>NC_068937.1:15498594-16098594 GCF_016801865.2 Culex pipiens pallens
AATACAAAAATACAAAAATACAAAAATACAAAAATACAAAAATACAAAAATACAAAAATACAAAAATACAAAAATACAAAAATACAAAAATACAAAAATACAAAAATACAAAAATACAAAAATACAAAAATACAAAAATACAAAAATACAAAAATACAAAAATACAAAAATACAAAAATACAAAAATACAAAAATACAAAAATACAAAAATACAAAAATACAAAAATACAAAAATACAAAAATACAAAAATACAAAAATACAAAAATACAAAAATACAAAAATACAAAAATACAAAAATACAAAAATACAAAAATACAAAAATACAAAAATACAAAAATACAAAAATACAAAAATACAAAAATACAAAAATACAAAAATACAAAAATACAAAAATACAAAAATACAAAAATACAAAAATACAAAAATACAAAAATACAAAAATACAAAAATACAAAAATACAAAAATACAAAAATACAAAATACAAAAATACAAAAATACAAAAATACAAAAATACAAAAATACAAAAATACAAAAATACAAAAATACAAAAATACAAAAATACAAAAATACAAAAATACAAAAATACAAAAATACAAAAATACAAAAATACAAAAATACAAAAAAACAAAAATACAAAAATACAAAAATACAAAAATACAAAAATACAAAAATACAAAAATACAAAAATACAAAAATACAAAAATACAAAAATACAAAAATACAAAAATACAAAAATACAAAAATACAAAAATACAAAAATACAAAAATACAAAAATACAAAAATACAAAAATACAAAAATACAAAAATACAAAAATACAAAAATACAAAAATACAAAAATACAAAAATACAAAAATACAAAAATACAAAAATACAAAAATACAAAAATACAAAAATACAAAAATACAAAAATACAAAAATACAAAAATACAAAAATACAAAAATACAAAAATACAAAAATACAAAAATACAAAAATACAAAAATACAAAAATACAAAAATACAAAAATACAAAAATACAAAAATACAAAAATACAAAAATACAAAAATACAAAAATACAAAAATACAAAAATACAAAAATACAAAAATACAAAAATACAAAAATACAAAAATACAAAAATACAAAAATACAAAAATACAAAAATACAAAAATACAAAAATACAAAAATACAAAAATACAAAAATACAAAAATACAAAAATGCAAAAATACAAAAATACAAAAATACAAAAATACAAAAATACAAAAATACAAAAATACAAAAATACAAAAATACAAAAATACAAAAATACAAAAATACAAAAATACAAAATTCATTTAGATCTTCCAAGAATCTAAATAGTTGAACCCCTGTCTTATGTTTTGAGCGCATTATTGAATTTTCTTCACATAGCAAACAATTGAGGAAAAATATTTAAATTCTGAGTTTTAGTTTTCATTGGGGATTTATTTTTTCATGAATTATTCTTGAATGATGCTTTTGTAAATCTGCTTGTCGTGAAAGTCTCACACAATAGAGCTATTCCAACCTCACCCCACGGGAACACATCGCACACCAAAGAACTCTTCTCCACAAAAAGGACGGTGTCAGACGAGCTCCAAGCTCAGCAGCCAGCCATGGTCCACGGACGTGTTCCAAGGTACACGTGCTGAACCACACCCACTTATCGCCATCTTTCATATTTCCTTTATTGCCAGGTCGTGTCCGTGTTGAAGAAGAATAAGAGGCGAAGAAGCGAACCAATTTCTCAAGATGTCTTCACTTCGAAGAAGTGGCCTCGCAGCCGTTGGTGGGCAACCTACGGGCCTGACTGTCTAGTCTAGTCGGCAATCGATAATCGATATTTCTGCATGCATAACGCTGCAAAACTGCAGTTTCAGGGCTTGGATGCACTCTTTCTCGAGTGGGGGTTCCTGCCTTAGCTAGTCTTGGCTTACACCGCGATAATGGCGTAATTATTTCCACTAGTCCACTAGCCCCACGGTTCTTAATGTCTACTTATGACCAACTAGAGGCTTAGCGCGCACCCTTAGGGCTTATAAGCCCTGCGGGCTATTGAAGGGCTTAACGAGAGTGAGAGAGGAAGTTACGCAACGGTGTTTCAACGAGTTCAAACCAAGTCGGGGCGGGCAATTTTTTGGCGAATGTCCAAAAATGGCTAGAACATCCTCACCGCATCGAGACTTTGACCTTTTTAAGCACGGTTGAAAACTGGCTTCTCGCTGAAGAGGAGCGCTCGTTCGACATTTCAAACCGAGAAGAAACCATCCCCAAAAGCTCCACCTCCGCGCGAGGGAAGAGTGCAATTGTTGGCAATGGCGATGACGATGTGAGGAGTTCATGTGGAGATGTTGCCTTTTTTGCAATAATCCATTCTGGCCAAGAACAGCGACTGAATGAGCTCGGGTGATTGGTGGGAATTGGCTGAGAGTAGACTGGTTCAGGCTTTGTCACACACACAGAATTCTCAAATTTCTTAAATTTTTTGAATTTCTTAAATTTCTTGAATTATTTGAATTTCTTGATTTTTTTGAATTTCCTGAATTTCCTGAATTTCTTGAATTTTTTGAATTTCTTGAATTTCTTAAATTTCTCGAACAACTTAAATTTCTTGAATTTCTTAAATTTCTTAAATTTCTTGAATTTCTTGAATTTCTCGAATAACTTGAATTTCTTGAATTTCTTAAATTTCTTAAATTTCTTGAATTTCTTGAATTTCTTGAATTTCTTGAATTTCTTGAATTTCTTGAATTTCTTGAATTTCTTAAATTTCTTGAATTTCTTGAATTTCTTGAATTTCTTGAATTTCTTGAATTTCTTGAATTTCTTGAATTTCTTGAATTTCTTGAATTTCTTGAATTTCTTGAATTTCTTGAATTTCTTGAATTTCTTGAATTTCTTGAATTTCTTGAATTTCTTGAATTTCTTGATTTTTTTAAATTTCATGAATTTCTTGAATTTCTTGAATTTCTTGAATTTCTTGAATTTCTTGAATTTCTTGAATTTCTTGAATTTCTTGAATTTCTTGAATTTCTTGAATTTCTTGAATTTCTTGAATTTCTTGAATTTCTTGAATTTCTTAAATTTCTTGAATTTTTATGATTTTCTTATTTTTTTTGAATTTCTTGAATTTTCTTAATTTCTTGATTTTCTTGAATTTCCTGAGTTTCTTGAATTTCTTGAATTTCTTGATTTTGTTGATTTTGTTGATTTTGTTGATTTTGTTGATTTTGTTGATTTTGTTGATTTTGTTGATTTTGCAGATTTTGCTGATTTTGTTAATTTGCTGGAAATTAACGTAATTATGCTGTTTATTTTGTTAATTTGTTTGATTTTGCTGATATTGTTGATTTTGTTGATTTTGTTGTTTTGTTGAATTTGTTGATTTTGTTGATTTTGTTGATTTTGTTGATTTTGTTGTCTTCTTTAAAATGACATAATTTGTGGAACTTGATAGGATTCAATAAATAGGTCAATTGAAAAGAACATAAAAAATAATATTGAAAAATTTAAAAGTGTTTAAAATGTTTAAAAAAAAGATAAAGATGTTGAAAAAGGAAAAAAATGGTAAAAAAAACACTACCAAGATTTCTTTTGATCACCGTAATATTTCATGAAAATCACTGGAATTACATTTAAAAGAAACTATTTAGTAATTTAGAATTACAGAATTACTTTCTCAAAACTCGGGTATGTAATGCTGGATTACTATGACGATGCTGGAAATCCTTGGGTTTTAAAATTTTAAAATCCTAGCCAAACGAAGCCTGCCTTTTTGAAATTTATTTCTTTACTTATCTTGAATCAATCGACAAATGGCTTCGTTTGCAAATGACACTTGACTTAAGGTAACTTGCTCAAGTGTAAATTAAGTATAAATCATTTTTTAAAGAGGTTTCATCAAATTTTCAAACAGACATTTCATTTCTTTTTATATTTCAAACGTGTTGGCTAGAAAAATTAAAAAAAAACCCTTTTATTAATTTTCTTGAGCGTTAAATTTTAAATATTCCTAAAATTTTAGTATTAATTTTATAATTTTGCCTTTTAACAATGTGTAGAATGTTTTAAAATCAATCAGATTATAACCGATAAATTTTGAATCAGTCTAGCGTCTAATTGATTTATGAATTCTTCCCTGCTTCAAAAGTACATGCAAGCATTTGGCAATTCGTCTTTCAAAAAATCTGCAGCGCAATTGCAAATGCCCAAACTGATATGCAGATGCTATTCCACTCTATACCTTCTGAAGCATTCCTACTCAAGTACCTTCTTCCTCTCACTCCAAACTTCATTCTAAAACCCACACAAACGACCTCGTATGGTAATCATGCGTGCAGACCAAAATCGCACTGAATAAGTTGCCAGTTGGCGTGTGCCAACGAAGTGTGCCAACAAAGTTACCTATACTCAACGCGACCTAACCTCAATTATGCTGTAACACCTAATCTGTTGTCACTCCACCCTTTTGAGCTCGATGCAACGTGTCACCCCAGGTGGGCTATCTACACGGAAGAATCCAATTTTCAGTTTAACTAATAACTTATCTGGAGTAGCAAAAATATGGGCTGACACAGTTAAAAAATGAAGACTTGTCTAACTCAACAACTTTTTTGGCAAAATCAACTAATATTTTAGTCGGAAAAAACAAAACCATCACTAAAATTTAATTGCTTACTTTTTTTTAATCTACAATTTTTAAGCTAATTCAACAAAAAAACAGTTGAAATTAGCAAAATTATTTACTGGATTTTTTCGATTTTTATCTGTGGCTCTTCCGGACTTCACGTGTGGCAGCTGAGGATTAGCACGTGTCTCGCCAACCCTAAACATGGTTTGTGTGTCTGTGCTTCGGAAATTAACGTAATTATGCTGGAGACAAGCCCTACAGCTATGTGTCGGCAGTCGTAGACATGCCCAGACACACGTTCATTGTGGGGGCATATTTTGTATCGATTTTTGATTGGATTAAGTTTGCCGTAGGGTCTAGCTGTGGAGTTGGTTTAAAAACTTCTTAAAAATTTAAAAAGGTTTGTTTTTATTTACAGTTTAATTAAAATACAAATAAAAAATTATTTTCTCATAATTTCATAGCCGTCCTGGAATGATTTCAGCGTAAAGAATTGTTTCGTAAATTTAAAAAAAAAATAATAAAAATAGAACAACTTGAGAAAACCAAATTTTTGTATTAATAACTTCTCTCATGACCCGTTTTAATGTTTGAGGTTGAACAATAATAACAACCAAAAAATGGTAACTTTACCCGAATTCCAAAAAAATCATTTAAATACCATACCGGCAAAACGTCAAAAAAGCACAAAATTTACGCTTAGCACTAATTGCCGAAAAATAAATGTAGCAAATTTCACTCCACGCCATTTCTCAACAACTCGCCCACTTTTGGCACATTTTCATCCAGTTTCACCACCACCGTGGTCCGTAACAATCGTGTCATTAGCACAATATCAAACTGAAAGATGGAGGCTTTCCTGATCCAGAAAAATTAGCACCAGTTGATGAAGAATGTTTGTCTGCTTTATCGTGTTGCTTTTAGAAAGTGCCAATTCACTTCTTGATTTGAGTTGAGCAAAAAAGGGTGGTATGCAGCTCTTTTGAAAATAATTTTGATCCATTTTTTAATAATAGTTTTTAACAACAGCTTTTGATTTAATACCACTTCCAAAATTTATCAAAAATTTAAGTTTCAAAACAGTGCTGACACCTGGTGGTTAATTCTGGAACCCCTCTTTACAAAAGCGCCACCACACGTGGTGGCAAATCCGAGAACTAACCTTTTTTTTAAACTGCATACCACCCTAAGCAGCTCTTTCGCCGCTCATTCCGCTAATGAGCGCCAAGAATGAAATGAAGAAAAATAAATCGGAAATAAATTAAACCGAACAGAACTATGGCGTGCGTCCATCTTCCATAACCTCAAAAAAATAATGCTCTTTGTAGTTCAGGCGTTTCTTCTTTTTTTCTTTTGTCTAATTTTTCCAGACAGAAGCCGAGAATTCGCCAACTTTAATGTTGTTTTTGTTTCGCCTTAATGGATTCGAGAGATCTTGACCTCTCCATCGCTTCTTATATCTGACGGATCATTAAGGGGAACCGCGCTCCCTTGCTTTAATAATATCCCGTTAAGCGTTGAATCATAAACCGAGTGGGGAGGGTGAGAAAAATGAATGAAACGGGTTTTTTTTTCGCCCCGTCCTCTAGGTCATTCGCGGTGTTAAGTCTCGTTTTGGTGGTTTATTTTTGGCGAACCCGGCTATTATGTGGTGTGATGTTATTGTTTTTGGAAGCGCCGAGATAACCTTGAAATAACATAACCCCAAAAAGGAACCCCATAACAATGGCTCTCGCCGATTAAAAGCGAGATATGAGAGCAGCTACTTTGAATCGCAGTTTTAATAACCTTTTCTCCTCGTTTTTTTTTTGTTGTTTCAGGAATTGCAGAATGAAGTCGGCGCTCTATTGGAATTCCGCGATCTGGTTATCGAAACCTTTCCCGACCTTAAAACGAAGATGGCATCCGCATCCGCCGCCAACAGCACACTCACCGGGATCCCCTCGTCATCATTGGCGTCTAGGTGAGTTTGGTTCTAGGACCTTCGGAAAAGCAACCAGCTAAAAATAGGCAACTTCGAATGACCCAAACATCGGATTTGTTTAGGTCATTCCGTAAAAACACTAAAATTTCTTGTACGATTCCTAAACCTCTTTGAAACAATCAGATATTCTCTACAGAAGTCGTATTATGTTCAGTCAAAATATTGCAAGTTAATGATCTAATGACCCTATAGGCCATTAGGTCATAGGTCGTTGAGGTAACTTTTAGGAACTTTGAATTAATACTGATTTTTTATTTTCAAATAGTGACAGATTCATTATATGAAAATTTTGGATGTCCCAACACCGATAAGGTTATTAGGTCATTGAGGACATTGCTTAGAACAACTCAAAACAAACATCTTGTAACCAACGTGGACGTGGCGTTACATCGTGCTGCCACCTGGTTTTTTTAAGCGCAAGAGTGGAAAATTGCTGAGTCATCGTCTAAAAATAGACGGCGTCCTATCTCGCCCAGCAAAATGAAGTCGATAAAGTAGTCGGTTTCGATGAGAAAAAGTGGAAAATGTGGTCTATAAATAGCGACGCCATCCCCCTATATTGACTACATAATCGATACATAGTTTTTTTTATTGAACCAGTCAAAATGTGGTAATTCTGAATGTCCCGGATTCCGATTCCGTTTAGGAGGTCATTGAGGAAATTTCTTACAACCACTCAAAATCATTATGTGGCATGTCAAACTGCGAGGGATCAACTTGACATTCACTTCAGAGTCAATAATGAGTTTCTTCTAAAAGAACCAGTTAAGACATGGCCATTTTGGATGTTCCGGATTATGATTCCCTTTAGGTCATTGAGGCAATTTCTTGAAAAAAAATTGTGAAACATGTCGTGACATCCAATTGATATTAACTTACGAATCAACACTTAGTTTTTTTAAGGAAAACGTAAAAAATGGCAATTTCGGATGTTCCGGATTCCGGTTCCGTTTAGGTCATTGAGGTCATTTCTTAAAACCACTCAAAATGATGATTCCATTTAGTTCATTGAGGTCATTTCTTAAAATTAACTCAAAATTTTCATGTTGCTTGTCGTGACATCAAACTGTTACCAATACTTCGTTTTTTTTAAATGGCCTAGTCAAAAAATGGCAATTTTGAATGTGCCGGATTCAGTTTCCGTTTAGGTCATTGAGGTCATTTCTAAAAAACATTCAAAATTATCACGTGGTATGTCAAACATCGTGGGATCAACCTTGCAATCACTTCAGAAACAATACTGAGTTTCTTTAAAAAAAAAAACAACCGAAACATGGCAATTTTCAAAATAGGTCATTGTTTAGGTCATTGAGCTCATTTCTTAAAACCACTCAAAATAATGATTCCCTTTAGGTCATAGAGGTAGAAAATAACTCAAAATTATCTTGTTGCTTGCCGTGACATCAATCTGATATCAATAATTAGTTTTTCAAGGGAATAGTCAAAATATGGCAATTTTGAATGTTTCGGATTTAGTTTCCGTTTAGGTCATTGAGGTCATTTAAAAAAAACACTCAAAATTGTCATGCGACATGTCAAACATTGTGTAATCATTAAACATCATCAAATCGGATATTTACTGAAGATTCAATACTGAGTTTCTTCATATATTCAAATCATAACATGGCCATTCCGGATGTTCCGATTTCCAGATCTCTTGAGGCCATTGAGGTCATTTTTTGTACCAATATAAACAACATGAGGAGTGTCAAACATTATGGAACAAAACTGATATTTACTACAAAATTCATTCTAAGTTTCTTCAAATGAAATGGCCTTTCCGGATGTTACGGATACTTGTTCCTTTTAGATCATTCGGAGCCTCGTAGAAAGAACGTGATATTTGTTCCTGAATCCATTTTGAGAATTTAAAAAAATCATAAAAGCACTCGAAATGGAACTTACCTGGTATTTGTTCCGGAAATAATTTCACTTTTTTTTCTGTAGAACCAATCAAAATATGGTTATTCCGGATGTTCCAGATAAAAAATTCCTTGAGGTCTGTGAGGTCATTTCGTAGAACCACTCAAAATAGTAATGCGACGTTTCAAACCTCGTGTAATCAATTTTATTTTTACTCCAGAATCAATTTTGATTTTTTTTTAAAGAAATAATCAAACTTTAGTTTTTCGGATGTTCCGGATATAGGTTCTCTTTAGGTTACTGAGGTCATTTCGTAAAACCAGTTGAAATTATCATGCGACGTGTCAAACTTTATGGAATCAACGTGATGTTAACTTTAGAAGCAGAAATAACTATTTTTAAATAGAATCAGTGAAAATATGGCCGTTCCGGAAGTTCCAGATTCCGGTTCCGTTGAGGTCATTTCGAAGAGCCACTCAAATATATCATGCAACATATCAAAATTCGTGGAATCAACGTGATATTTACTCCGGATGCCATATCGAGTTACGTCCGTTCCGGATTTT
Organism: Culex pipiens pallens; assembly: GCF_016801865.2. NCBI lineage: Eukaryota > Metazoa > Arthropoda > Insecta > Diptera > Culicidae > Culex > Culex pipiens. The sequence goes on from NC_068937.1 coordinate 15,507,639, forward strand.
CCAGATACCGGTTCCGATGAGGTCATTCCGTAGAACCACTCGAAATGATCATGCGACATATCAAATATCGTGGAGTGTACCTGAAATTAACATTAGAATTTATACTCAATTTTGTAAAGTAGTTTAGAACCATTCCGGATTTTCCGGATACAGGTTCCGTTCAGGTCATTTCGCCGAACCACTAAAAATGATCTTGCGGCATATCAAACTTCGTGGAATCAACCTGATATTATTTTTAGAATTTATAATGCTATTTTTTAAGTGGTGGTGGACCATTCCGGATGTTCCGGATACCGGTTCCGTTGAGCTCATTTCGCATAACCACTCAAACTTTGTGGAATTAATCTGATATTAACTTTAGAATTTACTTAGACACCACTTTTATTAAGTGGTGTCGGACCATTCCAGATGTTCCGGATACCGGTTCCGTTGAGGTCATTTCGCAGAACCACTTTAAAAAATCATGCGACAAATCAAACTTCGTGGAATCAATCAGATTTTAACTTTAGGATTTATAATACGATTTTTTTAAGTAGTGTCGGACCATTCCGAATGTCCCGGATACCGGTTCCGTTAATTTCATTTCGAAGAACCACTCAAAATGACCATGTGACATATCAAACTTCTTGGAATTGACCTGAAATTAACTTTAGAATTTATAATACCTTTTTTTTTCAAGTAGTGTCGAACCATTCCGGATGTTCCGGATACCGGTTCTGTGGAGGTTATTTCGCAGAACCATTCAAAATTATCATGCGACGTGTCAAACTTCGTGAAATTAACCTGATATTAACTTTAGAATTTATAATATTTTTTCAAGTGATATCGGACCTTTCCGGATGTTCCGGATATCGGTTCCGTTGCGGTCAGTTCCCAGAACCACTCAAAATGAGCTTGCGACATATCAAACTTCGGGGAATTAACTTGAAATTTATTTTTAGACTATATAATACTATTTTTTTCAAGTAGTGTCGAACCATTCCGGATGTTCCGGATACCGGTTCCGTTGAAGTCATTTCGCAGAACCCCTCAAAATGATCATACGACGTATCAAACTTCGTGGAATTAACGTGATATAACTTAAGAATTCATAATATTTTTAAGTGATATCGGACCATTCCGGATGTTCCGGATACCGGTTCCATAGGGGACATTTGGTAGAACCACTCAAAATGACCATGCGACGTGTCAAACTTCGTGTAACAAACCAGATAATTCCACTAACAATGCCCTCTTTCCTCTCTTCCCGCAGCCGACGCGAGTGGGAGCCCGGAATCCGCACGCGGCGGAAACTGACCGCCAAGGATCACCTCTCGCACCAGGTCAGCGGCGGGACATCGACCAGCGGCGGCGTCGTCGTAGTCTCCAGCACCACCACCACCACCGATATCCACCATCCTCACCACCATCACCACCACCAGCACCACCACCAGCCCCACTCGTCCTCGCTGATCAGCCGAAGTCGGAGCAACTCGCAGAGTGGGGGCAGCAGCGGGGGAGGTGGCGGCAGTGGCAGTGGCAGCGGCGGCCACCGGAAGGAACCAAAGAGCGGCGACGCGCAGAGCAGCGGCAGCGTCGTAATTCAGGACTCGGGCTTCTCGACGGAGACGTCCTCGTCGAAGGAGACCCACAGTGCCTCGTCGTCGACGGGGAACGGCGGCGGCGTGCTGCTGCTGCAGGGGGGCAACGTATCAAATACGGCGGCGGCGGCGAGCCATCAGCAGCGGCTGGACACCGAGGACGAGCTGTGGAATTTACTAGATGTGATACATAGGAAAAGCAATCGACTCCGGGAGGAGGTGGACGCGCTGCAGCAGCTGGAGCGGGAAAAGTGTCGAACAAATGTGCTGAACCAGAACCAGAACGTCGTGGGGCAGAACGTCGCGACGGCCGGCGGCGGCAGCAGTAGTAGTAGCAATAGTTCTAACAATAATCATCATCATATTCATAGCGGTAGTAGCGGTAGCAGTAGTAGCAGTAGTGGCAACCTTCCCCATCACCATCACGCGGCCCCGACGACGACGGTGGGTGGCCTGGCGAAAACCTTCCAGAACCAGCTCCTGGTGGACGTTGTAAATAAGGACGATGTACAAATCCTGCGCAAAGAGCGGGACCGACTGTTTGAGCAGCTCTCGGACTACGAGGCCGAGGCGATGGCGAGCCGGATACGGGCCACCAAGATGCAGGACGACGTGGACGTGCTGGCGGCGGCCAAGCGCGACCTCGAGGGCCAGCTGCAGGCCGCGCTAAGTCAGAAGCTAGAGCTTAACACTAAGATTCATGATCTCCACCAGCAGTTTGTAAATAAGAGTGCGCCTAGGTGAGTACAAACCATCCAGGAACTCCAAATTCTCAGAACTAACCTAACCTGTCTTCCCCCAACAGTTCCCCCGATTCCATCAAAAGTCGACACCTCCAGACGCTCACCCCGAGCAGCGGCGTCGGCCTACTGCGGAAACACTCGTCAACGGACTCGACCACGACGACGCTCCATCTGTCCACCTCGACGACCTCGTCACCCTCCTCCAACAGTCAGCAGCACCTACTTAAACCGTCCGCTACCCGCGCCGGTTCCAGCTTTGCCCCCATCGTCAAAAGTAGCGCCAAGGCGGAAGCGGCGGACCACCATCCTACTAGTCCCGATGCCGCCGCCCTCGGCAAGCTGGACGGTCTGCTCAGCTCGCCGGCCCGGGTCAACAAGGTGCGGATGACGGACTCGAAGAAGATCGCCGCCATCCTGCTGGAGACGAACATTGTCGAGTTGCAGCGGCACCTGCTGACCATCACCGTGCAGAATCAGGTAGGTCACTTTGAGCAAGTCATGTAGTTCTAGGTTGCTCCAAAAATTTACAACCTTTCAAGTGTAATAATTTTTCTATCAGGCCTCGGTTGACTGTCGTAAATTAGGGGCACAGCACGGGTTCCGTCGCTCTCTCTCGCGATGACCATCGTATAAATTATACGCCCAACCCCGACCCGTATGGGGTGAGTTGTAGTGATGGTGCCAAAGTGGTGGCCAAAGAAGGTGGTGGTCAGTTACATTTGCGGGCGCGCGCGTGTTTCAAGCGATGCGATACTATCTTCAATGTGGGTGCAGGGTTTCGTTGAATTATCGGTACAAGTAGTACAGTTGGAGTGATGGAGATGATGGCTGATATTTTGAGGGGTCCAGAAAAACAAAAATAAACACAATAATAAACAATTGCGAAACACAAAATACTTCAAATGTGAAACGCTCAAAATACCCAAAATACTCAAACTACTCACACAAAACAAAATCAATTCTGTAAAAACTTTGTAAATACTCTAAGAAATTAACAAAAACCATCCCAAATTAAAAATACTCAAAATATAAGAAATACTTCAATTTAATTACTAAAATTCTTAAAATACATAAAATTAGCAAAATTCTCAAAAAAATTACAACTGTCAAGATTAAACTAGATCAAAATAACAAAAAAAAAAAAACAAAAATCTCAAAATATTCAAAATCATATGTTTTAAAAATCATTCAAAGTTATAAAAAAACAGCAAAACTATCAAAATTTAAACAAAAAAACGGAAAATTCTCAAAATATTCAAAAAAAATAGTTGTTATTATAAGCAGACATACCAAAATAATCTAAACTACCAAATCATCAAAATTTCCAAAATTTTATCAAAACTTGCCAAATACTTAAAATATTTATTTCCAAAATTTTCAAAACAGTCAAAATTCGCAAAAAAAAATTCAGAATACTTTGATATAAATCATTCAAAATCATCATTATATCACAATTATCAAAATTATCAAAATTATCAAAATTATCAAAATTATCAAAATTATCAAACTTATCAAAATTATCAAATCATCAAAATTATCAAAATTTTCTAAATTATCCAAATTATCAAAATTATCAAAATTTTCAAAATCATCAAAATCATCAAAATCATCAAAATTATCAAAGCTATCAAAATGATGAAAATTTTCAAACTTAGCGAAATTTCCAAAATTATCAAAATGATCAAAATTATTAAAATGATCAAAAAGATCAAAATTATCAAAATTGTCAAAATTAGCAAAATCATCAAAATTATCACAATTATCAAAACAATCAAAATGATCAAAATTATCAATATTATCAAAATGATCAAGATTTTCAAAATTAGCACAATCATCAAAATTATCAAAACTATAAAAATGATCAAAATTATCAAAATGATCAAAATTATCAAAACTATCAAAATGATCAAAATGATCAACATGATAAAAATTATCAAAATTATCAAAATTATCAAAATTATCAAAATTATCAAAATTATCAAAATGATCAAAATGATCAAAATGATCAAAATGATCAAAATTATCAAAATTATCAAAATTATCAAAATTATCAAAATTATCAAAATTATCAAAATTATCAAAATTATCAAAATTATCAAAATTATCAAAATTATCAAAATTATCAAAATTATCAAAATTATCAAAATTATCAAAATTATCAAAATTATCAAAATTATCAAAATTATCAAAATTATCAAAATTATCAAAATCATCAAAATTATTAAAATTATCAAAATTATCAAAATTATCAAAATTGACAAAATTATTAAAATTATCAAAATTATCAAAATTATCAAAATTATCAAAATTATCAAAATTATCAAAATTATCAAAATTATCAAAATTACCAAAATAACTAAAATTATCTAAATTATCAAAATTATCAAAATATCAAAATTATCAAAATTATCAAAATATCAAAACTATCAAATGATCCAAATGATGAAAGTTTTCAAAATTATCAAAATTACCAAAATTATCAAAATGATCAAAATTATCAAAATTATTAAAATTATTAAATTTATCAAAATTATCAAGTTTACCAAAATTAGCAAAATCATCAAAATTATCAAAACTATCTAAATGATCAAAATTATCAAAATATCAAAACTATCAAATGATCCAAATGATGAAAGTTTTCAAAATTATCAAAATTATCAAAATTACCAAAATTATCAAAATGATCAAAATGATCAAAATGATCAAAATGATCAAAATTATCGAAATGATCAAATTGATCAAAATGATCAAAATTATCAAAATTATCAAATCATCAAAATTCTCAAAATACCCAAAATGATCAAAATTATCCATATTATCAAAACTATCAAAATGATCAAAATAATCAAAATGATCAAAATGATCAAAATTATCGAAATGATCAAATTGATCAAAATGATCAAAATTATCAAAATCATCAAAATTACCATAATTTACCAAAATTTTCAAAAATCGCCAAAGCCTCTGGTTATCTAAGTAGGTATTATAAAAAAATCAAAATTTATCAAACACAAAATATCTTAAAACTATCAAATCTTAGAGCTACATTCCGAGCAGACTCCGATACAGCAAAAAAAAAGACTCGCAGAGCTTTTTATAAATATTCAAAATTATCAAAATTTTAATTTTTTTTTAAATTTAAAATTTTTTGCAATTTTCAAAGCTAATATTTTTTCTAAATTTTCAAAATTGTCATAATTACTTAAATTTTCAAAGCGGTCAAAATTTGCAATAGAAATTCAAAATTCTTAAAATACAAGACATTATAAAAATGCTCTAAATACTCCAAATACTAAAAATACTCAAAATATTTCAATAATTAAAAAAAAATAGGTTTGAGGGTTTATGTTGACCCCATATGCTTGAAACACCCAAAATACAGAAAGAACACAAAATATAAAAAAAATCATAATTTTCAATGTTTAAACAATTGTTAAAGTTATCCATTTTGTTTTATTACAGAGTTTTTCAGCCGGATGCTGGTTGTTATCCGAATAATTAAAAAATCTAAAATCTAAATTACCGAATTTATCAAAATTAAAAAAAAACAATAAAATTTTTCAAAATTGACAGAATTACAAAAAAATCAATTCGCCCAAAATTTGCAAGAATGGTACAATCCTCAAAATACTTTAAAACTAAATTACTCAAAAAACTCAACATATTCCAATCACTCCAGTATACTTCAAATACTGAAATACGCAAAACATTCAAAATACTCGAACACTCAAAAAACTCGAAATTAGCAAATGCTTTAAAAAAAATGGAAGAAAATTGATAACAATTTAAAAAATAGATTATTCCAATTACTGAAAATACGTCAAATATTTAAAATATGCAAAATATTAAAAAAAAAATCTCAAAATACTAGAAAAATTTAAATGCATGCCATTTTTATTTTATTTTGAAAAAGCTTTGAAAAAAACCATAACAATAAAAATGGTTTAGGTTTTGTGGTCTTGAATTGGCTCCAAATGCTCCAAATACACAAAATACTCAAAAACGTTAAAACAAATTGCAACAAATTGGCCGAGCTTCCGTGGCCGTGAGGTTACGGGTTTCGCCTTGTATGCGGAAGGTGATGGGTTCGATTCCTGTCTGGCTCGGCAAAGTCAGATCCCTTAAAAGAGTAAATATGCTCACTGGGAATACTGACCGGTAGGGGATGGGTTTCGACTAGCGGCGTGCTGGGTTTCCAATCCAGAGGTCGTGAGTGCGATTCTCGTACCGGGATGATGAAGTTTTTTAACATCTATAATGGAAATACAACTGTTTAATTTCTATTGTTTTCGCCAGACAATTCGACGGCAAGTATTAAGTCAAGTTAGCCATTTTAAAACAAACACAGGTCACAACTAACTCAATTTCACAAACACCCAGAAACCTCAATCCAACCCTGATTGTTATCCGAGCATTCGTTGGTGAAGGTTGTCTGAATCAACATGACTCGTCGCGTCCCGGCGCAAAACGCCGGCAATATTGCCCTACCTGCGGCTCAAGCAGGCAAAAAAGTGGGAATTTCCAAAAGGAAGGTTGAGGCCTCAACTGATGGCCAAAAACCGGGGATTTCCAAGAGGAAGGTGCTTTTGGAAGTGACATCGAACAGCAAAAAGACGAAAAAGAGCGACGGTACTGTACCGATGGATGAGGAGGAGGAGAACTCTTCATCGCACGAGGAGCAGCTTTTGAAGAACAACAAGTTTGCTGGACTGCCTGACGAGGACCAGGTAGCGGAAGCAAAGGAGAATGAAGTGAAACAGCGAAAGGAGAAACTGCCTCCTTTTTATGTGCGGCAATCAGCAGCTACGATCGACTTTCGAGCGGGGCTGGTTGAACTCATCAAGTCTGGGAAAGTCCAAGGCAACATTCGTCTGTGTCAGGACGGATTTAAGGTGCTGGTGCAATCCAGGCAGCACTATCAACTGGTCAAGGATTACTTGACCGAAAACGAGGCGGAGTACTTTACCCATGATGTCGTCATGGATAAGCCGTACAAAATCGTCGTCAGAGGTCTGTACGACATGCCAGTGGAGGAATTAGCTGCCGAGCTAAAAGTTTTGAAACTGGATGTGTTGGCCGTGCACAAAATGAGCCGACGCAACAAAGACATCAAGTACCGTGACCAGCTCTACCTGCTGCATTTGGCTAAGGGATCGACGACGCTTCCTGAGCTGAAGGCAATTCGAGCGGTTTTCAACATTATCGTGTCGTGGGAGCGATACCGACCAGTGCATCGTGACGTCACACAATGCTTCAACTGCCTGGGCTTCGGGCACGGAGGTAAGAACTGCCACCTGAAGCGTCGTTGCGCCAAATGTGGTACCGATGCGCACATCACATCCCAGTGCATCCAAGATTCGCTGGTGAAGTGCCTCAACTGCAACGGTGAGCACTCGTCAACCGACCGAAAGTGCCCCAAGAGAGCTGAGTTCGTGAAAATTCGGCAGCAAGCATCGACGAAGAATCAGCCTCAGCGTCGTAGAACTCCTCCAGCCCTGGTGGAGCAAAATTTTCCACCTCTTCAACCGCGACGCCAGGTCCCGAACTTGGCACCGTTACCGTTGGATCCCAGGAAGAGAGCTGAGATGAATCATCCACGGCCGGGTTCCAGCCACGAGCCGAGACCGCCACCACCGGGCTTCAGCCAGGAGCCAAGACCAACCCAAGAATCAGCAGTTGAGGAAAATGGTAATGATCTTTACACCTCAACCGAACTCCTCAATATTTTCAAACAGATGTCCGCTGCACTGCGTGGATGCAAAACCAAGACCCAGCAGATTGAAGTGCTGACCTCGTTTGTCATCCAGTATGGATCGTAGGTCTCTCAAGCTGCTGAATTGGAACGCTTGCTCCATTAGGAGAAAGAATTTAGAGCTGGTGGATTTTCTTCGCGAGAAGGAGATCGACGTAGCTGCCATCACGGAAACTCATCTGAAGCCCGGTGAAAAAGTTTATCTGCAAAACTACAAGATTGCGACGCAGCTCGACAGGACCACGTCTGGAGGAGGAGGTGTGCTTGTCGCTGTTCATCGTGATCTCAAGCCACGCCGGCTGCCACACTTTAAGCTGGACATCATCGAGGCCGTTGGAGTGGAAATTCCCACTTCGGTTGGCCCAGTACTCTTCATTGCTGCATACTGCCCACGTCAGGTGAATGCCAGAGATGGTTCAGCAGCAAAACTGAAGGGCGATATCCAGAAGCTGACACGGCGGAGCGCAAAGTACATCATCGCTGGTGACCTCAACGCGAAGCATGAAGTTTGGGGCAACAGCAGGAGGAATCGGAACGGAGTGATTCTGCACAACGATCTGCAAAACGGATACTACAACGTTGTGAGTCCGGATCGTCCAACGAGGGTGGCTCGGTCTGGGAATCACTCAATTATCGATTTCTTCATTACCAATATGGCTGAGAACGTGGCTCATCCTGAGGTGTTTGAAGAGTTGAGTTCTGATCACTATCCGGTGGTTGTGGAGGTTGGAGCTTCCGTTACTCCGCAGCGGCAACCAACCCGGAAAGATTACCACAACGTTGACTGGCAGCAGTTTCAGCAAGTGGTAGACAGCAACATCGACTATGATCAACACCCGGAAACTTCTGCCGATATTGATCGTTCGCTGGAGGTGATCCAGCAGGCTATCAACCAAGCAGAGGCTGCCAACGTTCGGGAGGTTCCTGTTAATTTTAAGGTAACTGATATTGACGTAGATACTAAACACTTGATTAGACTTAGGAATGTTTATAGGAGACAATATCAACGGACTGGGGACTATGACAAAAAGATTTCAGTTAACAATTTGAACAAAATCATACAAGACCGACTTGACAATATTAGAAATCAAGAATTTTCAAAACATGTAAGCCAGCTTGGAAATTATTCAAAACCATTTTGGAAACTTTCAAAAGTTCTTAAAAACAAACCAAAGCCTATTCCTCCTCTTATTGTTGAGGATTCTCCTTTGATTACATGCGAGGAAAAGGCAAATGCACTTGGGCTTCATTTTGTTAGTTCACATAATCTTGGCGCTTCCATGACCAGCCGTAAAGAAACATCAGTTGCCAATAGTATTTCAACAATCAATGACTCTACCTTTGAATTTCCTGCAGATTCCCATGTTTCTGGTGAGGAAGTCAAAGTTGCAGTTAAACAAATGAAAAATATGAAAGCTCCTGGCTTTGATAGCATTTTTAATCTAGTGTTGAAAAAACAGAGTGATCAGTTCTTTCAACATCTAGCCAATATTTTCAATAAATGTTTGCAACTTGGTTACTTCCCTACCAATTGGAAGCTGGGCAAAGTCATACCAATTTTGAAGCCTCAAAAAGATCCAACATCGCCAACAAGTTATCGTCCCATTAGTCTTTTGAGTAGTCTGTCCAAACTCTTTGAGAAGGTCATCTATTCAAGGCTTTTGGATTTTACCAACGATAATAATATAATTTTGAACGAGCAGTTTGGCTTCCGCAAGGGACATAATACTGCTCATCAGCTTACGAGAGTAACTAAAATCATCAAGCAGAACAAGCTTGAGTCTAAATCAACTGCTATGGCTTTGTTGGATGTTGAGAAGGCTTTTGACAATGTTTGGCATGATGGTTTGATACATAAACTGTATTTATACGGTTTTCCAATGTATCTTATCAAAATTATCCAGCACTATCTTTCGGAGAGATCGTTCAGGGTTTTTCTGAATGGGATTGCTTCTGGATTATTCAACATTGATGCTGGGGTTCCCCAAGGAAGTATTCTTGGCCCACTTCTGTACAATATTTTTACATCTGATTTGCCTACTCTTCCTGGTAATGGTGTGTTGTCTCTTTTTGCTGATGACACTGCCGTTATTTATAAGGGTAAAATAACCAGATATTTAGTCGGCCGTCTTCAGAAGGGTCTTGACGTTCTTTCCGAATACTTTGGCGACTGGAAAATTCGCATAAATGCAGCCAAAACTCAAACCATCATTTTTCCACTTTCCAAATCGGCCCGATTTGTCCCAAAGGATGATGTTTTGATTAAAATGAATGATGTTTCAATACCCTGGTCAAAGGAAGTTGTATATTTAGGTCTCATACTTGACTCGAAACTATTATTTCGACAGCATGTAGATAAAATATTGAACAAGTGCAGCATTCTCATCAGATGTTTGTATCCTTTAATTAACAGAAAATCAAAGCTTTCTTTGAAAAATAAGCTAGCAGTATACAAACAAATAATTTACCCCGTTATTGAGTATGCAGTACCTGTTTGGGAGTGTTGCGCTAGAACTCATAAATTGAAGCTCCAGCGTGTCCAAAACAAGGTACTCAAAATGGTTTTGAATGTTCCTGGCTGGACAAGATCAAGTGAGGTTCATGAATTAGCAGAAGTAAAAATGTTGGATCAGAAGATTCAAGAAAAATGTTTGAAATTCAGGGAAAAATGTGCTATATCTGAATACCCCTTGATTCAAGGATTGGTTTAGTTTATGGTAAGATTAAGTTAGTTTTAGGTTAGGTTATGTTTTCTTAATTTTTTTTTTCTTCATTGTACCTAGTGTTACAAAAATGATAAATCATATACATATACTTATGAACAGTGTTTAAATCACGAAAAGCAAACTAAAGTTGAAGAGCCACAGCTGACCACTTATTATGTAAACCAAATGTAATTATTATAAGAAAGATTCAATAAAGTATATTTAATTTAATTTCAATCCAACCCTTTTCAAAGGGGAGGGGGAGGGGGTCTTATCCCTCTCAACAGAAGGTGTGCTCTAACGTCCCCGGTAGAGCGTCCAATTTCCCGGGGTTACAAAATTCCCGGGAAACGGGAAATTTTCAACAAATTTCCCGGGAAATCCCGGGAATTCCCGGGAAATTTGAAATTTAACGAAATTTATTCTGATCCTGTTTCTGATTGATATTTTGCAACAGAATTGTATAGAACAGCAACTTCAATGGTCAAAATGAGTCTGAGGATCATTCAATGGCTTGACTGCTTGTAGAAAAATCATGCAACTTTGAGAAAATATATAGATTTTCTAATTTTTTATGCTGTCTCTCAAATCGTACCAAATCAAAAAAAAAAAATTTTAGTATTTTTTGTTGAGCAGCATTTTTTTATTCTATGTGTTTGGACAGTGAAAATCTATGCTCCACAAAAATATTGTTTTTAAATTTGCCTCAGTGACCATAAAGTTGAAAGTTAAGTAATCATGCAAAAATATTGTTTTTCATGGCAAATAACTTATTCCAGAACAAGTATTTTCAACTTGTGAATAAATAGATTATCATTGAATTTGCCTTTAAAATGTAATTTCTAGCGCTATTCAACTTGAAACACTATTTCATGAAATCACAATTCAAAGTTTTAAAATATTTGGAGCATGTTTTTAAAATATGGTTGCATTCTTTGGGTAAATTTCATATGATACGAAGTTGTTTTTAATCATTTTTCATGGTTTCAATTATGGTATAATTTAAGTTATATGGTTATATGGCCTAATTAATTAATTAGATTAAAATAATTTTCATAGTGTAAAAGTGGTTGAAATTAAACGATATTTTATTTATATTTAACTCTCTAATGCCCTTGGTAGCTCACGTGCTTTATAAATTTATAACAAACAGTAGTTTCTCGAATACTTTTAAACAAATTCTTATCGAACAAATCTTTTCGAATAATTTAATTATATCAATTCAATTTTCAACCAATAAACAAAAATGTCAAACAAATCTATTTTTTTTAATACTGGCCGGAAGAGGTAAATATATATGAATGATATAACAAAAAAAAATCGTAAAAATAGGTTGTCGAAAATAAAAAAGTTTATAGTCAATCCATAATAGCGTAATTTTGTTACCCAACATATTAGCAAACAATATTCCTAAATAAATATTATCTGAATTAAACCTTGACAAAAAATTTACAGAAAAGCTAATTAGTTCAATATGAATATGAAGGTTGAAATGAATAAAATTCTCTCATAATTATTTTTTTATAATTTCAAAATATTGATGCCAAAAAGGTAGGAAAATGTATACTTCCGCTTGTAATTCGGGAATTCCCGGGAAATTTACAAATTTCCCGGGAAACGGGAAATATTTTTTTCCGGGAAATCCCGGGAATTCCCGGGAATTTTTTTCCCGGGACGGGAAATTGGACGCTCTAGTCCCCGGTCAAGCTTAATTAAATTAGCAAAACGCCACACAGACAGTGGCGGCTAAAACAAATAGCCAGTCCATCCCCCCGGACTTACCGCTACAGTGGTAAGAGGGAAGAGATGGATGGATTAAGTGATGACTTTACTTTTGAACGGCGCAAAACTTCTTCGTTTTTTTTTTGTTGGAGTGCCAAATTGAGCTTCAAGGTAACAGATCGTTAACCGAAACGTGAGGCGGATCGTTAACGGGCTAATCTGGCCTCAACGGATCAGAAACCCCAACTTCTAGGAACCTCCTCCCAGGGAACGCAAAACAGATAGTAATCCGCGTGCGTGGGGTTTCCGCCTTGAGAACACTAAATCGATTAATGTTGTTACTTGCTTTTATGTGTCTTCGTACGCGAGAATTAAGTTACTGCTCGGTTTGGGTCTGGGTCTACCAGAAGAAGGTGGGTTGTTCTGCTACTCCGGGTCACGACTGGGACCGGCTTTGCCGGAGGATAATCTACAGATTGCGTTACCTCGTTTGGAAGTTTAAGGCAATTTTACGGCTTAAAGGTAGCGGCGACCCGCGGTAGTAATGAGCTTAGAACAGGAGGCTAGTCGCCGACTAACCGATGATGACGTAATTTCAGCGTTAGTCGCAGACTAACCTGACGGTTGAATCTCCATGCACCATAATTACAAATTCCACGTTGACAATCGTAACTACAACACTGAATGAAATTGAAAGAGGCCAAGCCCTCCCAAATTGACCATTCAGCGCAGGTAACAATCGGTCGTTACATATGTTCCACTTCAAATTATCGGGACCGGCTCATCGACCATTACCGCCGCGATGGTCATCTCACTTATTTCTGTCACGTTTTCCCTCTCGAAAAAAAGGGGGCCAACACCGCACTGGTGTGACCACACGCTTCCGAATACCTCACTTCCAAAGTGTTATGATCCACGTGGGGACGTGCTTAGTTCGATGTAATCATCACAACGATCGGGTGATGAGTTCATGATTAGCTGAAGATGGTTTGTTTGTTGTTCTGTTTTTTTTATTCGCCCTGAACAACCCTCAATCTGCTGAAGATCTTCAGTAAGCCGATCTAAATTGGATGATCCAGTTATGTAACCATAGACCATGCCATAGACCCGCATTCAAGACACTGTGACTTGAGCGGTCAGCAAGCGGCGAACCCCCCTGACGTCCCTGGACGCAGCGCGTTGCGAAATTGAGATGTGCTGCGGAGTTAGTCGAGAGTCACTCGGAGTCACTCTTGATGAAGAGGTTGTGAGCGGGCTCTCGAGTGAGTTGCGGCGATCCTGTCCACCACTAGAGGCTACCGTGCATCGCGTGGAATCTCAATTGGGGATTATTTTTGAGATGGTGCGATGCGATTTCCTCTCGATTTTGGTCTCGGGTTTGACACTCAAAGCAATGTCTCAAGTAGGAATCATTTTGTTGGAATGAGCACAAAAAAACTGAAAAAAAACATAATGCAAATGATAATTTGAGTCTAATAAAATACGTAGTATTTAGTGAAATTTTGAGTATTTAACATCAAAAAAATATACCAAAATCTAACTTTGTTTGATACCACCACAGTCCAGACTCGATAATCCAAAGCTTCAATTATCCGAAGCCTCAATTATCCAAAATTCGACTACCTGAAGTTCGATTATCCGAAATTTTGTATAGAACTTCGGATAATCGAATCACGAACAATTTTTTTTCGTATTTTTCATGTTCTTAATTTAAACATTAAATTCGAGTTCTGCGACACCATTTTAGTCAAATTTGAATGGTATATTTTCTTTAAAGTTAAAAAAATGCATTTATTTCAATATTCCATCACCGCCATCTTGGATTTAAATTTTTTTAATTGCTTTAGAATAGTTTTAAATTAGGGGTCATACATAAGCTCAACAATCAAAATTAAGCCAAGTTCCGAAGTTTCGATTATCCGAAGTGAAATTTTACCAATACCTTCGGATAATCGAGTCTGGACTGTACAGTGAAATTTGTACAATATTCATCGTCGTTTGATGCCCATTTTGCAAACCTGCAAAAACAAATAACTGCTTAAAAAAATGGTTTGAAAAAAATACTTCTCAAAAAGATACTTGAATAAATTTTCAACGATTTCAGAAGTTGTTAAAATTTATTCAAAATTTAATTAGTTTATGAAATTTTTAGTTTAAAAAAAAAACAGTATTTTGTGAAATGTTTAGCATTCTACATCAAAACTCTATCATAGTGTTTTTTTTTTCAAAATTCGACGTCGTTTGAAAATTATAATGGATAAGTGCAGTGCTTCTCGGGACGCGCAGTCCTGTTTTTTCGTGATAATTTTCGTCTCTTTTGTGTGGCTGTTTGTGTGCATGGGGTGATTGGTCAGTATAATTGAATAATGCCATCATAAGTGAAGTGCTTCTCGGGACGCGCAGTCCTGTTTTTTCGTGATAATTTTCGTCTCTTTTGTGTGGCTGTTTGTGTACATGGGGTGATTGGATTTCTTCTGATTCGTGTTGTTTTCATCTCTTTTGTGTCGTTGTTTGTGTGCATGGGGTGATTGGTCTTCTTCTTCTTCTTTTTTCTTTATTTTTAGTTCGCGCGTTCGTTGGCCAATGAGTTTATTTTTGTTCTCTTTACATAGTTTTCGATAGAAACGATCCGAATTCTTTTTTTTCGAGACAAGCAAGTCGTATTGCTGGATTAAGTCCTTTCTATATCATCGATGATCGGAAGGCACGCCGACGAATATGTTTTAAGGCTTATGATATAAAATCATTTTAATGAATAAAGCCCTTCTTACATCACCGTTGATCGGAAGGCACGCTGACGAAGAATTTCTGGAGGATCGCGGTCGAATTAATACTATATTTAAAATTCTAGATAGCTATCTTTCGGATTCGATTGTGAGTAGCGGGACTTCGCGGTTACTATGCAACGTATTTTTTGGAGTCTTTTTATATTTTAAATTTATAAGTCCTTCTTTTATCATCGTTGATAGGAAGGCACGCCGCCGGTTAAGTTCGTTTAAGTTATTGTTTTAATTTCATTACAATCGGTTACGTGGTGTCCTGTTTTCTTTTCGTTTATATTCGTTGATCGTAATAATTTATTCCAACTGGCAGCTTTAGTATTAACTCATCTACTATTTTTGACATTTGCTCGCGTTATCTTAATTGTACCAACAGTAAAAATATACTGATAAGTCCAGCCCATAGCACTACCGCTCGGTTGGCACGCGTTCGATTAAAACAAACTTTTAAATAATCAATTATTTATCTTTCCGCAGCCGGCTGCCTAAGATTTAAAATTTCAACCGATAAACAAAATGCTCATGGTCACATCACTGCCACTCGTGAATCCTGACCTCATACCCATCTACTAACCCCCTCAAAACTCATGTGATACTTTGTCGGAGAAGCAGTCGATTGGGCGGTCTCTATCACTCAAGTATCGGACTAACATTCCCATCCACTTCCCCGTGACCCTACCACTGGTCGTGGCCGGCGCCGGTATTGATCAGCATGATAGGGGCCTTTGAGAAGTTGCGAAGCGAGGAAAGATAGCACCCACTTATCTTCCACGGCTCGTGGATGTAACTTCTGGAGGTCCTGGTCAATAACGGAGTAGCAACTGCGGGTGGGCACCTATGCTTATGCTTATGCTTAAATTCGACGTCGTTTGAAAATTATAATGCAAAATTAGAAAAATAACTTCAAAAAATACTTAGGTTCAAAAAAAATTTTATGTTCTGAAAAAAAAATATATACATTAAAACTGAAAAAAAGAAAAATTTCAAGACAAAATGCAAAAAAATATGTTTTGTAAAAATGTATTAACCCAAACAAAATGTCTATCAATTCGTTGCTTGTGTGCTATTTTGTGACATGTCTATTGTAAAAAGACAGGACGTTTCACACGATAGACACAAACGACGATTTGATACCCGCTTTGTTGATGAACATTCGATTTTTTTTAGAAAAACAGTATTTTGTGAAATTTAATGTATTTTACATGAAAAACCATGCAAATAAAATGTGCAAAATGTAGGTATGCAAAATTGAACATTGTTTGATATCCATTCCGCAAATCAGAAAAAAACAGTAAAAAATATGTAGAAAATAATAACTAGCTATTTTGTGCAATTTTAAATGGTAAAAATTTTAAACTCTTATTTAGTGATCCATTTTGTGAAATAAAATTTAAATATTAAAAATAATATTTTTTCTCTGAAATTTGGAGTACTTTACATTAAATAGTCTGATATTTCGCAAATTATAAAAATATCTAATTCAGAAAAAAAATGTTCTAAAAATATATATATATATATATATATATATATATATATATATATATATATATATATATATATATATATATATATATATATATATATATATATATATGTATTTTGTACAAATTTCATGCAAAATTGCAACCTATTCTAGTAATTAAAAAAATACAGTAATTTGTGAAATTTTATGTATTAAACTTTGAACACTTTTTGTTTGCGAATGTTTACAATTTAGCGTTGTTTTATACCCATTTTTGAAATTAGAAAAAAGCAAACATTGAAAAAAAAAAACTATTTAAAAAAAGTATTATAACAAAATTTAAAATTAATTATTTTATTTTATTCTAGAATTATAAAATTCTGTAAAAATCATATAATGAAATTAAATCCAATTAGTTCAAGCAATCCAAACCATTTCTCACTGACATAATACTTCTCACAAGCAGTGTTGCCTTCCTGGTTGAAAAATCAATTCACCTTGATGAGCTGCTCCAAACTCACCTCATTTTCAAATTGACAGCTTTGCAAAACACACCATCTGATGCAAGCAAAACTAGTTCACTCATCACAGCCTAAAACCTCATTTCCAGCCAAATCAAAACACAACTTAATTCAAATAACTACATCGAGGAGGAAAACAAACATAAACAGTCTCAACTAGTTGCTGGTGTGTTGCTAAAAAACCGAAAGTTAACGAGATCATTTTCGACCGTCCAATTCCACTTGATTTGATGAGCCCGGCCGCTCTCATCATCGTCAAAACGAACTCATCATCTGTTGCAAGCAGAGCTTTTCCAATCGCTTAGTTTTTACCCACCTCAATCAATCAGGTTGCGGTGGGTTATAACAACACGCAAATTTATACGCGAATTGGTTTGCGCTAACCTTTGGCAGTGGAGGGGTGGTGTCGAAATTGCGCTTGTTTCGACTTTGGTTACCGTAGCTCTGAGGTAACGCGTGTGCGTTTCACGCCGAAGGCGTCGCTCCGAATCCCGTTGGTGACGAAGTTTTTTTTCTGCAACTTTAAGCCAAGGGTTAGCCATTCTCGTTCAGAGCTGATTGATTTGACGCGTCGAGGGCACAACTTTCATGGTGAAAATGCCAATTTTGTGGTTTTTTGTTCGCGTTTGCGCTTTCGACTCGTCTCTTAATTCGCCGAGAGATGCACCCCAATAATGACTTCAGCGTATGATAGATTGCATAAACGGATATTGCACCAGCTTGGAGTGGCTCTCCGACAAAAAAAAGTCGATAAAACGTCGACGCATGAGATTTCGTGACAGATAGAGTTGGGTTGGGTGCGCCGAGTTTTCAAGCGACTAATTGAAATGTTGGCAGCACTTCCGGCGGTCGTAAAAACTTTTGGCAACTCACGGTTGGCTGCCCAATTCTCACGCAAATGGGAGTGCCATCTAGGTGACCGGCGAGGGAACTGTTATCGCGGCGACCAAGTCGTGCCGTTTTGGGCGAGCTTGGTGAGCAATTAGTTGGTTGAAATTTAATCAGACTGGCTTTTTAAGATAATTAGTTTTGTTGCCAAATGTGCATTTCACAAAGATATTTAAAAAAAGATTTTTTTTCAAGCAGGATTTTTCTTTAAAATTTTCTGGTACGAATTTGCAACTTTTTGTTAACTACTCCTAAAACAGAGACTAACTCAGGTTAAAAATTTAGATTTGATATTGATTTTGCAATCTGATTTCAATCTAGAATTTTATTTCTTTCACGCGAAAAAAATAATAGGAACATGATTTGATGCTCAAAAGAAACACAACTTGATATTTGAATAAGAACATAATTTGTTATTGCCATTGAACCTGATAAATAACAAGAACAATTTGTGTTCATGGAACAATGATATTTTTCATGGAATAAATTGTGGTTTTTGTTAACTACTCCTAAAACAGAGACTAACTCAGGTTAAAAATTTAGATTTGATATTGATTTTGTAATCTGATTTCGATCTAGAATTTTATTTCTTTCACGCGAAAAAAATAATTGGAACATGATTTGATGCTCAAAAGAAACACAACTTGATATTTGAATAAGAACATAATTTGTTATTGCCATTGAACCTGATAAATAACAAGAACAATTTGTGTTCATGGAACAATGATATTTTTCATGGAATAAATTGTGGTATTTAAAAAAAAAAAACAATGTATACTTGAATAAGAACATAATTTGTTATTATTGTTCATTTATTAAACGAAAACAGGTGCCACTCGCTTATGAAATGTCGTAGAAATCCAGGAAAAAACAAAAAATCCCGTTTCGGGTGGAAATTTGCGGATAATTTACGACATCGCACCGAAAGCCAAACTTGCTAAATGGTTGGAACAAAATGATCACTTATCAAAAATGCAGTCCCCTTCGGAAGTGTTCAGGAGCTGTCATATAGTTTTTTTTTGTGAAGTTGTCTAATTTGCTTGAGCTGTTTTTTGGTTCAAAACTGGCACACATTTTGTTAAAATAAGACTCCTTTCTTCTTTTTTTTTAAATATTTATTTTCAAATTTTCTTTTTTTTTTTTTTGATTTCATTTGAACATATTAAATCATATTTTTTCAGAGAGTTTAAAAAAATCTATTTTATTTTATTTTAATTGAATCCACAATTTATAATTTTCCATGAAACGAAATCCAATAAATCTAGTTAATATTTTTCTTCCTCATTCTTTCTAAAAATATTGAGACATAAAAGACGATACGGTCAGATTTGTACCAAAATTATTGCAAATATCATTCTTTTTAAAAGCCATTAGCTCTTAAATATAATTTTTGGAGCTGTTAAAAGAGGGTTTGCCGTTGGCCAAATCATTGTAATTTTTAATAGGAATTCTTAATAAAAATAAAAATTCTCAAAAAATTAAAAATTTCTACATTTTTAAGAATTGTCAACCCTGTTATGAGGAATCAGCCGTCATTCATATAAGTAAAAAAAAATGTTGTCTAATATTGCAATCCGCTCTCAAACTGAAAAATTTTGCTTTGCAAAAATTATTAAAAAGTAAAAAAAACACAGTTTCAAGTTTGAAAAAGAACACAAATTTTTGTTCGAACCAGAACACAATTTGATGTTTGAAAAAGAACACAACTTAATGTTTGAAAAAGAATACAATTTGATGTTTGAAAAAGAACACAACTTTATGTTTGAAAAAGAATACACTTTGGTGTTTGAAAAAGTACACAATTTGATGTTTAAAAAATGACTTAATTTAATGTCTGAAAAAGACCACACTTTTATGTCTAAAAAGAACACTATTTGATGTTTGAAAAAGAACACACCTCAATGTTTGAAAAAGAACACAATTTGATGTTTGAAAAAGAACACACTTTGATGTTTGAAAAAGAACACATTTTGATGTTTGAAAAAGAACACAATTTGATGTTTGAAAGAAAAAACGCAATTTAATGTCTGAAAAAGACCACATTTTAATGTTTAAAAAAGTACTAGCATTGATGTTTAAAAAAGAACACAACTTAATGTTTTGAAAAAGAAAACAATATGAGGTTTGGGAAAGAAAACAATTGAATGTTTGAGAAAGAACACAATTTGATGTTAAAAAAAGAACACAATTTGACATTTGATTTTTTTTTTTGTTGGTGGTCAGTTTTGTTTAAAGGACCATATTTTGAAGATATTCTGTAAATCTGGAAACACTGCCATGAGATATCAGTATTATTTACTAACGAAATTCTTATAAAAAATGAGTTATTTGCAACATTCACAACAAAAGGACAGACAAACCCGTTCGACAAGCAGTCTTCCCAAATTTTATTCAATTCCATAAAAAAAGACGATAAATTAATCTAAAACAAAAACCATAAATCACGTCGCCCGTTAGGCGCGCGGACCTTAAGTTCACATGAATCTCTTTCTTTCTTGTTCCGTTTGCCACGGTTACGCAATAATTTCTCCACGCCGAAAATAAAAAAGCGCCCAACCTAACCTAGCCGGGGGACTGCAGTAATTTTTAATAAATTGCGTTAAATTTCGTTTAAAGACTCGTGAAAGCAGATTCAGCAGCATCCCCCGTTTTGAAGCGTCGTGATTGAGCTTTTTGAAGAAAGCTTATTAAGTAACTCATCACGTTGTTCGGAGGTAAATGTGCGAAACCAAGTGCTGTTATTAAGGCCTGCTTTTTGAACGGTTTTTAATCGTCGACATTAGAGCGGTGTGCGGTCTTGTGCTGAGGTGCGGTGAAAATTATGTTTGAATTTCATTTGCAGAGAAAGAAAGAAAGAGTTGAGGTGATGAAAAAACTGGTACACCACCACCACCAGCAGAAACCGTCGTCATATCGCTCAAATTCACGCTTTTTAATGAACTCAACAGCGAAAGAGGCGAGGTTATGTAAAGGCACTCTTCTGCTCGGGGTGAGCTAAATGAATAATGATGACTTTCTGCCGGAATTTGCACTCTTGATATCAACGGTCGCACTTTTTTATAGAGCAAACCAGTTTGAAACAAATTTCATTAAGTTTGAAAAATAATTTTATTTCAAACTTGCCATTTGTTTTCAAATTATGTTTTTTTAAGTATAGCTTCTTATGCAACGTTGCAGCTGGCAAAGAACATTCTCTTTTTTTCCCACTCACCCCCAAATGACCATTGATTGCATTGTGCAACTCGGCCAAGATTGCAATCATCATCGAAGAACGAACGACAATTGCGGCACCTCTCAGGCAAACCCAGCATCCACGGTGCTGATTACCTCCATGGTGGACACCTCGCCTTCAACACCTTACATTGTTTTTACGCGGGGTTTCCTGGTCGCGAAGATTTATGGGAAAACGGCCATGTGATTTCCAGACGAGCGAGCTCGAAAATTGAGATTGGATTCTGATTTTGCAATCTGCTTTCGAACTAGGAAAAATGACTTTGACAATTTGATGCCTCACAAAGAACACAGATTGTTATTTTTACTGATCAAAAAAATAATAATAAAATATTTTAATTCTTAAAAAAAACTTTTCTACTGATGTTCAAAACCGAACACATTTTAAGCTCGAAAAATAACACAGTTTGAAGTTTGAATTATTTTAACAATTTGATGTATGGAAAAGAACAAAACTTAACATAACTTAATTTTTGAAAAGAATGTTATTCAATGTTTGAAAAAGAAAACATTTTAATGCTCAAAAAAGTACAAAAATGCGTGTTCAAAAAATAATTTGGTATGATGTTTTGAAAAAGAACTCTTATTGAGGTTTGAAACAGTCAACAATGTCATGCTTGAAAAAGAACACATATGAGATTACACTAGATAAAAGAACAAACTTGATTTTTGGAAAACAAAAAACTATTGAATGCTTAAAAATTTTATAATTTGATGCTTGAAACAGAATACAATTTGATGTTCAAAAAAGAACACAATTTCGTGCTTAAAAATGTACACAATTTGAAGTTAAACAAGGAATACAATTTGATGGTGGAAAACAGCGCATAGGACTCACAATCCAGAGGTTGCCGGTTCGAATGCCAGACGCAAAAAATATTATAGGTATTCGGTGCCCTCTCCCCGTGCCATACCTTCACACTTAGGAGACCCGCGAGGCGGAGTCTCGTCGCAAAAAGAACGATACGCGCGTTTAAGAGGGCCACATTATAAGGTGTTAGGTCGATTCGTTTTTTTGGAAAACGAACACAATTTGATGTTTGATGATTCATACTTTTTAATGTTTGAAAAATAACACAAATTGATACTTGAAAGATTCTGCAATTTAATGCATGAAAGAGAACACAATTTGATGTTTGACAATCAACACTTGTTTATGCTTAAAAAAGAACACATTTTGATACATGAAAAATACTGCAATTTGATGCATGAAAGAGAACAAAACTTGATATTTAAAAAAGTACAACAGATATTTCTTGAAATAGAATACAATTTAATGCTTGATAATGAACACAAATATGAACGATTGGAAAAGAATACTTTTGATTGCTTGAAAAATAACACAATTTGATATTTGAAAAATACTGCAAATTCTTGCATTTGATGCACATTTGAATAATTGAAAAAGAATACAATTTGGTACTTGGAGCTTGGAGGATACTACAATTTGACGTATGAAAAAGAACCCAATTTGATGCTTGAAACAGTAAATCAGATAATGCTTGAAAAATAATACAGTTTTATGTTTGAAAATGAACACAATTTGACGATTGGAAAAGAACACTTTCAAGTACTTAAAAAGAACACAATTTGGAATTTGAAAAAATATGCAATAAAAATGAAAAATGCTGAATACACAATTTATACTTGACTTTTTAATAATTGAAAAAGAATACAATTTGATACTTGAAAAAGATTACTATTTGATGCATAAAATAGAACACCATTTGATGTTTGAAAAAGTACACCAGATAATGCTTGAAAAAGAATACAATTTTATGTTTGAAAATGAACACAATTTGACGATTGGAAAAGAACACTTAAAAGTGTTTGACAAAGAACACAATTTGATACTTGAAAAAGACTTCCATTTGATGCATAAAAGAGAACACAATTTGATGTTTGAAAAAGTACAACAGATAATGCTTGAAAAAGAAAACAATTTTATGTTTGAAAATGAACACAAATATGAACGATTGAAAAAGAACACTTTAAATTGCTTGAAAAAGAACACAATTTGATACTTGAAAAATACTGCAATTTGATGCATGAAAGAGGACGCAATTTGATGTTTTACAGTGAACAATTTTTAATAATTGAGAAAGAATACAATTTGATAATTCAAAAATAACTGAAATTTGATGCATGAAAGAGAACACAATTTGATGTTTGAAAAAGTACAACAGATAATGCTTAAAATAGAACATGTTTGAAAAAAATACAATTTTTTTTCTGTTCGAAAATGAACGCGTATCTCAAATCAAGATGTTTAGAAAATTGCAAACATCTTTGAAATAAAAAAAAATTAATTAGATTTGAAAAGCAGTAACGTGATTCCCAAACAAACATTAAACACAGATAAATCCTCGCAATGAAGTTGAAAATAAATGTTGATTCAGCAATTAGCTTCCGATGTGAAAAATGTATTTTTTACGACACAAAAACCCAATAAAAACGTAATTTGAAGTTTGAAACCGAACATAGCTTGTTGTTTGAACAAGCAAACATTTTGTTCTTGTGATTAAAGTTAATGGACTAGTCAAGATTTTGTAAATAACCCTATTTTTTTTATGGAGAATAAATTTATTATCAACAACAAATTGTGTTACATTAGTCAATTAAAAACACAATTTGTAGACAAGTGCCCAACACTTCTGTATCAGTTTCACCGTCTCATTTTTTTGCATCCATTAGAGAAAAGACACCGCGAGGCCACAACACCATCCAATAGATCAATCAACGACGTTTGGAACGAAACTAAAGCCCACTTTAAAATAGTGAGAGACACAGATCTTCTCGCCATGACTTGGTGAAAGGAGCAACAAAAAAATGTTAATACATCCAATCCATTCCATCCATCTAAGAGCACATTGAAAGCAGGTTGAAACATTGTCTAACTTGGCTGGAAATTAGCGCCGGTTATTAGGCTCCACATAATTTCAAACGAAGACTTAAGTTAAGCTCGTTGCATCAACAGTTTTGCATAACGATGACAATCGGTGCCATCTATTGGATGGATTGTGGATTAGATGCAGCTTAGCGGGGCGTTTGAGCTGTGCAACTTTTTGTTTCGATTTATAAAATTGGCTGCACTGTTTGAAAAATTACATCTGTCAAAGTTTAATCCAGTGTTGCCAACTTTATCGAGTTTCAAACTAATTTCAATTAAACTTTTTAATCTACACAAATTAAAACCAACTGAACCGTGGAAGCCTCACTTTGGTTAATGACTGTCACGCTATCATGCAAAGTCGTTAAAGCTACTCGATAGTCCGGCTGAAACTGACACTAAATCAACGGATCCAAATGTAAACAAAGAGGAGAAAAAAACCCCGTTGAAGAATTTATCTGAAGGTGGAGAATGACCACCTCCAGAGTAAATAAGGAGGATCGCGTGTCGTTCTCGCGAGAAGTCATTTCCTTAAGAGCAATTATAATCACTTTGAGAATGGAATAAATGAAAGAAACGATTGTCACGTATGGCGGAAATTGTTTGTTTGCCTTTCGGGTGACCTCTTGCTCTCGCTTGTGGATTGTTGTGAAAATTTACTAAATTCATTTGTTTTTTGTCTATCGTTTCAGGTTCTACAGCAGCGGCTAGAGTACGCCACCCGGTCACGGATCTTCATGAGCAAAAAGCTGGACAAATCGAAAGAGGATATCGACGATCTGAAATTTCGGGTAAGATTTTTTTCTTCTCTCAAATCGATCAAGTTTACTAGCGTAAATAATTTACTTCAGTTAAGTTTATTAGAATTAGTATCATTAAAATTGAAAAAATGAGTTACGCATAGTCAGGGACAGTACAAAATTTACTGCATGTTAATTTTTACATACAATAAAGTTTTTTTTTTGTAAAAACCACAGATAAATTTGACCCTACAAAAAATTTTTTTTTTAAACATAAATCAAGTCAAACTTTCAACCCTAAAATTTTCTTAAATTTTTAAAGTTCTTCTTTCCAATGCTTTTTTAAGGTTAAAAATGGTTGAAAAATTGATTTTTGGAATTTTTTTAAAACGAAGTCAACCTAGAGGGTTAAATAGAACATGATTCGATGCTTAAAAAGAACATTATTTGTTAGGGTTTATGGAAAATTATGGAAAAAGTTTTTTTTAAGCCGATTGGTTCATAAAAAACTGATAAAAAGTTCGAAATGAGAAGTAAACTTTGTTCTCATTATCAAAAAAACACAATTTATTACAAAAAACTTACCCGGGCAGACGGTAATAACAAAATTCATTCCATTTCAACAACATACACTGTTTAAATAACAGAAAATGTTATGGAATCTCATTGACCCGGTCAGACGGTAATAACAAAACTCGTGCCATTTCAATAACAAATACTGATAAAATAACAAAAAGTGTTATGGAATTTTCCTGCAAAATCTATTTTTGCATAAGAGTTCAATAACAGTTTATGTTATCATAACAAAATTTGTTATTGGTCTGATATTGGTTGAGAGCCAAAACAACTTTGGAATAACATTTTTTGTTATGGAAGAATAACTCCAACTGTTATTGGGATGATCGGATTAGTTGTTAAAATAACAAAAAATAATAACAAAGATTTGTTCGAAAAATAACTAAAAGTGTTATCTGTCTGTTATTACAATAACGATTCAATAACAAAAAAATCATAACGACGAATAACAAATCTAGTTATAAATAACATAAAATATTATTGGCCTAGTATTTTCAAATATCAACCCGAGCAGACGGAAATAACTTGGGAAGGTCAGTTTTTGATATTGTGAGAAGATCGAAATATGTTATTGGGATGATCGGATTAGTTGTTAAAATAACAAAAATCAATAACAAAGATTTGTTCGAAGAATAACTTAAACTGTTATTATGTTGTTATTGCAATAACAAACCAATAACACAGAAGGAATCATGAAGGATTAACAAGATTTGTTATTTTGTGCGCAGAGGTGGAGCAGCATAATAACAAAAAATGTTATTGAACTGGTATGTCTCCATAACAAAAAAAGTTACTGTTTTGGTTTATTTGTAATTTGCAAATAAACCTGCAGTTGCCATAATCCATACTTTGAAGACAACTCCGACTCTGGATGCACGATATGACGTCAACGACGACTTCAGCTCTCCAGAAATACCCGACTTCACAGATTCCGACTCCAAGTAAAAGTTGCTAAAAATTTGCTGAATCCGATGCAGTCTCCGAGGTCTCACTCCAGCTCGAACTTCAACGTCAGCTCCGACCTCCTGGCTCTGTGAAAATAATAACAGTTTTTGTTATTCACACTTCAAAAATTCTTAATAAATAAATCAATTCCGTTAGGGAATATAACAAAATTAAAAAAAAAATAACTCTCAAAAGTTAATTTTATCGGATTAATTTTAACTTGAAACCCCATTTCATGGTTAAATATATGACCCCGATAAAATTGGTCAAAATTACTTCATAGTTCTAGCCAATTTTAGCATCCCATCCCTTAGGGAGTATATCAAATAATTTAAAAAATCAACTTTCAAAATTTCAACATTTTAGAATAATTTTAGCTTAAGGACCCTTTTTCATGGCCAAAATAATGACCCTGACGAAATTGGTCAAAATTATCCCATAGTTCTAACCATTTTAAACAAAGTTCTTTAGAAGGTATATGAAATAATTTAAAAAAAAAAACAACTTTCAAAATTTCAACTTTTCAGAATAATTTTAGCTTAAGGACCCCATTTCATGGCCAAAATAAAGACCCCGATGAAATTGGTCAAAATAATCCCATAGTTCTAACCATTTTAAACAAAGTCCTTTAGGGGGTATATCAAATAATTAAAAAAAAACAACTTCCAAAATTTCAACTTTTCAGAATAATTTTAGCTTAAGGACCCCATTTCATGGCCAAAATAATGATCCCGACGAAATTGGTCAAAATTATCCCATAGTTCTAGCCAATTTTAGCAAAGTCCCTTAGGGGGTATATCAAATAGTTTAAAAAATCACTGATATTACTTCAGCAGGGAAACGTTAGCAGGGAAAATTTTAGTTCTCGTATTGGCCACCAGATGGCGTCTTTGAAATCCACTTTCCCTGCTCACATCACATCGTCAGCAGGGAAAAAAATGTGAAGACAGCAGGGAAAGTGAAATTTCCCTGCTAACGTAAACAGGATTTTTTAAACTATAATTTGTACCGTAAATGCAATCTTTTCAACAATATATTTGCTTTGATGTATTTAAATTAATTGTTTCCCTGCTAACGTAACAGTTACTGAGCAAGAAGAAAATTTTAAAGTCATGGTCATGGATCACAAAAATAGGCGTTTTCAAACCAAAATAATAATTTAAGTTAATCGTTTCATAAATAGTAGGCAAAATCTTAGAGAGTTCCTTAAAAATATTTCTCTACTATTAATCGCTTGGCATTGGAACGTTTTTTTACTAAACTAAACGTAAACTACGGAACATTTGGCCAAAACTCCTAGCGACATCCATCTGAATTATTTTAAAATTCATGATTATTTTTCGAAAGTTACAAAACCACCCTGTTCACGCGTTCCAGAATTGTTTTTTTAAGCTGAAGTCTCAAACAAATCAAAAATGTTTTCCCTGCTAACGTAACAGTCTACTGGGCCAAATATTACTTCAGCAGGGAAAGCGTAGGCCACGCCCCCACAACGTTGTTAGCAGGGAAAAAAAGTGAAGTCAGCTGGGAAAAAATCTGCCTATTTTTTATTATGTTTTCAAAACATTTTGGGACATGATAGATTTTTGTGGCTTTCATGTTTTTTTGCAATAAGATATATTGCTTACAAAATAATATTTTCCTGAAATTACAAAAACTGAAAAAGTTTTTCCTGGTTCATGAGAGGAACAGCTTTCGAGAGTATCAATCCGATATTTACAATGCGGATTCAGTGGCAATGTTATTACTTAACTAATGTTAGAATGGTTCATGTTGATGTTAAACTACTATAGGTCGGTTTCCCTAAGGTGTTCATATAATGTCGGGAAAAAATATCAACTGCAATTGAACTCTCAAACTACCGCATACGAGGTGGAAGCTTTGCCACACAGCTATTATAATACATGGCCTACGTTTTCCCTGCTGAAGTAACGCTCAGTAAAATATTACGTTAGCTGGGAAAACATTTTTGATTTGTCTGGGACTTCACTTAAAAAATATATTCTGGGACATTTATCTGAAAAATATAAATATCGAAAACAAAGAAATTTAAATTGTTTTAAAATAAAGTTCTAATACCAAGCGATTAATGGTAAAGAAATATTTGCAAGAAAATCCAAATCTTTAAGAGTTAACTAATCATGTTATTTCAATTCAACTCAATTTGTGATTTTATTAGAATTTAGCAGTTCTGTTCCAGGATGACATTTGCAATTCAGAGATTTGGAGAACCTTTCAACTGAGATCAATTTATAAGCCTTTGCAGGGAGGGTACATATTTCTACGTTTAGATTTTGGCTAGCTGAGTGCTCTTTAAGGGAAAATAAATTTTGAGAAAAAACCCTAGATCTATGATATTGTTATTTCAATCAAAATATTTATTTGAGTTTACATTCCAATCGTACTTTTATGAAAAGGTAGTAAAATGTGGTAGTGTAAAATTAAATAGATACCTACTCATTTATTTTTAAATAGTTTTACATGCACCTTAGCTTGTATAAAAAAAAAGCTTGGTAACTGTGAAGTTAGCAAGGAAAATGCTCATCACAATAATAAGCCACGCCCCAATGATAGAATTCGCTACTGAACACTTGAAGAATAGGAATGATTTGAAAATATTTTACACCAACATATTTGAGTACCTTTGTATAAAAGTTTGATTGTAAATTTTAACTTAAATTATTATTATGGTTTAAAAACGCCTATTTTTGTGATCCATGACCATGACTTTAAAATTTTCTTCTGGCTCAGTAACTGTTACGTTAGCAGGGAAAATATTTGTTCAGATTTGAAGCAGTGAAATACGTAAAAAATAATAATTTAAATACATCAATGCAAAGATATTGTTGAAAAGATTGCATTTACGATAAAAATTATAGTTAAAAAAATCCTGTTTACGTCAGAAGGGAAATTTCACTTTCCCTGCTGTCTTCACAATTTTTTCCCTGCTGACGATGTGATGTGAGCAGGGAAAGTGGATTTCAATGACGCCATCTGGTGGCCAATACGAGAACTAAAATTTTCCCTGCTAACGTTTCCCTGCTGAAGTAACATCAGTAAAAAATCAACTTTAAAAAATTTCAACTTTTTAGAATAATTTTAGCTTTAGGACCCCATTTCATGGCCAAAATAATGACCCTGACGAAATTGGTCAAAATTATCCCATAGTTCTAACCATTTTAAACAAAGTCCTTTAGGGGGTATATCAAATAATTAAAAAAAATCAACTTCCAAAATTTCAACTTTTCAGAATAATTTTAGCTTAAGGAACCCATTTCATGGCCAAAATAATGACCCTGACGAAATTGGTCAAAATTATCCCATAGTTCTAACCATTTTAAACAAAGTCCTTTAGGGGGTATATCAAATAATTAAAAAAAAATCAACTTCCAAAATTTCAACTTTTCAGAATAATTTTAGCTTAAGGAACCCATCTCATGGCCAAAATAATGATCCCGATGAAATTGGTCAAAGTTATCTCATAGTTCTAAACATATTTAACAAAAGAAAAAATAATAACAGATTGTGTTATGGACACTTAGAAACTTTTCCATTTGTGCGATTTATGGTAATTTTATTTCTAAGTCAGTATACCGAACGAATAACAAATTTTGTTATCAGGAGGGTTTTTGAAATGTATAACATTTCCTCTTATTAGCGTGTTATTAAACTTTTTCAATATAATTTCACTTCAATACCAAATTTTGTTATTTTATCAGAAACTGTTATTATTTTTTCTTCTTGAAGTTGAACTTCAGGATAAAATAATAACACTTTTTGTTATTTTAACAGGATTTGTTATTGAAATATTATTAATTTTGTTATTACCGTCTGCCCGGGAATAAATGTTATTCCCAAGTTATTTCCGTCTGCTCGGGGAAACATAAATTTTTGAATAAGAGTTTAATAACATTTTATGTTATTATAACAAAATTTGTTGTTGGTCTGATATTGGTTGAAAGCCAAAACCACTTTGGAATAACATTTTTTGCTATGGAAGAATACCTAACAAAGATTTGTTCGAAGAATAACTAAAATGTGATTATTCTGTTATTAAAATAACAATTCAATAACAAAAAAATCATAACGAAGAATAATTTGTTTTGTAATCAATAAAAAAACATGTTATTGGCCTAGTATTTTCTAAGATCAAAAAATGTTATTCCCAAATTATTCCCGTCTGCTCGGGTAATAATACAAAACTCGCAAGACTGTACAAAAAAATTGTATTTTTTTTTTCGTCAGTGCAGAAAGTGTAGCAAAATTTCAAATCTCAGAAACAAAAGATGAAGTTTAATAAAATTTAATACAATCATGAGCACAAAACACACATTTTTTATGAAGATCTCCGTTTTCGGAATCTAGTAAAAACACTTCTTATAACTCTTTTAACCTTAGTCAATAAATTGAAAATGTGTTGTTCAAACGATCAAGTTTGCTGACCAAAGAAGCTTACTTCGTTTTGCATTCTGGAATTGCTAAAAATAAATTTGAATTTTAAACTAGATACATAAAAAAGAACACAATTTGATGTTTGATTAAGCACACAGTTTGTTATACCTTCTCAAAACAAAAGTATGCATTACAATGAATATAAAATTTGCATTAAAATTACTGAATCATGGTCAAAGACGCCAGGGGTAAAAAAGCGTAGCAGAAATGATTTTTTATGAAATTATTATTTTAGGATTCTTGAAATCAAACAAAACGGCTAAATTATCTTTAGAACGTTCTTTCTATATTTTAAATAACACGACTCCAATCTTTTTGACTGTAGAAACTATTCACTTTTTAAATAACAAATTGTGTTATTTATTGGTTCAACAAATTATCATCTAAATTCTAGATTAAATTTTCAAAAGGTCCTGTTATTGACCAAAGATCCTGGGAAAATGATTTGATCTTTGAAATTCAAGCCCCAACTTCATTAAATTTTATTTCGGAAAAAAAGCTTTTACAATGACGCAGCGAAGTTTAACAAAATAAAACATGAGTATTTTTATGCTTTGAATTAAGGTGAAGCCGTTGATCATTTTCGAAGAAATTTGATCATCACTATAAAATATTCTGTAATAAATTCAATTTAACGAATTTCAGCACCAAAATGAATCGACATGTGCCGGTTTTTGCCATCTCTAAGCCACTGAAGGAATTTTTGATCTAAATCAATTGTGCTTCAAATTTTATATAATTTTGTGGCACAGTCATTGACGTCCTTGTTGGCAATCATTGATTAATGACGATTTCCATAACTTTACAAGGAATGGGATAATCGTTACCAAAAGGAATCAGCATGTGTAAGGCACTATTCTAAACAACTTGTTGAAGGAATTTTGTCAAAATATTGAAAGTGACGCAAAATTAATATCTTTGAACGAAAAATCATGAAGTCTTCACGTTAAGTGCAAACCAACAATATAAAAAAAAGTCAGTAACATTCAAAAGCATAAATGTGAATAACAATAAAAATATATTGTTTTGAAACTATGAAACAACAAAAACTAGACAACATTTAAAATATTAAATATCTGAAAAAGAACACAATTTGCTACTTGACATCCTGAGCAGACGGAAATAACCTGGGAATAACATTTTTTGATATTTAAAAATACTAGGCCAATAACATTTTTGGTTATTTATAAAAAGATTTGTTATTCGTCGTTATGAATTTTTTGTTATTGGATTGTTATTGTTATAACAGACATATAACATATTTAGTTATTCTTCGAACAAATCTTTGTTATTATTTTTTGTTATTTTAACAACTAATACGATCATCCCAAAAATAGTTTGAGGATTTTCCACAACAAAAAATGTTTTTCCAAAGTTGTTTTGGCTTGCAACCAATATAAAGAAAACAACAAATTTTGTTATGAGAACATAAACTGTTATTAAACCCTATTTGATTGATTTTTCAAGAAGAACACTTTCTGTTATTTTAGCAGTATTTGTTATTGAAATGGCATGAATTTTGTTATTACCGTTTGCCCGGGGTCATTAAATTTATTTCAAAACACAACTAAATATCTACGAATTTAGGGAAATAAATGAACTGATCAATTTAAAAATGTTGCAAAGCCAGTGAAGGACGGTTTTTTGTGTTGGTTTTTGAAGAGAAAAAAAAACACATTATAGTGCTCGAATAAGAACACAGTTTGATGATTTTTTTTGTCAACTCAATGAACAGATGTCAAAAGTTTTTTGTAAATAGAAACATTTGTTTCGTGAGATTATGGAGAACATTTTAAGTTGATACCGCACAAACACAATCTGAAATCAATAGAATGCTTAAAAAGAAAACACAGTTTGATGTTATAAGCGCAAAAAGATTTTTTTCAAAAAAAAAAAAGAAATATTGTAATTAGAATTTGGAACAATAGCTTGAATTAATGTTTGAAAAAGAACACGGTTTGATTCTTGTTCTGGACATTGTTTAACTCTTTCACCATAGAATTTAAATTAATTTTAAAAACGTTTTTGCATTCTTCCAGCTCGAGGAGAAGAACATCGAACTGGAGGGCACCAAGGCGCAGCTGCGGGTTCTGGAATCCAAGCAACAGCAACATCAATCCGGCAAATCCTCCGTCGCCTCTTCGGGCTTCAGCCCGGAACATCACCCAACGGTAACCGCGGTCGCCGCCGCAACTCCTACCGCCCTCGTCGCCCCGGTGAAGCCGTCCGTAGTTAGCACGTCTGCGGGTGGCATCGTGACCAGCCAGCCGTTCCACCACCAGCAGCGGGACTTGACGCTGCGGTTACAGCAGGCGAGTCAGGTTTCCACTCCGAGCATGAAGGCGATGATTCCGCTGGCGATGGACGAGGTGCTGCACCACAGCAGCAGTACCGAGTCGGCGCAGGACCAGGCGGAACGGTTGACGTATCCGGAGACGCCGAAGCGGAAGCCGAGCAAGATTCCGCTGCCGGGGACGAAGGGTTACGTGGCGCCGAAGCCGCCGACGGGGCGGAATTTTGTGGCGAACGCGCCGAAGAACTCGCCGTCGCCGTCGGGGTCGCTGTCGAACAAGTCGCTGAACAAGAGCACGGGCAGTTTGTACATGCGGTCGACGGGGCCGAGTTCGATTAGCAGTGGGAATCGAGTGGCGCGGGATACCAGCATGAACCGGCCTGAGTCGGCGCAGAGCTGGAGCAGGCGGGACACGTCGCTGGAGAAGAGTCGGAGTTCCTCGATACCGGTGTCGTCGAAGGGATCGCCGGTGGCGGCTAAGCCGCCGCCTTCGGCCGTTGTGAGCAGTTCACCGCAGCCCAAGGCCAAGCGGGACTCGCTGACGACGCGGGTGAAGAACTTGGACTCGCTGTCCCGGTTGCAGACGGCTGCATCCACCGGGAATTTGAGCAAGTCCAGCTCGAAAAAGGACCTCAGCTCGACGAGCTTCAGCACGGGTCGGCCGAAGCAGGCTTCCGGTGGGGGTGGCATTCGGCGCGTCAGCAGCGCCTCCATCGGACGAAGCTCGTCGACGGAACACAGCGGTGGAAGCAGCAGCAACGGTTCCTCCTCGGTGGCGGCCTCCCCCACGGACAACAGTGACAACGGCAAGGTACGCAACATCCGTTCCAGCTTCTGGAACTGGCTGAAGATCTAAGAGATCAAATGTGCGACCCCCCAACCCCTCTTAATTTCTCACACTCCCCCGTCTAAAATCTGCGCGAGTTCGACTCCTAAAAGACTCTGAAATTTCCGTTCAAAACATATCAGTTTCGTCATCGTTGGAACTCTCAACAAGTGTTCGGTGTTAATTTTAACATTCTCTTTTGTTAACTTAAATCGAACAATCGTGGGTGACTTCTTGGAACTGAAGAGAAATCGTCGCCGGAAGCAAGTTATCGAGAATAAAGTGATTTCATTTGTTTCGTGCGCCGCGAAAACAAAACCAAACAAAAACAAAAGACTTTCGCAGCGAAAGCAAAAGGCCTTATGCACGAATCTGTGTCCTTACCTCTGTGTGTGTTGTGTTGCTAAAAGCTCGAAACGGATCGTCTCTCTAAAACAAAACAAAACCAAGTTCATGTGTTGTGCCCCTCCCCCCTACTAACATTCCTACCCTCCTCGACCCTAAATGTTTGTTTACACCCGCGACAAGTGTCAAAATCGCACCCTAATCGGACCCAAAAAAAAAAGAAGAAAAACCAAAATTAAGCGCACCGCCACAAAACGTCACTCATCAAGTCAAGTGTCAACATCGGACGTCACCCAGTAGGCGCGACGCTGCTGTTTTTTGCGCTGTGTGCATCCCCTCGACGTAACTAAACAAAAATGATTAAAAGTGAAAGGTGCACAATCCACGCTACCACCACCTACCTACTACTACTGAAAAGAAAGAGAGAGAAAATCAGAAAAAGCCTGCATTCGATGGATTTTTGCAAAAACAAACAAACACCTACTCACACACTCAAAAAAAATAGCGCGCTCTCGCTCACTCACACACAGCACACCCCTCAAAACGTCTAAAATTTGGAAAATTGAAAGAAACAACAACCTCTTCTATTGTTAATAGTTCTCTCACTACCACTATCAAACGCCCCTCTCTCAAAATTAAAAACACACCAATACAAACCCAAAAATGAGTCGTTCTTGCTCTCACTCGAAAATAAAGAGAGCGGGAGCGCGAAAGAGCTGACGTGAGAGCGCCCTCCTCTACACACCCCGACCCCGCGAGCGCGCGTTTGCAGGATTTTTGTGGTTCTACTGTTTCTTCTTGTTTCGTAAGTCATGTTATATTTTTTATGTTTTTTTAGTTTTTTTTTTTTTTTGTTACTCTCTGTCTCTATCGTCTTCTTCTCACCGTTTTTTCACACACTTTATGATTTTTTTTGTAGTTTTGTGTTTGTTTTGTTTATTTTGTTAGGGGTTTCTTAGTTTTTCTTTGTTTTATTTGTAGTTTGTAGCTTCGTTTGTCCACTTTCATCATCTCATACAAGTAGTTTACTCGTTTCATGCTTTTCGACGCTTCGTGACTGTATTTTTAAGGTGGATTTATGCTTTAGTTTTGTTATTTTTTCACATGCAGAAACTGTACAAATTTTTCAATTCTACCGAGTAAAAACAATTGCTTTCAAAATTGGTTTCTAAAAAGTAGCTTAAAAAAAGAAATTGAACCTTTCAATATTAACTTAAAATCTCTCTTTGTATTGCTTTCACTAACATTGAAAATGTTTAAATATTTATCACAAAGGATATTCTCTTTTAAAATTTGATCGAAGTTTTTCGCAATTGTATAAAAATACATTTTTTTATATTTAAATTCTGACAAAATATCAAAAAAAAAAATTTTTTAGTTTCAATGTTAAACTTCAACATTTTAAACATTCAATTCGTCAAAATACTAATATAAAAAACCAATAATATTTTTCAAGTTTTATTTTTAGTGGATCTTTGTAGAAATATTTCATCTGTCACAACAATGTCGAATCGGGTCAAACATTGTATCGACATGTGTTGACTGATGAAACATTTCACCAAAAATCCGTCGAAGTTGTATTGTTAAACCTACCATTTTAATGGATTTCTTTGAAATGTTTCATCGGTAAGTTTTGTCGGTGAAAAGTTTTATCGGGGGTTGCCAATTTTTCGCCAAACGTCAGCCTGACATGTGCCATTAAATTTGTGCGATGAAATGTTTCCAGAAAATACACCAAAATTATATGTTTAACAATACTACTATGTTTTTGATTTTTTTTCTAGTTGTTTGAAACGTTCCATCCGTAAACTTTACATGTCTTGTCGGTGAAATATTTACTCTGACAAGTTGTGTAAAAATTTTAGCCGTATTGTTAAACTGATAATTTTGGTGGACCATGTAGAAATTGACACTTATTCTCCAAATTTCAGCCTGTCTCTAAATCATGTCTCTAAATTTACTTAAAACCATAAAAAATATTTAATCTTAATTTTTTTTTATTCAGAGAAATCCATAACACTGAACGGAAAAAAAAGATAAAAATAGAAAAAAAATTTAAAAGTTTAAAGAAAATTTAAAATGTTAAACAATTAAACAAATTAAAATATGAAGAAAAAAAAAACAAAATTTAAAAAAAGTTAAGAAAAATAAATAAAGTTCTAGCACATATTTTTCAAAGTAAAAAAACCTAAAAACTATTTTAAATATAACCAAATTTAAGAAAAATAAAAATCAATATAAATGGAAAATTAAAAAAATCATAATAAAAAAAACAAAACAAAAACTTCACAAATATTTTTTAATTGACAAAATTTAAGAAAAATGAAAATAATGATTTGAAAAAATCAAAAACAAAATTAAACAGGTTTTAAAAAAATAAGAATAATTCTAGAGTTTTTAAGTCCAGTAAAGAAATTTTTAATTTTTGCTTTTTGGGTGTTTTGAAACAACCTTAAGTCAGGGTTATTCAAATACACTCAAAACGCGAAAAGTGAAGATTTTATTTGTTGGACCTTTTAAAAATATTTTAGAATTCAAGAATATGTATTAAAACGAGCAATTACAAGAAAAAAACTAAAAACGCTCAAAAATATAAAAAGTTATTATTAGTTTTTTTAATGGTCCTTTAATGTTTATTAATGAAAAAAAAAACTTATGGAACCTTTTTTATAATAAAACTCTAAAAATATAAAAAAATATCTGTTTAAAGTAAGGCCATTACATTTTTTTATTCGACCAAAGTCGACGGAAGGGAGAGCAACAAAATCATATTAAAATATATATAAATTTCAAGAAATAAGATCAACAAAACAAAAATTATCATAATATTTTAAAACGAGCTAAAAATATACTGAATGTGATACACTTAGAATTATTTACAGTAACTGTTGATTAGACATTTATTTCCAATCAAATTTTTAATCTTTTTTTAATATTTTGTTGCCGCCTAATTTTACGGACCGACTGTAAGGGGGCGATCTAAAGTTTCAAAAAAATTGCAACGGCCTTAAAAAAATAAAAATAAAATTGAAATCCTTTAAAATCATTTAAAAAACAATAATCAAAAGGAATCAAAAATTAAAAATAAATCTAAAACAATTCGAAACATGTGAAAAAATTATCAATTAGAAAAAAAATCTTTTTAAATTTTGATTCTATACCATTAATTTATGTTTTTTTTTGAATCTTGGAATTTAAGAATATTCTGCTCATGCGGTGGGAGAACGGAATTTTTTTTAAGGTGACAAGTTTGATCTCGGTATTCATAAGACGGTATCAAATTTGATTTGCACCCCACCCGTGGAGACGGCCTTAAACAATGGCTACCTACCCAACTAACATTGAATAATGCGAACCCGAGCAGACGGAAATAAATTGGGAATAACATTTTTGGTTTTTGAAAATACTAGGCCAATAACATTTTATGTTATTTATAGCAAGATTTATTATTCGCCGTGATGATTTTTTTGTTATTGAATTGTTATTGTAATAACAGACTAATAACATTTTTAGTTATTCTTCGAACAAATCTTGGTTATTATTTTTTGTTATTTAAACAACTAATCCGATCATCCCAATAACGGTTACCGGTATTCTTCCATAGCAAAAAATGTTATTCCAAAGTTGTTTTGGCTTTCAACCAATATCAGACCAATAACAAATTTTGTTATGATAACATGAACTGTTATTAAACACATATGCAAAAATTGATTTTTCAAGAAGATTCCATAACACTTTCTGTTATTTTAAAAGTATTTGTTACTGAAATGGCATTAATTTTGTTATTACCGTCTTCCCGGGAATTAGGAAAAATAGTTAACTATTTGCTTATCGACATGACATGAGCACATCTCTCTTTTTAATTTCTCAATACAGTACTTATTCGATAACTGGGCTGTTTTCAAACTGGGCGCAGAGCCAGACAAACGTCAAAAAACAATAACAAAATGAAATAATCGAGGGGTCATTGGAAGCAAAAAGCATTTTTTTAAATAAATAATTTCAAATATATATATTTTTGATTTTTTTTTATGAAATTTCAAGGCGAAATTGAAGGACTGTAGAGAGGTGACCCCTGGAAACGAATTTTAGTCATTTTATTTTTTGCTTTATTGAGGAAACTGCAGAATTATTTTTAATTATATTGCGTGGGACAAGCTGAGTGCACATTTTGGGAAAAAATTGGGACTCAATTTTGGTATCTAAATTTGTACTTTATGAAAAAAAAAGATAAAAAATATGATAATATTTCGATAAAAGCAAAAGAAAAACATAGCACAGCATAGCATAACGGGTCTATAGCACGCAGCAGGGGGTGTCACAATGGTCAATTCAATATTCTTTGACAATTTGATTGTTGTGCTGTACAAACATAAATATCTGAAAACGTAAATTTCCACATGGTGCTCCAAGGCTACGCTCAAACAGTCCCTTGGGGATTATGGGAGGGATTTTCTTTTTGTTTACAGCCAATAATGTATATATTTTGCTTTACCAGAATACTGTACATAATCACAACAACTAACTATTTTACATAACCATAATTACATGTTGTCAATAACACGCTTTTTTCAGCATGCCGCAATCCCGATTAACAATTGTCAATAAATTATTCCAAAATTATCATTGCTTCGTTTAACAACTTTTATGTTTGTTAACTTCTGTAAAAAAAAATATCTGTTTAATTTTTGTTTATTAACATTTTGTTTCCCTTGCCAGAACCCTTTCCTTTTTTTAACCCTTTCTGCTACGAAAAATCCCTCGAATGAAAGGCTCAATTTCGAAACTATTCCAATCCAAATTTGCTGAAGAAACTCACAAAAATTGTGTGCGAAATTACAGTAGTTATACCTTTCTCTGTATTAGTTCTGCGCGCGTATTTCTAAAAGCAAGTGCCTATGTTCGCCCTATCAAAGCTGGTAGAACCAAAACCAATGCGTGACTCACTTTCCAGGGATTGCCGCAGTATCGCCCTATATCTATGTTACCCACACACACACATTTAGTGGCTATAGGAAAGCATGTGAAACTCTATCGCTCTAATCTTGAAATGAAAATTAAAAGTGAAAAAAAAACACAGACAGACTAAAGCAACCACCTAAAATTTCGATCAAAGAAGCCCGTTTTGGTGGTGAAGGACTAACCACAATGCATCCGTGCGCTGCGCGCACCCGTCCTGACCTCCTGTCAAGATTTTTTTTTTCTGTTTTGACGCCATTTTTGTTGCACTCTCCATCTTTTTTTTTGTTTCTTTTTTTTTCTAATCTTTTGTAATGTGTTGCCAGTTTGGTTAGTTTCACAATCACCCCTTACCACACCAAGCATCACCTTTATTTTAAAAAAACCTTTAGTCGTATATTCGTAAGAACAATATTGGAAATCATTTTTCAAAAAGACAAAATACTACAACGTCTCTTTTCTCTATTGTTTCTCTTTCTTTTCGTCCCAACTTTTCCGAAACCACGCGCCTTCTGTATCACAAACCCCACAGGCCCGAAGAACCAACACGTTCCGCCTGGCCAGGCCTACCCTGATGCCACCCCTGGAGGTTCCCTCCTCGATAGCAGCGGCGCCGCCCCGCGGTGGTGGCCCGCAACTGCTACGGCGCAGCCATCTGCCGGTCGTCGTTCCGCCGAGGAAACCAACCGCCGCCGCGTCCACGCTAATCATAATGGCGTCCTCGCCGGACGCCACCGCCCACGACGCGTCTTCGTCTTCCTGCTCTTCCGGGTCCGGCTCGTCGCCGTCCTCGGTGACCACGGTCACCACGATCGAGTCGCACTCGTCTTCGACGCAGGCTCCGCCCG
Source organism: Culex pipiens pallens (assembly GCF_016801865.2). Classification (NCBI taxonomy): domain Eukaryota; kingdom Metazoa; phylum Arthropoda; class Insecta; order Diptera; family Culicidae; genus Culex; species Culex pipiens. The sequence goes on from NC_068937.1 coordinate 15,547,897, forward strand.
CTTCGCGGGACTTGATCGGGGAGTACCTGGCGGCCAAGAGTCGAACTCAGGGGCCGCCCGCCATTTTGATTCCGCAGCAGGCGGCGGCGGCTGCGCCGCGACGGGACGCTGACGATCTGGAGCTGGCCTACAAGCATCCGATACTGCTGATGAACGACGAGGACGAGCAGAACGTGTTCTGCAGCGTGGTGTCCAGCGTCGGGAACGAGCGGAACCGGGAGGTTGAGGTGCGGTACGTCGATGACAACTCGATAGAGCTGCTGGACGCGCGGGAAGACTTTGGCGAGGGCGAGAAGGAGTCGTTGATTGTGCCAAAGCCGAAGAAGATGGCGTTCCACTCGCTCAAGGGAAGCCCGGTGAAAAACGGCGCCGACGACCAGGACGCCAAGTGCCGGCTGGTCGGCAAGGTCAACCCGAACATCCTGAAAACGTGGGAACAGCTCAGCGGCGGAGACAAGGGCGAACCGGTGGCGAAGCGCAAGAGCTCGCTGATCACGGTGACCTCGTCGGAGAACAGCGCCGACAGCAAGCAGAGCTGTCTGATCTTCTACCGGAACCAGTACAACAACCTGACGGCGCCGGAAGAGGAGGAGTTCCACGTGAACCGCATCCAGCACGGTTCCGTCTCGACGACCAGCTCGTCCAGCACGATGGAGGAGCCCAAAGCGGCCGCGGATCCGCGGACTACTTCGATGGTCACCTCGACGACGACGACGGAAACGACCAGCTCCGAGGGTTGCTACGATTTTTACGACAGTATCGACGACAGTAGTACCAGGATCGACGGAGTGGTGCTGGAGGAAGACGAAGACGACGACGAGTACGCGATGGCGGCCGGCGAAGGGCTCGCAGACTTTACCTCGCTCGACCGGAAGAAGATGATGTGGTCGATTGACGTGGAGTAGGGGGGAGAGAGAGAGGGTGTTTTTGTTTTGGGTATTTCTCGCGATAAGCAATCAGTATTGTTGACAGTACGGTTTTTTGTGTTTGTATTCGGAAATAAATGTCTACTTTTTATGTTTTTCACTTGAATCCGGAAGAGCTGAGGACGGATGTAAACAAACTTTTTTGACAGTTGCTCACCTTTACCGTTGCAGATCAAGGTTAGCCATGGTTAAGGTTGTCATACCATTTTTAACAGTTGTTCGCCTTGATTGTTGCAAATCAAATAATTTTAGTATTTTAGAATTTTAGAATTTTAGAATTTTAGAATTTTAGAATTTTAGAATTTTAGAATTTTAGAATTTTAGAATTTTAGAATTTTAGAATTTTAGAATTTTAGAATTTTAGAATTTTAGAATTTTAGAATTTTAGAATTTTAGAATTTTAGAATTTTAGAATTTTAGAATTTTAGAATTTTAGAATTTTAGAATTTTAGAATTTTAGAATTTTAGAATTTTAGAATTTTAGAATTTTAGAATTTTAGAATTTTAGAATTTTAGAATTTTAGAATTTTAGAATTTTAGAATTTTAGAATTTTAGAATTTTAGAATTTTAGAATTTTAGAATTTTAGAATTTTAGAATTTTAGAATTTGAGAATTTGAGAATTTGAGAATTTTAGAATTTTAGAATTTTAGAATTTTAGAATTTTAGAATTTTAGAATTTTAGAATTTTAGAATTTTAGAATTTTAGAATTTTAGAATTTTAGAATTTTAGAATTTTAGAATTTTAGAATTTTAGAATTTTAGAATTTTAGAATTTTAGAATTTTAGAATTTTAGAATTTTAGAATTTTAGAATTTTAGAATTTTAGAATTTTAGAATTTTAGAATTTTAGAATTTTAGAATTTTAGAATTTTAGAATTTTAGAATTTTAGAATTTTAGAATTTTAGAATTTTAGAATTTTAGAATTTTAGAATTTTAGAATTTTAGAATTTTAGAATTTTAGAATTTTAGAATTTTAGAATTTTAGAATTTTAGAATTTTAGAATTTTAGAATTTTAGAATTTTAGAATTTTAGAATTTTAGAATTTTAGAATTTTAGAATTTTAGAATTTTAGAATTTTAGAATTTTAGAATTTTAGAATTTTAGAATTTTAGAATTTTAGAATTTTAGAATTTTAGAATTTTAGAATTTTAGAATTTTAGAATTTTAGAATTTTAGAATTTTAGAATTTTAGAATTTTAGAATTTTAGAATTTTAGAATTTTAGAATTTTAGAATTTTAGAATTTTAGAATTTTAGAATTTTAGAATTTTAGAATTTTAGAATTTTAGAATTTTAGAATTTTAGAATTTTAGAATTTTAGAATTTTAGAATTTTAGAATTTTAGAATTTTAGAATTTTAGAATTTTAGAATTTTAGAATTTTAGAATTTTAGAATTTTAGAATTTTAGAATTTTAGAATTTTAGAATTTTAGAATTTTAGAATTTTAGAATTTTAGAATTTTAGAATTTTAGAATTTTAGAATTTTAGAATTTTAGAATTTTAGAATTTTAGAATTTTAGAATTTTAGAATTTTAGAATTTTAGAATTTTAGAATTTTAGAATTTTAGAATTTTAGAATTTTAGAATTTTAGAATTTTAGAATTTTAGAATTTTAGAATTTTAGAATTTTAGAATTTTAGAATTTTAGAATTTTAGAATTTTAGAATTTTAGAATTTTAGAATTTTAGAATTTTAGAATTTTAGAATTTTAGAATTTAGAATTTTAGAATTTTAGAATTTTAGAATTTTAGAATTTTAGAATTTTAGAATTTAGAATTTTAGAATTTTAGAATTTTAGAATTTTAGAATTTTAGAATTTTAGAATTTTAGAATTTTAGAATTTTAGAATTTTAGAATTTTAGAATTTTAGAATTTTAGAATTTTAGAATTTTAGAATTTTAGAATTTTAGAATTTTAGAATTTTAGAATTTTAGAATTTTAGAATTTTAGAATTTTAGAATTTTAGAATTTTAGAATTTTAGAATTTTAGAATTTTAGAATTTTAGAATTTTAGAATTTTAGAATTTTAGAATTTTAGAATTTTAGAATTTTAGAATTTTAGAATTTTAGAATTTTAGAATTTTAGAATTTTAGAATTTTAGAATTTTAGAATTTTAGAATTTTAGAATTTTAGAATTTTAGAATTTTAGAATTTTAGAATTTTAGAATTTTAGAATTTTAGAATTTTAGAATTTTAGAATTTTAGAATTTTAGAATTTTAGAATTTTAGAATTTTAGAATTTTAGAATTTTAGAATTTTAGAATTTTAGAATTTTAGAATTTTAGAATTTTAGAATTTTAGAATTTTAGAATTTTAGAATTTTAGAATTTTAGAATTTTAGAATTTTAGAATTTTAGAATTTTAGAATTTTAGAATTTTAGAATTTTAGAATTTTAGAATTTTAGAATTTTAGAATTTTAGAATTTTAGAATTTTAGAATTTTAGAATTTTAGAATTTTAGAATTTTAGAATTTTAGAATTTTAGAATTTTAGAATTTTAGAATTTTAGAATTTTAGAATTTTAGAATTTTAGAATTTTAGAATTTTAGAATTTTAGAATTTTAGAATTTTAGAATTTTAGAATTTTAGAATTTTAGAATTTTAGAATTTTAGAATTTTAGAATTTTAGAATTTTAGAATTTTAGAATTTTAGAATTTTAGAATTTTAGAATTTTAGAATTTTAGAATTTTAGAATTTTAGAATTTTAGAATTTTAGAATTTTAGAATTTTAGAATTTTAGAATTTTAGAATTTTAGAATTTTAGAATTTTAGAATTTTAGAATTTTAGAATTTTAGAATTTTAGAATTTTAGAATTTTAGAATTTTAGAATTTTAGAATTTTAGAATTTTAGAATTTTAGAATTTTAGAATTTTAGAATTTTAGAATTTTAGAATTTTAGAATTTTAGAATTTTAGAATTTTAGAATTTTAGAATTTTAGAATTTTAGAATTTTAGAATTTTAGAATTTTAGAATTTTAGAATTTTACCGTTGCAGATCGAGATTGACAATTACAAAAATAAACAAAACTGATTTTGACAGTTACTCACCTTATCCGTTGCAGATCAAGATCAGCAAAAGTGAAGGTAAACAAATCTGTTTTTGACAGTTGCTCACCTCTACCGTAAGTTTAGAAATTGAACTGTCAAAAAAGTGTTTGGTTTACTCCCCTCCAAACCTCCACGCGCGACCAACGTTCCAAGATTTGGCGAATTTTTCGACTTTCCAGAAGGTCACAAGCGGATTGCCAAATCTAGTCAATGTGCATAGATTTAGGTTAGGTTTCTTGTTCAATTTCAAATTGCTCAGCCAAATCTTGGGACAAGTCGGCGCTCTCTTCCGTAAAAAAAAAAATACACAACCACACACACGTAACAGTAATATCGAACGTCAACGCCGTCCAGCTGTCAGTTTGACAGACAATTCACACACATGCAACCGTAAACAGAATTGCTCAGTAGCGATTTGATGCAAGCAAATCGTCGAATTGAAGCTTATATTTTGATAAGACAACCAATGCAACACGTTTGGGAAACGGCAGAGTCATTATATATACTAGAAACAGTGAAATCACATTTATTTTTGATAAACTAAACGTGGCAAAGAAAACCTCAGAAGCGAAAAATGTACATTCCAAACTATAAAGTTTAAAAATAACATTAAAAAACAAGAGCGGGAAAGCGGACAACATTTTAAGCAGATATATTTTTCTAAACCAATCAAATTTCCTATCTAAGACTTTAAAACAAATCAAACAAGTGTACGGGAAGCGCTGGGTTATTCTACACAATAAGTAATCTAGTACTCCATTTTTAGAACGATCGCTTTCCCAGTAGTCTACTACTGCAACTACTCACTCTCGAGAAGCCACGCCCCCTTTTCGCAGATCAAAACCGAACCGAAATGAATGGAATTTTTGCTGTGATAAACAAAATTATCCAAAATTGAAACCAAATACGACAAAATTTAAAAACTCTTCAAGCAGATCTGCTTTTCGGCGCGCGCGGTGGTTCGCTTTCGATGGAATCCGGAGAAGGGGACGTGGCCAATCATTTCATTCTAGTACTGCGCTGCTACCGCCACTACTACTACTACTTAAACAAAACATGGATCCTATCATCGCACTCATACACACACACAAACCTAGCGTTATATACGACAAAGTGAAACCAGTTAGTTGCGCTTTTTTTAAAACTACCCAAAATCGAGATAATAACAACAAACGCATCGTCAACTTTAGAAAAGTTACTAAATTATTGTACTGAACGCCACAGGAGCTTGAGAAAAAAACGACTTTTTCATCTTTGTGTTGATTTTCACCAAGTGATTGTGTTTGTTTTTTACCTAGTTTCTCCGGAAGGTTGCAACACCACCACCACACCTAATTGTAATGATGATATCGCTAAACAATTTTCACAAACAAAAAAAAAGCAAGCAAGCAAAACCCATACACTGAGAAGAAGTTAAGAAGAGAAAAACCTACAACACTATTCAAATTTCATTATGTTAATAAATACGTGTACATATTATCGCAAGTTAGGAATCAAGCGCGCGCGTTACGGAATTTGGAGACGCGCCGCGACATGTGGAACGGAACGTCGTTTCTTTTGTGCAGAGGGTAAGAAAAAAGTTTAGTTTTGCGCGAAAAGGAGAAAGTTTGCGCGAAGAAAAAGTACTGTTTTGAGAATAATAGTAACTATTATTATTATTATGGAATATTATTATTTGAAAATACAAAAAAGTGAAAACTGTTATATATTTCAATTAAATTAAACAACAACAATAAAACAAGAAAAATAAAAAAATGTTGTGACTTTTTTTCTGTAATGTGAATATATCACCTTCAACCTTCTAATTTTTACAAATTGACTTAAACGTCCACGCCAAAACATCGAAAATTTTAGAATTTTACTGCCGTTCTACGCATAATTGTCCCATGTTCGAAAAAGTGCAACTGAGAAAAACGCGATTGAAATTTTTCGACCGTTTTCTGTGTTTCTACGCATAATTGTCCCGTGGGTCCCTATTCACCCCATAAGTCCCTAATCATCCCAGTTAGCAGTTTATCACTCTTATTTGTAAACCTCTTGCTATACAAAAGGTAAACAAGACATAATACTTAGTAAAACTAATGATTCCGTGTAAGAAAATACTTGGTGGGACAATTATGCGTAGAAGTACAACGATGGGACAAACAGACTTGGTGTTGTTTTTCATGAGTTTCCGAACAAAGTACCAGATTTTATGTGTTTTTCTTAAAGTACACATCAAACTAAACATAAAAATGTCATAAAGTCAAAATCGCCCAAAACTGACATGGGACAATTATGCGTAGAACGGCAGTTTAGTAATTAGGAATTTATGAATTTTTAAAGCTTCTAGAACTTTGACCAAATTTCGAAATATTAAAAATTTTAGAAATTTTAGAAATATGAACATTTTTAGAAAAAATATTTTGAAAATTTTAAAAATTTAAAAATTGTTGAGATTTAAAAAACTTTTGGAACTTTAAGAACTTCTAGAACACTTGGAACTTTTAAAACTTGTAACACTTTTATAAATTGTAGAAATTTCAGAACTTTAAGAACCGTCATCAGGGGTAACATTGGGTCTGGGGTGAGATTGGGTCATACAAAATTTGTATGACCAAATTTCACCCCCCAGACTCAATGTCACTCCTGATGACGAAACTTTAGAAACTCTTAGAACTTTCAAAACTTTAAATTTTTATAAAAATATTAGAATTCTTAGAATTTTTTGAAAATTTTCAAAGTTTTAGGAATTATAAAATTTTTAAATTTTTTTAGAAAATTTAAAAACTTATATAACATTTTGAATATTTAGAAATTTTAAAAAAATAGAACTTTTGGAATTTTTAGAACTGTTAGAACATTTAGAACACTTCTAGAGTTGTTTTTCAAAAAGTCCTATTAACCATTGTGTTTTATACGTTTAAAGAACCTATTAAAAAAAAACTCTAAAATTTAGAAATTTTAAAATTTCTGGGATTTTAGAAATTTTAGAACCTTTGTAACTTTTTAGAACACTTTGAACTTTTAGAACTGTTATAAACTTTTAGAAATTGTAGAAATTTCAGAACTTTAAAAACGTTTAGAATTTTCAAAATTAAAAAAAATAATGTGCTATTTTTTTAAGTTTTAGGAAATTTTCATTTTTATTGAAAACTTATAGAAAATTTTAAAATTTTCACAGATTTTGAAATTTTAGAACTTTCTGAGTCTTTGGAACATTTTGATCTTTTAGAATTTCTAAAAGTTAAGAACTTTAAGAACTTTTAGAACTTTACGAACTTTAAGAATTATTAGAACTTTCAGAACTTAAAGAACTTTTAGAACTCTTAGAACTTTTAGAATTTCAAAAACTTTTAGAACACTTGGAACTTTTTTTTTAAAGAAATTTTTTTTTAAGTTTTAGGAAATTTTCATTTTTATTGAAAACTTATAGAAAATTTTAAAATTTTCACAGATTTTGAAATTTTAGAACTTTCTGAGTCTTTGGAACATTTTGATCTTTTAGAATTTCTAAAAGTTAAGAACTTTAAGAACTTTTAGAACTTTACGAACTTTAAGAATTATTAGAACTTTCAGAACTTAAAGAACTTTTAGAACTCTTAGAACTTTTAGAATTTCAAAAACTTTTAGAACACTTGGAACTTTTTTTTTAAAGAAATTACAGAACTTTGAGAACTTTTAAAACATTCAGAATTCTTAGAAAGTTTAGAAATTTTTTGAAATTTCAGATTTTTTTATAAATTTTAAACAAGTTTTGAAATTTAAATTAAAAAAAATTAAAATAAATCGAAATTTTAGAATTTTTTGGAAATTGTTGAAATTTTACTTTTTAAAGCTTTTAAAAATTTTGAAAGCGCTAAAAGTTTTAAAATTTTATAAAATGTTTGAAATAATAAAAAGTTTTAGAAAAACTTTGAAGCTTTCATAATTTAAGATTTTTAAAGATTTTAGAAATTTTAGAATTTTTGGAACATTTAGAACTGTTTGAATTTTTGGAACATTTAGAACTTTTAGATTTTTTAGAACTATCAAAACTTGAAAAACCTTGAAAAACTTGAAAAACTTGAAAAACCTTGAAAAACTTTAAGAACTTTAAGATTTTAAAGCACTTCAAGAACATTTAGATCTCTTAAAACATTTGAAACTTTTAGAACTTATAACACTTTTAGAAATTGAAGAAATTATAGAACCTTGAAAACCTTAAGATTTTTTAAAAGTTTCAGTCTAAGTAATTTACGATACTTTAATTTTTTTTATTTTAAAAGTATTTTATTTTTATCAAAAATTGCAATTTCTGAAATTTTCAAAATTTTAGAGGCTTTAGAAATTTGAGAACTTTTAGAACTTTTAGAACTGTGAAGAACTTTTGTTTACAATTTTGAATTTCGGAAAATCTCCTTTCTTTTTCGTTCCTCAATGAAAAACACAGTTTATTTTTATTTTGATAATTTTATTGAAACGTCATCAGCGGTTAGTTCTCCTTCGGCATCTTCATGTCAAAGTCACCACATGGTCCCACCATGGTGCGGTTCTACTTGCCGGCATCCGGCTGGGGCGACGGATAGTGGTGCATGCGCTCGTCTGGCTCGGGAACGGCTCCAACCTGCAGTGCGAACAGACTGCCAACGATGACCAGAAGGTACAGCAGGAACTTCATTGTTGTGTGGATGGGTTGTATTTCTTCAATACTGATGCTGATTGTTGAGAATGCTGGGCTTTTTATACGGGAAGGGTTCGAAGAATGAGTCCAAGCAGATCCGTAGTAACAGTTCAATAGGGCGAATCTGCGTTTGTAAACAAGCAGTCTATCCCTTATGCTCAAGTGACAGTTCACGTCCAGTAAGAGGGGGATAGACTGCTTGTTTACAAACGCAGATTCGCCCTATTGAACGGTTACTAAGGAGATGTTCTAGGATTTCTTCATCAAATTGCTCTATTTATTGATTCATGTGTTAACATCATTTTCTTTTTTTTTTTTTTTTTGTTTCTGTCATACGACTGCTGAGACCATAGTTGGTCCATCTCGCAAAAACATCATTTTCTCACTAGGCAATCTTCGCAACAGTAATGTTTAAATTACTAAACTTTGCCGCTTCTCTGTTCACGATGGTTTCAAGATCATCGCCTAGCTTCTGTGTTCCTCCACGTTTTGTCGAAGCTGCGTCAACTCCAGAACCAGAACGGGTCATTTGGTCACCAATGAAGAAAATGACGGCCAACAGAAAATAAATTGCAAAACGCATTGTTCTTTGGAAACACACCTGAGCTGGTGAAGATGAATCTTGACTTATTGCAAAGCATGATGCGGTGAAGCAATTTATTGAACTTGGTTGGGAAAAGTTACGAGCAGTTGTACAAATAGTGCAATCGTGGGCAAATTTCCCAACTGTTTGATGTTATTCTTTCAGTGTTTTCTATATAAATGTCATCAATATGCGTTCTACAGTAAAGCAAACATCATGACCCTCAAGTTGTATTTTCTAGCAATTGTCTCGCTAATTTTTCAAATAGTAAAAGCTATTGCGAACGCATACATCATTACCCTTCGCCAACTGCGGAACCAACCACGAGGACATTTTCGGACCTTTTGATTCCTGACAGAGATCCAGAAAATCCACTCAACAAAACGAGCATCTGAACAATCGAGGCAAGTCATGAACTTTGTACAAGAAGAGTTTAATAAAGAGAAAATGTCAACCCGATTTGTGTTTTGCTTATTTTTATGCTATTTTTTCAATTTAAGTAATTTAAGTAATTTTTACTAATTGATTAAAACAAAACAAATTAGCCGCCGCACGCCGCAATTCGAGTTGTCAAAATTTCAACCAATGAGAGTGTGGGTCCAAAATAGGTTCAGCGATGTCTCCAAAATACATTCAATAAGTCCAAAAAGCATCAAAAAAATGTTTTGCTTGAAATGCTTGTTACAATGAAATGGTTAAATTATTTTCAAATTTCAATAGTACACTTTGTTAAGCATAAATTCAGGCACAAAACAATCCTGAAACGAGCCAAATTAGTTAGACCGTTCCTGAGAACCATGCGAAATATGTTGACGCTTTGCATAGTAGGTCCAAAATAGGGCCATATACCCTATTAGTTTTTACTAATTGAAACTATTTCGATCGAATTTTAACTATTTTTAAATTGTTGTAAATAATTTTTACAAATATTGACTAATTTTATCTTATATTCACTCATTTAGTCATTTTGAAACATTTCAAGCAAACAGTGTTTAAATTGCCTTAAGTTGTTTACCGATCAATGATTTTCCAAAAATCGATGCCATGACGAATATTTTGAAAAAAGCACTTTTCGCATCCAAATCCAAAATGTAATTTGAACAATTTATGAAACGGTGTAATTTTATCTTTGAATTAAGTGTTACTAAAGAATAGTCGTTGTGAGCTAGAAACCCAACATTTCAATGAAAAATATGTTTAAAAAACCCGTAAAGTAGATTTGCAATCTTTATATGCAAAAAATTCAAGATTCGACGAAAAAAAAACATTTTAGTTTAAAAACATTAGTGTTTAACTGCATTTTTAATGGAGCACTTCCATTCGAGCAGTTTTTTTTTTCGACAATGTATTTCTTATGGGAGAACTGTCATTTCTACCACTCGAATCCGGTGCTTCATTGATTTCAGCTGATTGTACTTAAATTTCCATTGATATTTAGAAGTATCATGAAAAAAAAAATGATTTGATTATTTGAGCCAATTTTAAAAATTAGGGGAGGTTTGGACGACAAAAGCTTTGTAAAATATTCGCAACAACGTTATTCCTCCGATTTCAATATTTTGTCTGCATGAATAAGATGGTAGTCAATCAGATTCGTTATCCAGCTGTCATGAGTTTGAAACCCGAGGGAAGTTTGATGGTCAGTTCATAAAAATGGTCATTATGACATTCAAACTAATATGGAATACTTATATTTTTTTGCAATTATTACAGAATTCTACCTAGTCAAATTTAAACGTTCGATAAACATTTCCAAAAATGTTTGATGAAAGTTTTGACGATATTTACTTGTTGAACTTACATTACAACGTGTAAAATTGTTTTTATTATTAAGATTTTTGTACAAAATATTTCGTAAAATTAGATCAATATATTAATAAATCATTAGTTTATGTTTTGACAAAAAATAAAAAAAAACCACCATATTTTTTTAATACCCCTAATTTTAAAAAATTATGAAATCACTTTACAAGTGTTCCACGGGCCATTTTACATGATCATTCAAAATGGGTCCGCGGGCCACAAAAAATAAATATGTTGATCTGTGATCTGAATAAAACAATCGAAATATTCGGATCATCAATCTACTGGAAACGATCGCTTGCAATCGCTGTGTAAAATTGTTGTAGCGCTGAATATATTTCAAATTGGAGAAGTTTTGAAAAGAAAACCAGTTTTGGTAGATTTTTTTTATATTACCGAGAAGCAATTTTGCATCAATTTCTTCCAATTTTCCCGGAAAACGGGATTTTCTTCTTCAAAATCCCGGGATCCCGAAAAATAGGAATAAAAAACTGAGTTTAATTTTCCCCATTTTTGAGTAAAAAGCGTAAAAATTATTGAAGGAATGATTCTGCTGAAAATTTCCTAAATATACAAAAATATTTGATAAAAATTTATAATTTCCTATTTTTTTATCTGTGGCTACAAAGTTTGATATATATTTATTCAAATAATTTTCCACATTTGTTCCGCAAGCTCATCTAAGCTTCAAATTTGACCTGCCAATAAAAAAATTTAGGCATCCCTGACTAATTTTATTTAATTTTAACTTTTTACTTAAATCAACAAGTTGAAACTAGTACCGACTTCTTAGAATAATTTAGAATAATTTCATTTAATTTAACTAAATTGTACTAAATAAACCTAAAATTATTTTTTTTGCGTTACTTAATAAAATAACGCTCCAAATGCATTTTATCAATATTTCATCACCGCCATTTTGGCCGCCATCTTAGATTTAAAAACTCTAAATCACTAGCGTAGTGTAAGGGTTAGGGCCACGGTTAGGGCCCAGTCTGATGGTACGTTCGCTATCTTGGAACTGAAACTCTAGTGTCGCACTGGTCGCACTCGATATTTTTTCAGTTTCTTGCGAGGTCCACGCACACTGACAAATGACGTTCGATTGAACCAAAACTGGCACCGGCTCTTCAAACGAACGTACCATGAGTGGAAATGCTACACTCAGAAAAAAGTACTGGCAAAATCCATAAGAACGTCTTATGACCTTTCGACATCAGGATTTTATTCGGATGTCATAAGATTTTCTTATGGCTGGGAGGGGAAATTTGACAAAGCCGTCAATTAAGATTTCCATTGAGTTATCTTATGATATTCGTAGATGGAATTTTGTACAGAATATATGGCAATGCGCATGGAGATTATATTAATAAACATTGTTTTTTATACCCATTTTTTCTTATTTTTAATTGAATGAAATCAAAAATTTATTTAAATTTTAAACGTATATATTTTTAAATTATCGTAATATAACCAAAACTTCATTTCCTTCCACTGCTCGTCATCCCTTTGGTTTCCGCAGCCTCCGGTTTAATCGTCTTTTGCTGGTGAATCGGCATGTTCTGCCGGATGGCCACCACCTTCGGCATGACCGCGTCAATCAAACTTAAACCTTCGCTATTCTTAAACCTATTGCTATTCTCCGGATTCTTCTGGAGGATGCTGGGGAGGGCCGCCGGCGGAACCAACGGCCATTGATATTACCTAAAATATCAAAACAAAATATTCAACTTCGAACCAAAACCCACGAAACACCCGCCACAGAACTTACCTGTGTCTTGGAGGTCGCGGTAAAACTCATAGCGGCGGTGGCAGCTTTGTGAAGTAGTTACCGGAACGAACTACGGGGCGATTTGGAGTAGCGAGCGTTTAAAATTGTCTGCTCGATCCGACCTTTCGCCATCTTGAAATGTCAAAAAATTTCACACTAGCATCATACGCGAAAACCATTGAAAAATTACAGATGAATTCCATAAGAATTTCTTATGAAGTCCATAGTCTATCAACAGTGGACCAAATACATAAGTAAAGTTTAGTTATAACCATATGAATTTATAGTGACGGTCATAAGATTGTCTATGAAAATCGCGAGAGCCTAGTGGATACTCAAATCAGGCAGCACATAAGATGTAGACTTATGAAAATCTTACATTCTTTTTCCTCAGTGTATGCAATGCTATGCTTTGCCGAGGCGAATCATAATTTCAAAATCGTTCGGGAGTTTCAAACTGGTTTTATTTTTAAATTTATAGTGAATTGTTTATTGAATTGCTTATTTAGACTTTCAAGAGGTTTCAGGAATTGACTGGATTACATCATGTTTCATTAAAAGTTACTGGATATCTAGTATGTAAAAATGCTTGAAAATGTTGGGTTTTATTATTTATTTGGTGAATTCCAGTATTTTTTCGCGACCGTTTATTTATCACAATTGTTCACAAAGGTATTCTTCAGCTAATTATTGGGACCCACCCGGGCCGAAAATATCCTCGTGCCAAACCACGCCGTCGTAGTTCTCCGTCACGGTTGTTGGCTCCGGTTTTGGCGAAGGGTAGTGATGCATGCGTTCGTCCGGAGCGGTTTGCACTGTTTGAAGAGCGAGCGCCACGATTACGACTAGAACTAGAAGAGAGAAGATAAGGAGGTGCATGATGTTTGATTAGCTTCTGATGAAAGAAATGAGGTATTGCTAGAAACATTGCGGAGATATTTATGTGTGGAAAACCTTTATAGGATTGCAATATTTGTTCAACTGCTCGTATTTTTTCTAAGCTAAGTATTAAATCATGCAAGAACTATGTTGCAACTTATTGAAGCAATAAATTGAGTAATTTGATGAAGAAATCCCAGAACATCTGCTTGGACTCATTCTTCGAACCTTTCCCTATAAAAAGCACAGAATTCTCTTCAATCAGCATCAGTATTGAAGAAATACAACCAATCAAAACAACAATGAAGTTCCTGCTGTACCTTCTGGTCATCGTTGGCAGTCTGTTCGCACTGCAGGTTGGAGCCGTTCCCGAACCGGACGAGCGCATGCACCACTATCCGTCGCCCCAGCCGGATGCCGGCAAGTAGAGGTCCCCCTGGAACTTGCGGATATCTCATTTCAATTGGCAGACGAATTGTGATGTTCAATAAAAACGCAATTGGCACGTAACTTTAAACTTGTTTAAATATATTTTTCTTCCCCACAATATCATCAGGACGTTTAAAAAAATCATCTTTTTTTTCGGAATTGTCCACCGTCTAATCCGCACTCGGAGCCTCTTGGGCGCCTTCGGCGCCCGCGTTTTTCTTCTCCCACGCGTCCAACAGTGACCGCGCCGACGGCCTCGCCTCGTAATCCTCCTGCGTGCACACGTAAAACACCTCCAGAATAAAGTTGTAATCTTCGGAAAGATTAATCCCGTCCGGGATCGCCGGCCGCGTCCCCAACCGTCCGTAGTCCAGGTAGTCCCCCTCGTCACCCTCCTCGATTTCGTCCTCCGACTCTTCGGAATCGCCCTCGTCCTCGTCGTCATCGTCGATGGTGATGGCGCTTTCGTCTATCGTTTCGTCCGCGACGGAGATAATTGAGCCGTCGGCGGTGGTGGAGTCCGGTTCCGGTGCGGGCTTCTTCTGGGCTGGTTCGGAGGTGGATTCCGGTTCGACGTCGAGCTTTCGCTTGGTCGTCGTCGCTGCTGCCACCGAAACGTCCTTTTCGTCCTCCGTCTCGTCGTCCAGCACGATCACCTCGCTGACGTCCAGCTTGCGGTTGGCGGCGGCGCCGCCCCGGATGATCGACTTCATGATGGCGTAATCCGCCGAGCTGGCGATGCTTTCGTCCTTCATGCCGGCGAACGTGTGCGGCGGCAGCAGCGAAATCGTCTCGTAAATCACCAACCCAAAGCTGAAGATGTCCGCCTTGGAGCTGATCAGCGACACGTCCTCCTCGAGCACCTCCGGCGCGCTCCAAATGCCCGTCCCGACGTACTGCGCGTCCGCCTTCTTCTCCGTGTCCAGAAAGCCGTCCTTGTTGAGCGGCAAACTCACGCCAAAGTCGCACAGCTTGCAGGCCTCAAACTCCCCCTTCACGAGCACGTTGAACGACTTGAGGTCTCCGTGCAGGATCAGCGCGTCCGTGTGGAGGTAATCGAGCGCCCGCAGAATGTCCACCGCCATCCGTTGGATCTTGGGCGCCTCAAGCGGACCCAACCCGTCGTTGTACCGCTTCTCCAGCAGATCCCCGAGCGACGTGTTGCAGTACTCCATCGCGATGTACTCCTTGCCGGCCTCCAGCGTGTCGAAGCCCCGATATCCGACAATGTTCGGGTGGCTCAAGGTTCTGTAAAAAAAAAAAAAACAAAAACCGTTAATCCACAAACCCACAAAGATCCGGACGTCGTCTCACTTCAATATGTTGGCCTCCTCGGTCAACCGATCCCCAAACAGACTGGCCTGCTCGGCGTTGTTCCGCCGCGACAGCATCTTGATGGCCCACGGCGATTTGGACGAGTTTTTCGTCGGCGACCGCTTGATCCGCAGCACCTCGACGCCGGTTCCGAAGCCAAGCTTCTGCAGGAACGGGGACGCCGGAAGGCGCGTCACGCTCGTAATGTGCCGGCTCGAGCGGTCCGCGGCGGCCACCGGCGTCTGGAACGGTTCGCCCTGCTGCAGCTTGGTGAGCACTTTGTTCTTGAGGGGGGTTTCCATTTTTTTCTTGTTTTTTTCAAGTGTGACGGAATTTCCAGGGGGGGGTTTCAAAAGCAGTAAAATCTCTCACGGGTAACAAAAAAAGGCAAAATAAATCTTGGAAACGTCGATTGGATCAATAAATCACGCCGGAAGTGGGAATTAACTCATTTTCCTACGGAAAATGCATTTAACAAACAAAGTGAAACTGACGCCGCGTAGCGTTTGACTTGTCGAACACCTCTTTTTGACTCGATTGTGACAGTTCGCGAAAATTTGAAATTTTTTGTTGTTTCTTTTTGCGCGCGTCCGAGATGCCCAGTGAGTTTGAAGGACTTGTGGAGCAAGGAACGTCTTGAACAGGGATGAGAACACGGAAAATTACAAAATAAAATATGAAGTCTCAAAATCAATTTTCACCATACCAGGTCCAAATTAGAATAATCGCTATTGAAAATGCAATCGGGACACAAAGTTTTAAGGTTAAAAAACGTCAAGAATCTTAAAAAAGCTATAACTTAGGCAAAATTCTATCAAATTTCAAAATTCAAAAAGCATCTGAAATACAGATTGTCAAGGAAAACTGATTGGCCAATGTTTGACAGATCCAAACGTGCTGGACACCAACCGCCCTTTACGCCCAGCAAAACTGGCAGTGTTGCAAACACAAAATAACGTTGCCAGTACCGATTTATTTTGCGTCGACCAATCTGTAATCTGAAAGGGTTTTGAAGGGGGGAGGGGGGGAATTCTTGAATTTCTTGATTTTTTTTTAATTTCTAAAATTTCTTTGATTTCTTGAAATTCCCATTTTTTAATTTTTTTGATATTCTTGAATTTTTAAATTTCTTGAATTTCTTAAAATTGTTGAATTTCTTAATTTTTTTTAATTTCTTGAATTTCTCAAAATTTCTTGAATTTCTTAAATTTCTTAAATTTCTTGATTTTTCTTGAATTTCTTGAATTTCTTGAATTTCTTGAATTTCTTAAATTTCTTGAATTTCTTGAATTTCTGGAATTTCTTGAATTTCTTGAATTTCTTGAATTTCTTGAATTTCTTGAATTTCTTGAATTTCTTGAATTTCTTGAATTTCTTGAACTTCTTGAATTTCTTGAATTTCTTAAATTTCTTGAATTTCTTGAATTTCATGAATTGCTTGAATTTCTTGAATTTCTTTAATTTCTTGAATTTCTTGAATTTCTTGAGTTTCTTAAATTTCTTGAATTTCTTGAAATTCTTGAATTTCTTGAATTTCTTGAATTTCTTGAATTTCTTGAATTTCTTGAATTTTTTGAATTTCTTAAATTTCTTGAATTTCTTGAATTTCTTGAATTTCTTGAATTTCTTGAACTTCTTGATTTTTTTGAATTTCTTGAATTTCTTGAATTTTTTGAATTTCTTGAATTTTTTGAATTTCTTGAATTTCTTGAACTTCTTGAATTTCTTGAATTTCTTAAATTTCTTGAATTTCTTGAATTTCTTGAATTTCTTGAATTTCTTGAATTTCTTGAATTTCTTGAATTTCTTGAATTTCTTGAATTTCTTGAATTTCTTGAATTTCTTGAATTTCTTGAATTTCTTGAATTTCTTGATTTTTTTGAATTTCTTGAATTTCTTGAATTTTTTGAATTTCTTGAATTTTTTGAATTTCTTGAATTATTTGAATTCCTTGAATTTCTTGAATTTCTTGAATTTCTTGAATTTCTTGAATTTCTTGAATTTCTTGAATTTCTTGAATTTCTTGAATTTCTTGAATTTCTTGAATTTCTTGAATTTTTTGAATTTCTTGAATTTTTTGAATTTCTTGAATTATTTGAATTCCTTGAATTTCTTGAATTTCTTGAATTTCTTGAATTTCTTGATTTTCTTGAATTTCTTGAATTTCTTGAATTTCTTAAATTTCGTGAATTTCTTGAATTTCTTAAATTTCTTGAATTTCAGCAATTCC
Source organism: Culex pipiens pallens (assembly GCF_016801865.2). Taxonomy (NCBI): domain Eukaryota; kingdom Metazoa; phylum Arthropoda; class Insecta; order Diptera; family Culicidae; genus Culex; species Culex pipiens. The sequence goes on from NC_068937.1 coordinate 15,565,529, forward strand.
CCTTGAAAAGGGCCTAAACCGACAAAAATGTTCTCCAATCTGGCTAATTTTATTTTTTTTGTAATTCTTGAATTTTTTTGAATTTCTTGAATTTCTTGATTTTCTTGATTTTTTTAAATTTCTTAAATTTCTTAAATTTCTTGAATTTCTTGAATTTCTTGAATTTCTTGAATTTCTTGAATTTCTTGAATTTCTTGAATTTCTTGAATTTCTTGAATTTCTGGAATTTCTGGAATTTCTTGAATTGTTTGAATTTCTTGAATTTCTTAAATTTCTTGAATTTCTTAAATTTCTTGAATTTCTTGAATTTCTTGAATTTCTTGAATTTCTTGAATTTCTTGAATTTCTTGAATTTCTTGAATTTCTTGAATTTCTTGAATTTCTTGAATTTCTTGAATTTCTTGAATTTCTTGAATTTCTTGAATTTCTTGAATTTCTTGAATTTCTTGAATTTCTTGAATTTCTTGAATTTCTTGAATTTCCTGAATTTCTTGAATTTCTTGAATTTCTTGAATTTCTTGAATTTCTTGAATTTCTTGAATTTCTTGAATATCTTGAATTTCTTGAATTTCTTGAATTTCTTGAATTTCTTGAATTTCTTGAATTTCTTGAATTTCTTGAATTTCTTGAATTTCTTGAATTTCTTGAATTTCTTGAATTTCTTGAATTTCTTGAATTTCTTGAATTTCTTAAATTTCTTGAATTTCAACAATTCCACTTGAAAAGGGCCTATCTTGAATTTCTTGAATTTTTTGAATTTCTTGAATTTCTTGAATTTCTTGAATTTCTTGAATTTCTTGAATTTCTTAAATTTCTTGAATTTCAGCAATTCCACTTGAAAAGGGCCTAAACCGACAAAAATGTTTTCCAATCTGGCTAAACAAAACATATATATAATTGAAATTGCAAGCCAATAATTTCAACATTTTAATGAATTACTCACCCGTACAGTTGATGATATGCCATCATCAGTTTACTAAAAATGCAAGATTTAGCAAAAAAAGAAAACTTTTGGCTAACAAAAAAAAATTCTTGAATTAACCCAAACATGCTGAAATGATTCTAAACGCAGGGGAATGTATTTTAAATTAATTTCAGCTGATTGCACTTAAATTTCCATTAAAAATTTGAAGTTTCAAAAAAAATGCCCCTGGCTCGGGCCGACTTTAAAAAATATTTGCAACGGTCAGATATTATGTTTTTTCTCCTTTTTCGTGTCTTATGCTAAATCAAATAACTTTTGCCCATGTCCAAGGAACATTTTCAAGTTTTAACCCTAAATAAAGGTTTTCTCAGGCGTCGTATTGTTTCAAATTTGTCAATATTGGCATTTATTTTTAATTTTTAAATTTTTTTTAATTTTGTACATTTTGTAAATTTTGTCAAATTTGTCAATTTTGCCATCTTGTTAATTTTGTTAAATTTGTCAATTTTGTCAATTTTGTAAATTTTGTCAATTTTGTCAATTTTGTCAATTTTGTCAATTTTGTCAATTTTGTCAATTTTGTCAATTTTGTAAATTTTGTCAATTTTGTCAATTTTGTCAATTTTGTCAATTTTGTCAATTTTGTCAATTTTGTCAATTTTGTCAATTTTGTCAATTTTGTCAATTTTGTCAATTTTGTCAATTTTGTCAATTTTGTCAATTTTGTCAATTTTGTCAATTTTGTCAATTTTGTCAATTTTGTCAATTTTGTCAATTTTGTCAATTTTGTCAATTTTGTAAATTTTGTCAATTTTGTCAATTTTGTCATTTTTGTCAATTTTGTCAATTTTGTCAATTTTGTCAATTTTGTCAATTTTGTCAATTTTGTCAATTTTGTCAATTTTGTCAATTTTGTCAATTTTGTCAATTTTGTCAACTTTGTCAATTTTGTCAATTTTGTCAATTTCGTCAATTTTGTCAATTTTGTCAATTTTGTCAATTTTGTCAATTTTGTCAATTTTGTCAATTTTGTCAATTTTGTCAATTTTGTCAATTTTGTCAATTTTGTCAATTTTGTCAATTTTGTCAATTTTGTCAATTTTGTCAATTTTGTCAATTTTGTCAATTTTGTCAATTTTGTCAATTTTGTCAATTTTGTCAATTTTGTCAATTTTGTCAATTTTGTCAATTTTGTCAATTTTGTCAATTTTGTCAATTTTGTCAATTTTGTCAATTTTGTCAATTTTGTCAATTTTGTCAATTTTGTCAATTTTGTCAATTTTGTCAATTTTGTCAATTTTGTCATTTTTTTTCAATTTTGTCAATTTTGTCAATTTTGTCAATTTTGTGTATTTTGTCAATTTTGTCAATTTTGTCAATATTGTCAATTTTGTCAATTTTGTCAATTTTGTCAATTTTGTCAATTTTGTCAATTTTGTCAATTTGCCAATTTTGTCAATTTTGTAAATTTTGTCAATTTTGTCAATTTTGTCAATTTTGTCAATTTTGTCAATTTTGTCAATTTTGTCAATTTTGTCAATTTTGTCAATTTTGTCAATTTTGTCAATTTTGTCAATTTTGTCAATTTTGTCAATTTTGTCAATTTTGTCAATTTTGTCAATTTTGTCAATTTTGTCAATTTGGTCAATTTGGTCAGTTTTGTCAATTTTGTCAATTTTGTCAACTTTGTCAATTTTGTCAATTTTGTCAATTTTGTCAATTTTGTCAATTTTGTCAATTTTGTAAATTTTGTCAATTTTGTCAATTTTGACAATTTTGTCAATTTTGTCAATTTTGTCAATTTTGTCAATTTTGTCAATTTTGTCAATTTCGTCAATTTTGTCAATTTTGTCAATTTTGTCAATTTTGTCAATTTTGTCAATTTTGTCAATTTTGTCAATTTTGTCAATGTTGTCAATTTTTGTCAATCTTGTTAATTTGGTTGATATTGTATTTTTTGTAATTTTTGTGTTTTCTGCTAGGTTCATTAGGTTTTTTTTTGTAATTTTTGTATTTTTTGTAATTTTTTTAATTTTTGTAATTTTTGTATTTATTATAATTTTTGTAATTTTTGCATTTTTTGTAATTTTTGTATTTTTTATAATTTTTGTCATTTTTGTGAATAATTTTGTGTTTTTATTTTTGTATTCTTGCCTAAATTCTTGCACTTTTTTTAATGGGAATTTTTGTAATGGAATCACCCTAGTGCATTGCATTCAGAATTCACAGTCTTCCTGTCATCGTGAAACTCGCTGGGCACTTCATCTAAACGTCACTTCTTTTGTTTATCTGCAAAGTGTCCGCTCTCGAGATCGAAAAGGTAAAAATTCAAATTGCACAAAATTTCTTTTAAAAACCAACAAAATTCTCCACCAGCTTCCCACCCCACGATGGCCGACGCTGCCGCCCGTCCGGAGGTCGACGCTCCCACCGAGGACGAAGAAACCCTGACGGCACGCCACCGCAAGGAGAAGAAGGAACTGCAGGCAAAGATCCAGTCGCTCAAAAAGGCCAAAGTGGACAAAAAGAAAAAGAAGGAACTGCAGGACGAGATCGTCCAGCTGGAGGCGGACCTGGAAGCCCGGCACGCCGACGAGTTGAACCGGTTGAATGCGTTGAAGATTAGTGTGGAGGAGCCGGCTGCGCCGGCAGTTAATGGTGAGGAGGGGGAAGAGCCGGTGAAGATGTCCAAGGCCCAGCGAAGGCGCGAGAAGAAATCCCAGGAGGATAAGGAACGGCAGGCGCAGATTAAGGCGGAGGAGGCCGCGAATCGTGGCAGTTCGCCGAGGGTGTTGGAGGATCGGAAGATTGCGGAGTTGCTGGCGGCGCGCGGGTTGGCGAGTTTTCCGGTGGCCGCCGATGGGGATTGTTTGTACAACGCGGTCAAGCACCAGCTGCAGTCGAGGTTGGGCGCGTACGAGTACGAGACGGGGGATTTGCGCCAGATGGCGGCGGATTACATCGAGGACAACAAGGAATCGATCATATGTTACATGACCAATCCGGACACGGGGGATATTTTGGGGGAGGACGAGTTCCGGAAGTACTGCCACCAGGTGCGGAACACCAAGTCTTGGGGCGGGGAGATCGAGGTGAAGGCCCTGTCGAGCGGGTTGAAGTGTCCGATTGAGATTATTCAGGCCAGCGGGACGTCGCCGGTGCACGGAGAGGGGGAAGATCCGGCGCGAAAGCTGGTGCTGACGTATCACCGGCACATGTACCGGCTGGGGGAGCATTACAACTCGACGGTCGATGCGGTGGCTGTTGGGAAGGATGCGGAACAAGATGGCGAGGAGGACGACGGATGAAGGTAAGTGGGAAAGTTTTGAATCGTTTGTGTAATATATATGAATTGTGGAAAAAATGGAATGGATGTGGTTTATTAGGAATATCACATTTCTTTTGCAACTGAAATTCAAACTGAAACTTTTATTTTTTCACATTTGATTATTTTTTTGTCGACAAAAAACAATTTACGGAGAGACCGGTCAAGGGAAATTCAACACACCATAGATTACCTAATTGTCGTTAAATGCCGTACTTTTTCGGTAACTGACCGTCGAAACGTCAAAAAACTATAACAAATCAACATTTAAGTATTTATTTGGGCTACTTTTAATTTTTATATTGAACAAAAACAGCACTGACGATCCCCTCGCAGCCCAGTTATAACTATAGGGCATCACCACTGCTGGGGGCAAACTCGGAGGCAAAACAATTGTGCACCCGACGACAAGCCCACGATACTCGTCATCGGTATTTCCTTTTGCTTCTGGTTTGGGACCGGTTTGAGACCCCGTCAAAATTTGAATAATGCACGGAAAATAAAAAGCAATAAAAAATATTTAAAAAAAAAACAGATAATTAGAAAAAATATTCAAAACGTCAAAATAAAAAAAAAACACAAAAATTAAAATTACAAGCCATGTTCATAAATTTTGATGAACAAAGTGCTATAAAATGCATTTCACACCAGTTGTTTTGCAATCATTGGTTCTCAAAATATCAAAGTGTTCATTAACATTTTGAAGTTTTTCGAAGATTTTTTTTGCATCCTGATTTTTTGGGTCGATTTTGAAAAAAAAATGGTTTATAGGACCTTGTAAAAAAAAAACAGATTTTTGTATTTTTGTTGAGCAAATAGACTTTTTTGAAAATTTTGAATTTTGGGACAACTGATCGGAAAAAGAAATAAAGCCTCACAAAATAATATTTAAATAAATTTATAGAAATTTTGCAAATTTTTGGTAGAAGCATAACTGTAATAATGTATAAAGCATTTTGTGATACTTTTTGCTTCAAAATTTAGAAATAATTGGCCTCCCACCCCTTCTTGACTTTGACCAAAGCCGAGGGACATATTTTTGTATTTGTCTTATTTGTGTCTTTTTGTGCTTTGTTTTTTTTTCAAAAATAAAATAAAAATCGAACATTTTAAATAAAGAAAAAAAAAACTTATTCAAAATTGCATACAAACCTAAATTTAACAAACATCCAAAACATGTTTTTTTTTAAATTAATACAAATTATAAAAATAAAACAAATAAAAAAATCTACAAATTTTTAAATAAATTGCCTATTTAATATTTTTTTTATTTGAAATAAACAAAAAAAATCTAACAGAGATATTTTAAAATATTTGCAATATCTTTTTAAGTTTGCTGCTTCAAACATCAAGAGAAAATATTCGAAAATCTTTGAAAAATGCATTCAAAACATGAATAAAATTATGCTCCCTTAGAGTTTTCGGTGTAAATCAAGTGTACTAAATACTAAAATTTACATAATCGTATTTGTAAAGTCCTTGGCCTTGGAAAAAAATGCTTCGGAAAATCGAATCACACGTTTTTATTTGTCTTATTTTGGATTGTCGAGCCTGAGTATGACCCCTAAACAACGCTAAAGTTATTTATAGTTTTTAAATCCAAGATGACGGCCAAAATGGCGGTGACGAAATATATAAAAAAAAATGGATTTTGTAATTTTATTTCGCAAACAGCTAATCAAATTTGACTGAAATGGGGTCGCAGAACTCGAACTTGATGTTAAAAGAAAATCTAAAAATTTGAAAATAGCTTTTTTGTGTTAGTGATTCGATCATCCGTATAATCGAACTTTGGATTATCGAGTCTGGACTGTTACAGTACTTTAATTCTCACAAAATACCTTATTTTTATTTTTTGCTCTACTTTTTTTTAGTTTTTTATTTTTATTTTTGGTGGAGTTCTTTAACGTCAATGCTTAGATCTGTTTTTTTGTTTGTCAATTCTTATGGTTTTAGCGTGTTAGGGTGGTTCCTAAATTAACTATTTTCGACAATTTTCATAAACTAACTTTCCAAATTACAAAAGAAAGATGATTAGTTGGGCTTTTCAGTGAATCGTATAAATTATCGTTTTAATTTTCAGGCTATCCCCATTTCGACGCCAACATTTCAAAAAGCATTATGTACAAACCTTGCGTTTTGAGAAAAAACGCATTTGAATGTTGAGCATCCATTTTCAATTCCCATTTTAATATAAAAGCAAAATAAGATGTTCTAATAATAACAAACGATTTAAAAATTTGCTTTCATTGATACTTGATCATCCCAATTTAATAAAACATTATTTCCGTCGTTTTATTTAAGAAAAACAAACATAACTTCTTTTGAAATCACCAACGTCTATATCACCCTGCTGTCATTGAGGGGGACGGTTTGTTATGATTCGTTTTTCTTCTCCGAATGTACATGGCGCTTTGTTCATGATGCTTTTTTTTCGTCACGAGGTTTATGTAGTCTTTTGTTTGACGGGTTGACAGGGCTATATAAACAGGGACTGCTGATGGCAGAGATTTTGTTTATGTTGCTTTATTTAAAATCATGATTAAAAAGACTTTACTGAAGTAACTTTTGCTCATTTTTGGTGGAGAGGTAGCTTATTAGGAGTACTTTTAGAATATGCAATAACCCAGAAAGTGTCAAAATGTACATGATGCCTTTTGAAATGTTACCGTCGATTTTACCGAATATGTTAATTTTTAACCTTTAAAAAGTCCTTAGCCTTCTCTATTCTGATGTTGTAAAAAAAGTTAAAGCTCTACAAGTATCACTTAAAATAACTTTACCTTAGTATATGAATGACTCTGTATTTACCTTTACTTGCTCATGTTTGTTTCTACAGCTGAAGTTCGTTACACAAGACATTATCTGTCGCAAAAGCTTTCGCTCAGAACTCCTTGCAAGCAATGCATTGAAGTCAATCAGTTAAAGATGAAGAGTTTAGAGAAGGTTTCAGCACTCTTAATTCTTCTATTTCTAATAAATCCCACTGAAAATTCCGAACAATCAAAAAAGAAGTGCCAAGTTTCGCCAGAATTCCTCACCAGCTTGAGAAATGCAATCTCAACCGCCATCAAAGGCGGTGAAGGTTCCAAAATTAACCTTGAAACCAACGGAGATCACGGCGACTGCGGGGAAGATCTGACCGCGATCGTGCGATCGCTGGCGGAAATCCACAACGAAACGGTGCAGATCAAGTCCGGCGGGAAGACACTCGACGAAGTGGCGGAACTTAAGGAGACGTTTCAGCGGAAGATCGAACAGTTGACCAAGGAGCGGGACCTGTTTGAGTTGGACTTTAAGCAGGAAACGCTGCAAAAGGAGGGGGAAATGTACGAGCAGATTCACAAACTTAAGCGAAGCATTCTAGACTTGAAGCAGCAAATACGGGAAGCTGAGGAGGATTTTTACGAGCTGGTGATCACGTTCGTTGCGCTCAAAGTTAGCCAGGACGCCGTAACGGGCAAGGAGTTGCACTACGCAAGTACGATTCCGCGGTCCAAGTTTGGGGAGTTCTTCCGGTACATCCTCGATAACCACAACTACAACACACTCCTCGACTCAATGTACCTGCTGCAGTACGTGGACGATGCCAAGTACGTCTTCTACGAGTACCTGGAAGAGTTCGAGGAGAGGCCATCCCGGCAGGAGATCGAAAATCGCAAAATTGTCCTCACCTTTCTGTGTTGGTCCACGAATCAGAAGGATGAGATACAGAAGCATGTGTTCATGGGCTGCGAGCTGTACTATCTGTACAATATGACGACGCAGTTTTTCCCAACTTCGCAGGATGGAATGGAAGCGGTTAAAGTGGCGGAACCTATTCTGAAGGCGCTGCCGGACGCGTGTTTGGCCCAATCGGTGAACTATTACATGAAGGACTTTACCACGACGGAAAATAAGGAGAAGTATGAAAGTTTGAATCGATTCAGCAAATGTGATGAAGAGTAGTGCGAAAATGCACAATAAAAACGTGTTGAACTCAGCGTGCATTTCGCTGAAAGAAATTCACACCGAACAGTAGTATGCGTTCAGTAGATTTCACTTCAAACTTATTCTTTTTCTTACGAAAGTCGTTGCATATTTCGAATAATTGTTTTTAATATAGTCACTAACTTGGTCACTACACATTTTAGCACAACCTATTCAGACTCCAGAGGTCGCCGGTTCGAATCCCGCGGCGGGCGCTCTGAAATTCTTTGTGTAAATATGGGTATTCGGCGCCGTCGCTCCGTGCCATACTTTCATACACTTAGGAGCCCAGGGCGGCGAAGTCCTTGCAGATTAAAAGGAAGACACTAGTGGTTGGTACTAGCAATGGTGGCCGACAGCTATAAAGTCAACTTCGTTTTTTTTTATCAGACTTCAACACAATTTATTTAAAAAAAAACTTTGCAATGTGGGTGTGGGTGTATTTTTTTTGTGTAAAAATGTTGGAATTTTACACAAATGCTCGAAATGACAGTGATTGTCTAGAACGATCGTCATTACAGGGTGGCCACTCAAGTCGGGAATTCGCCAAAATCCGCAAAAAATCGGAAAAAGTTGGGAATTTCAGATTTTTTGTCAAAAAGTCTCGGGAATCCCAAGTCTACTTGTTTCAAAATTATTTTCTAACTTTTGCATTATTTTGTAATATTTAGTACAATTTTCAAATTTGCTCTATTTTAGAATGAAAAGTCTATATAAGACATTGAATATCATGATAAATATTGGATGCATTTGAAACATATTTTCAAAATATTTTTTTAAGAATCAAAAGTTAATGAAAAACGATTTCAAAACAGATCTAAATTTATACGATTATGTCCATCGTAAAGTTATGATTCAGTTTTATTTTTGTCACAAAGATTGAATATTTGAAAAAAAAAATTGAGTTTGCTATGGTTTTTTTAAAAGAGATTTTAAATGTGTAACTATATTTATGAAGTCTTTGCACAAATATTTTTTTGTTTCAAAATATTTCCTTTGAACTTTTTTGTGAATGTAGATTACTAGAAATAAAGCATGATTTTCAGTTAAGGGGTTACATACATGTATATCGGCAAAAAAGTCAGAGGTTAGTATGAGCACACACATCAACTTTTTTTAATTCTTTTTTCATGGCATTAAAATATACATTTTCACCTACTTTCAAAACAAATTTGAAGATATTTGGTTGCATCGTTGCCGAGATATAGCAATTTCAAGTTAGCAGTTTCGAAAAACGGGTGCCACGATATCTCAACACTTTCTTGACCAAATCGGCTCAAAATTTTGGTGAAGACTCGTTAAATCGATTCAGTGTGCATGACGAAGCCCGATTTTCAAAAAGTTTATTTAAAAAAAAAGATAAAAATATGTTTTTGTTTTTCATATAAATCACCGTTAGTTTTTGATTTTTGTACACGAGATACATCTTGAGAGTCTTCACCTCAAATTTCAGCCAATTTTGCCCATCCCATCTCTAGATATCGTGGCACCCGTAAATCAACTCGGGGTTTAGAGAAAAACGCTAACAAAGTTTGACAGCCCGCTTTGCGCATGGCAAAATTTTGAACTTAAATCGTCTCTTACTCAATTTAATCATGAAATATCTTCATGAAACGTTCAGGAGTGATTAAAAATCATCTTTTGAGTGGATTTATCAAATATTCTGTAATATAAAATTTTGTGATTTTCTACGTGTATGTAACCCCTTAATGGAAAACTTAAATATTGAATAAATCCAATTGTTGTTCGTTCTGAATGAAAAAATTGGCAAAAAAAACTAAAAATCTAAAAAAATCTTTAAAATGCATGGGGAAGAAGAACTCTTTGAATTTTTGAAAATTACATGCTTACATATCATTTAATTCGTAAATTATTAATTTTTTTAAAATTTTCATCCTAATTTACATAAAATCAGGTAATTTTCAATTCATATTTTAGGATAGAGACCCAAAATTTGAGAAAAATAAGAATTTCAAGATTCGATTATCCGGAGTCTCTAGAGTTATAAATCCCTAAATTTAATGAATTTTTAAACTCCTGAATTTTTGGCGGGCTTTTTGTGTTTTTTAGTTATAGGTTCTTGAGTTTTTGAATTCCTGAATTTTAATTTAGAAAAAATTTCATTTTGGGATTTTTGAATATGTATCAAATATATATTTATTTTTATATTTTCTGTATTTTGGAATTTTTAGATTTCAAAATTCTTGAATTTTTAAATTTTGTTTTTTTTAAGTTTGTTGACCGCTTCCTGAGCGTTTTTTATATGGAGTTTCGTATTCCTTTCTAGCCCGTACCAAAAATACAAAAATAAAAAAAATCAAAAATAAAAAAAAATCAAAGATACAAATACGTAAAAAATTTAAAAAAAATGCAATGTTGCAAAATTATGCATTTTGCAATATTGCATTTTTTTATCGAGACCAAACAAGGTTAAACAACAAAAATATGAAAAATAAGACGGTCGACCTATGAAAAAACACAAAAGGAGCAATTTTCTTCGAAATCGGTGTTTTTTTATTTTAATTTTTGTATTTTTTAATCGGCCAGGGATTTTTTGATCGATTTGGTGTCTTCGGCAATGTTGTAGGTATGGATATGGAATACGCTGAAAAAAAAATACACGGTAAAAAAAATTTTTGGTGATTTTTTATTTCACTTTTTGTCAATGAAACTTGATTTGCAAAAAAACACTATTTTTAATTTTTTTTAATTTTTTGATATGTTTTAGAGGACATTAAATGCCAACTTTTCAGAAATTTCCAGGTTGAGCAAAAAATCTTTGACCGAGTTATGAATTTTTTAATCAATACTGATTTTTTTCAAAAAATTGAAATATTGGTCGCAAAAATTTTGATGTCCTGATGTCCTCTAAAACATATCAAAAAATTATAAAAAATAAAAATAGTGTTTTTTTGCAAATCAAGTTTTAGTGACAAAAAGTTAAATAAAAAATCACCAATTTTTTTTTACCGTGTATCATATTTTTTCAGTGTAGTCCATATCCATACCTACAACTTTGCCGAAGACACCAAATCGATCAAAAAATTCCTTCAAAAGATACAGATTTTTGAATTTTCATGCATCATTTTTGTATGGACAGCTGCCAAATTTGTATGGAAAATTATATGGACAAAGTTATGATGCAAAATGGCTTCTTTGGGCATACCGAAGGCACCAAAAAAGTTTCAGTCGGATTAAAAAATACAAAAAAAATCGAATGACCGAAATCTGAGAGAACTGCTCAAAGGAGAAAAATATAAAAAAGTTAGAAAATATGTAAAAACAAGAAAACAAATAAAAAATACAGGAATGCCAAAAACACGAAATAAAAAAAAATACTTCCAACAATACTCTTTATTCTAAAACAAAATAACAGTAACCATAAAAAAGGAATCAAACAACTAGTGCATCCTGCTCATAATAGTGAAACTTCACATAAGACGTAGTGCGTAGCATTATCGAAGCAACCCAATCGTAAGCATTCTGGAGAGTGCTGTATCGATCACTGACAACGTCTTTCTGTCAATGGCCAGCCCTACTGCGTGAAAGTTTACTGCAAAGACGATTCGTTGAAGTGAATCTCCAGGGAAGAATTATGTTTGGATTGTAAATTGCATAGTTTGTATGTATGAAACAAGCGCTTTATGGAAATAGCAGCTTGCACTAAACAAACATGTTTGTTACTTCAGCTGTAACACGTTACTCTAGGGAAGACTGTTTACGAGAGAAACTTGTCATGTATTGAACATTTATTATTGAAATGAAATAGTTAACTATGTGGAGTTTAGGCAAAGCGTCAACATTTTTAGTGCTTTTGCTACTAACAATTTCAAGTGATGCCTTTCCGACTGAAAATGTCAAACAAAGCGAAAAGAAATGTCAAGTTTCGCAGGAATTCCTCAAAAATCTACAAGTAATGATCACAAACGCCGTAACAGGCAGTGCGCATTTCCCGCAAAATGTCAACACTTCCGGCCACGGTGACTGCGAGCCGGATCTGAAGGTGATCGTGCGTTCGCTGGCGGAAATTCACAACGAAACGGCGCAGATTAAAGCCGGAGGGAGAACGACCGAGGAGGTGCAGGAGCTGAAGGATAATTTCGAGCAGGAGGTCGAGCAGTTGGCCAAGGAGCGGGACGTGTTTGAGTTGGATTTCAAGCGGGAAGTGCTGAAGAGGGAGGGCGAGATGTACGAAAAGATTCATGAGCTGAAGAAGAGTATTCAGGATTTGAAGCAGCGCATTCGGGAAGCGGAGGAGGAGTTTTACGAGTTGGCGTTCGAGCTGGTTGGGATACGGGTGGAGACGAACTCGATGGACGGGAAGGAGGATTGTTACGCCGGAATGATTCCCAAGGGTAGATTTGGCGGATTTTTCAAACACGTTGTAGCGAATCATGGTTACGGAACTTTGCTAGACGCGATGAATCTGCTGCAGCGGATCTACGATCGTAAGGACATATTCTACGAGTTCATGGAAGAGTTCCAGGAAAGTCCATCTTCGGCACAGATTGAAAATCACAAAATGGTCCTAACTTTCATTTGTTGGGCCACCAAACAAGAGGGTCGAACCCTTCAAAACTTTGTCAGTGACTGCAATTTATACCATCTCTACAAAATGACGACTCAATTCTTTCCCACCTCAAACGATGGGCTGCAAGCTGTGAGGTTGGCGGAACCTGTGCTGAAAAGCATACCCGGAACTTGTAATGGTCAAGCTATAAAGTTCTACTTGAAGGAATTTTCGGTGCAGAAAAACAAGGAAAAGCACGAAAATTTGAAAAGGGCTGGCAAATGTGATCAGCTTCAGAACTAACTTTTAACGTTACCAATAAAAAAAAATTTCCGTGTATCTTGCGTACGGCACAGCCGCTCAAGTTCGCTGCGTAATTCCCACTGCAAATCGCGCATTTGACGTGCGAATGGCGCTGCTGCGTTGCGCTGGACTCCCAAGTAACAAGCAAAATGCCTTTACTTCTTAACAGGTTTTATAAAAGGTTTGAAATTTGCTTTTCTGTTTTATGAAAACATTGATCAAAACTTGCTGGGTTTATGATACGAAAGTTTTAAAAATATCTTTAAGAATACTTTAAGAGCATGGAACATAGTTTTATATCACACTTCATTGTTTCTCTTAAAGCTATCCCAGAGAGGTTATTTATAAGACTTTTAAGCATTGTCAAAACTGCTTTGAAACTAAATTAAAACTACTCTGTTCTATGAAAGCATATTTCCAGATTATTTGAACTTGATCTGTCAAATCACATTTTTTGTACAGTCGGTCGGTTTAGTGTCAAAGAAACTTTTACCAAAATTTGTAATCCCGGTAAACAAGTGATACTTTTCGCCCGTTTCCGGCTCCAGCGCGGATGTAACGGAGTACACCTATCCGAGGGTGATCGAGTACATGCCGATTTGGTCCATTGACATGCATGGGCAGTAGATGTTTTTTTCCGGCACGTGTTGATCGATTAACACGAGAATCATCATGGGCGCCGATTCCGTAGCTACCGTGAAGCCGACGCGCAGAATCGACAAGCTACAAATCATCAGTTAAGCCATCCGTTTGTCCGTCAGAGCCTTTCGAGGATAAGCTGGATAAGGCGTTCCGAGAAGCGGATAAATTCGTCGCGGAGTGCTAGTGTTTTAACGTTGGTCTAGTGTTGTTTATTAAAATCAGTGTTGTTGTGTCGACGGTAAATTCCTTTATGCGAGGAAAACTTATGATGATCCCAATCAAATAAATGAATAAAGAATATGAAAAAAAATGTATTTTGTTTTTTATCCAACGATGAAAAAATAACCATAAAAAACGTTTTGGATCTACCTCCTGCTAACTAAAATTCGCATGCGCTACGGTCGCAGTACTACGCCTTTTGCTCTTGGTTAAAATCGCCTTAAAGCTCACTGCAGTCTACATGTTCTTGCTTAATCTTGAACAAGAGCTTCGCAAGAAACAAAGCTCTTAAAGTTTCTTGTACAAGAGCTTCTTAAGAAAAATGGCCCTAATAACTGCTTTGACTAAGAGAGAATAGTTTTTACGAGTTCAGCCATATTAACACGAAAAAGCAACGGCCAAAAATGGAAGCCATGTTGGTTTTTCAGAAAAAAAATAATTGATCGGTCCATCAAAATAAAAAATCGATGCAATTTTGAACGATTCATGCCTTCGATGCATATTTTTTCGAGGCATCTAAGAAAACTGACCAGTGAAATTTTGATGGCAAGAATTTTTCAGTTAGAACGGCTGCGTAAAGTCACAGTAATTTATTATTTTGATATTTTTTATAGTTATCAATATAATTTAATCTTTTTTCATTGGTCATTTGTGATTTATTTCATAAAGAATTATTGAATTTAACGAGATTATAATTAGAACTGATTTTCCTTCGACAAATCAATTTTATCTTCAACGAGAGAAAACATCTTTAATGAAAGTTTATTTCAGTCTTGAAAACCTCTTCTGTGCGGTTATAAATTTAAGAAGCATGAGCATAAATTTTATTTAAGCAATTAAATACACCTGCAGAGTGTTTTAAAAATCAATGTCTATGCTGATGAGTTTTAGATGACTCCTAATAAATGGTCATGATAACCTCCCAACATAGTCCACTTTGCTCTTAACTCAGGTTTAATGCTGATTTATTGTTGTCCTGGAGATAAAATGGCTTTATGGTCATTTTTGGCTAAGATAACTTCAATCTCTCCTCAAGATAGGTACAAAACTGAAAATGTTACTTGGGAGCTATTTGTTCTCAGAGACCTTTTTAAAAACGATATGTTTGATAAATCTGGGCACGTGTGCAAATAACGATGTTGAACACTATCAGTAGACCTACAATAAAGTGGTTGCAACATTTTTCTGTTCAGTTGATTGCGAAACTTGTCGTACTTCAAGACTTCAGGACATGGAATTTAACATCATTTCCCTCAAAGTAATTCTACTAGCCTTGCATTTTCATTTTAACAATGCTTTTCCCGTTCGCTCAGAGCCAAAACGCACGTGCAACGTGGAAAAAGTATTTTTCGACAATTTGAAGAAAGCCATTTTGGACGTCATCAAAAGTAAAGATGAAATCTCCCTTGAAACCAGTGGAAATATCGGCGATTGCCAGGAAGACCTGCACAAGATAGTTTCCACATTGAAGCAAATTCACGCCGAAACGACGCTAGTTCGAAAGGAAGGTGGCTCAAATGAGGACCTTAAAAATTTGAAGGAAGTGTTTCAGGAAAAGATGGCCGATTTCATTCGCGAGCAGGATATTTTTCAAAAAGATTTCAACGCAAATCAGCTAAAGACTAAGGGCAAACTTTACGACAAGGTGCACCGACTTCGCGTTGAAATTCGCGATTTGGAGGAGGAAATTCGGAAAACTGAGGAGAAGTATTTGAACACTGCATTCGAGTTGATTAAAACCAGTTTGGAGAGTGGATTTGAAAAAGAGAAGGCGGAAAATTACGCGAAAACAATACCGGAGGATAAATATTTAGATTTAATAATTTACGTTCAAGGAAATCAAAAAACCGTAAAGCAAGCTTTGAATTTGCTGGCGAAAGCTAACGTGAGTAAGGATATTATGCCGGCGATTCGAGAAAGTATGAAACTCAATTCTGGCAAAATGACGAAAATGACGTATGGGACAGTTTCTCAGTGGATATCACAAAATTAAAAATTTTAATCAAAATTAATCAGAAACCTTGAAATTGAAAAACTCAAGAACCAAAAAATTCAAATAATAATAAAATAAATCAAAAAATAAGTTCTGAAGTTTAAAAAAATTTAAGATATAGAAATTTAAAAAAATATGCCTAAACACTTCGAAAGTTCACCCCGGATAATCGGTTTACATTTTGTTTTGTTTTCTCAAATGTTGTTGTTTTTTCGTTAACTACTTTAAATTTGTTTTTTTTTCAAGTTTTTTTCTGTTCTATTCTCATGTTGTATTTTTGTATAGTTCGACTATCGTCTTTTTGAGAATTTATTAAATTTTAGTATTTTGTTTTAAATTTTTGTTTTATTTTGAATTTTGGTATCCTTTGTTCTATATTTTCATTTGTATTTAAGTTTTTTTACATATATTATTTTTGTGATTCTTTTTTTTATATTTTTGTAATTTTCAATTTTTTTGGAATGTTTTGCAATTTTTGTATTTTTTTTTTGTAATTTTTGTAATTTTTGGAATGTTTTGTATTTTTTTTTGTAATTTTTGTAATTTTTGTAATTTTTGTAATTTTTGTAATTTTTGTAATTTTTGTAATTTGTGTATTTTTTGTAAATTTTGTAAATTTTGTATTTTTTGTAAATTTTGTAATTTTTGTAATTTTAAAAATTTTGTAGTTTTTGTAATTTTTCATTTTTTTACATAATTTTAGCAATTTTTGTAATTAAACAATTTATGTTTTTATTGCATTTTTCAATTCAATTCCATTTTTCGAGATAGCATGTTACAATTTTGTTTTATTTGTGCTTGTATAGAGATTTGGATTTTCCTTGCAACTATGACTGTTTCAGATACTGACTTGGTAGCATAGAAATTGTTTGTTTCAAACCTTCAAATCTAGGAAAAGGGTGGTAAAAAACCTAGCGAAATCCATAACTATATTTATTGTATTTTATTTTTTAATTTTTTTTAATTTAGTTTTTATGTATTTTTTTATTTTTAGATTTTTTTTAATAATTCAAATTTTTCAATTTTCGTTTGTTTGCATTTTTTGTAAATATTGTTAAATCAGCCAAATTTGTTTCCGGATTACAGAGCTGATTTGCTAATTCGAACGTAAAAAAATAGCACTGAAACGTCAAGATTAGCTGTCAGAAACTTCAACTCTATTTTAGGCACTTTGAATTAATCAGCTGTTGAAAGGTAGACACACATATCAGCTTGGGATAGTAACACACACGCAGAAAAATAAGGCATATTTGAATCAGATTTTTGTTGAATCAACGCTAAACGCCAAAGCAACTTTTTCAAAACAACAAAAGATTTTTGTGAAATTAAGAAAATCAAGGTTTGTTTCAACGCAAAATCGGCGTTGATTATATTCAACAAAAATTTAGTTGAATCAAACCTCGTGCACACAAGTAATGCTTAAACAACGAAATAAATTAAATGAAAGCTGTCAGTCGTTTAAAATAAAGAGGTAAAAAAGGCTGAGGTCATGTTCTAACGACTTATTTTTTGTAACTTACGCAATAAGTATCTTTTCCAGGCAATTTTTATAACACATTTTCAAGTTATTGAATCGTTATTAAAATAATTTAATATGTCGTTAAATATAATTATTATTCTCCCATGGAAAATTTCCATCGACAACCAAATGCCTCTGAATCACTCACCATCAATTTTTCCGTTACTCTCCCCATTTGTTTACATCGCGACAAGCGCGCAAAATCCTCCATTCACACAACTGTCAAACAGCCCAAACATACCGTCAACAAAACGTCTTTTGGTACTTTTACATGTTTTGGTACTTTGACAAGTGAGAAGTGTCAATTTTGGTACTGATGAATTACCCTAATATCGCACAACTTGCTTTTAGTTCGGGTAAAATGTCAATCATCAATCTTACCTATTTATGGAAATTTCATAAGAAAATGATTTTCCATTAGTTTATTGATTATTTTCTTTAATGAAACAAACATTGTTAACTGTTTTTGCCTTTTCTCATGTCAACTATTTCCTCGCCCGCCGTTCTGATAACTTCGTAATTTTTGGTAAGTCCTCTGTAGCGACCAACTTGTACAGCACAAATTCTGCTCCAGAAAACTGCCGTCCTTTTTCGCCGGAAGCCACGCACGGTCAAGAGTAAGCTGTTCCAGGTCCCGGATCGAGGACGAACGGGTCGAGTTGTTGTGACTCTCTACAATTATCACACCCTGAAAAGGACGATTCGTCGGTTCTTGATCAACACCGTCGAGGCGTTTAAGCATGAGCAAGTGCCGGTATGGATGAGACCGCTCAAAGAGACCAAAGTCGAGTGGGAGGTGGTCCAGCGGATCATTGAGGAGTGGAACCGAAAGCTGGCGGAAGGGGATGAGAATCGACTGGCCGTAGAACGTAAACAGCAGCCAACGTTCGTTCCGGAACGGTTAGTGGCGAAGGAAACACGGGACACGGAACGGCATTAACAGATCCGTTTGCAAGTGGAAAAAGAGCAGGGCAAAAGGAAACGGCAATATTTATTTCAATTAACTTAGATATTTTTTTCGAAGCTTGCTGGTGCTGGCCAATTTGCTCCAAAGGGTGGCAGCCGTGTCTAAAAGGAATTTGACGACCGAGTCATCCATAATCCGGACACTGGAAAATTCAGCATCGCGTCGGCCAGATCCGTCAGTTCATAAAGGTTAAGATAAAGTCAGTGGCCGGGTGCGATTCTATCCGAAGAAGGTGGACATCGTGCCGAGAACATGTTAGTTTGACCTTCGTTCTGCTACGTGTGCTTCTCAGACTGCGACATGCAATTTAGGTTTGCCTTCAGCATGATTCCGGGGAAATGCTGCAATCGAGGAAATTGCCGGCGGAGCAGTAGACGATAGAGAAGCGAACTAAAAGTTCCAACTCGGATGCGACTTCCGGCAGATGCTTGCATCTGTTGCCAATTACAAGGCCAATTATCTCTGTGGGAGAAACCAATAGTTTGTTGAAATAATACCCTTTCCTGCTTAATTTATTATACTCACTCGAAATAGACAATTTAAGCATAATTGATTATAATCGGAATACATTTTATTTATGTTCGCTTGAATTTAGCTTTTCTCACTGTTTTCAGCTAGCAAGTTTTTTGTGATGTTTACAAACAATCGCCGCCATATTGCAATTGATGTGCGGTAGGCTGAAATCACCATCTGTCATCCCCCTGAACAAAACGGTTTTCGCATGCATGCACTCTCCGTTGCATCCTGAATGCAACTCCCCGCAAACATGTATTCGTGAGATGACTCCAAACCGGTAGCTAATAGTATTAGTGAAAGCGCGCACGAAGAAAATGAAAATAAAAACAACCGTCGCCGCACGGCCTACTGTTCACTTCGTTCGCGACCGTCGCGCCGTGCAGATCGGGAAGCCTTTTTTCGTGAGAGAGAGAAAGAGCGAGAGTGAAATTCGTGACAAGTGAGTGAGTGAAAGAAACGTGCATCGTGCGAGAGGTTTTTCTTCCGCAAAACTCGTGTAGTGCGGATATCGTGCATGAAAAAGGGGAAAAATTTGTATGATTTTTTAAGTGGAAAAGTGAATGAAACTTAACAGCAAAGTAAGCAGTAAACAGTTGCCGGCTTTCGTTGCAGAAATCACGCAGTAAAGGTAAGTTTTTACGCTGTCAAAATCAGTCAAAAGGTGCGACAAGAAGATCGCAAAAAAAAACTTTTTCCTTCCTTCATTTCCCGGACGAACATAACCTCAAACGCGGCTTGTCCTAAATTAAATTACGATTGTCATTCATTGCCGTGCACAAAATTGACACAAACGCCGTGGCAGGGTTTTTGTTTTTCGCACAAACTGTTTGTTAAACATTTCATAGAACAAAAATATTGATTCTGGTTCTAAATCCAGACGAAATTCTAGGCCAGATTGCGTCAGGCAGTTCGCGGCAAGGACGCTCAATCCAATTGGAATATCCTTACGATTCTGACAGAAGGATGCACTTTTGTGTGTACACTCAGGGAAAAAAATCGTAAACGTCATGCGACGACGTCGTCGTCGTCGTCGTTGTCATACAAGAAACGCGTAAAATAAATATCGATTTGCTAGAAACACGTTTTTGAAGCGTAGGAGGCTGCGTAACAAGCAACAGTGTTTTCTCACAGATCTTTGCCGGCCGGCCGGCTGTGCAAGCATAGATTAGTGAGAGTTAGCTTATTGTGGTCAACAAAATCATTTAATTTTCTGTAATAAAATAAAAATGTGTAGAAGTTTTTGCGTAAAATTTGAACACGTGGTTTAAACTGCTAATTTCAGTGGGATGCAATCCTTCGATAAAAATCGTATGACATCGTCAGAGAAATTTTTATCATCTCGTGACGTGTGGCTACTGTGATCAGATGCTGTCGATACTTTTCTATTTATAATATGCAATGTGGGTGTGCGTAGGACGTTCAAACTGTTTACAGTGAGATCTAGCGTAGATTGCGTGTGTCATAGGACGTTAACTATTTATTTTTTTATTTTTTTATTTTCCAGGTATTTACAACGACATTTTGATAAATCATTTTGACAAATAGATTTTTGCACTTATTTTGAAAAAAAAAAACAATGTCGTAGACTTAACTGGAATCGCGTTGGATAACGTATTTCATGTCAGTTTAAATCAGTTTGAGTATATCCAAAGATGCAAACAAATAACTTTTATTTGAAAAAACAATGCTAATTTCAATGCATTGTTGAACGCATGTTTTTGAATTGAAGGGTGGCCACTAGGGTGACAATCGACATTACTCTCTTCTGGCAGCACTTGCTGCTCCTGCAGAAAATATTGAAAAAGGCGTCGTCGCGACTCATGTAACCAAGCAAGCTGATGGTTGCCAGAAGCGCTTGAAAAAAAGTTGAAGTTTCAGTGGAGGTGTTTTCAATTCTGACATTCTTAATATTTGACGAATCTTTTCGCACTGTTCGGCAAAGTTGTTCCCTGAAATACGAACTATGAGCTCGTGATGTTTTTGGAAAATGCAAAAAATCGTTGAGGGGCTCAAAACTGACAAAAAAAAACAAAACGCACCGATTTGATGGTCCCATTTAAACTTCAATATCAAAGCGCCAGGTCCTGTCGCAACCAATGAAAGAATGATTGCATGTCAAAAACTTAACCATCGGACAATCGAGTCTGGCAATTTATTTATTGGCAATTTTAGTTAAAAATTAAAAATATATTAAATTTCTAACAAAATACTTCAAAAATGGAAACACTCATATTTTTATTCAGAAAGAAAACTTCAACAATCAGTCTCTAAATAATAAATAAAAGTATAACAACACTAACAAATTTACAATGTTTTGCATTCATTAATTTAACCAAAATCTAAGCCCTGACGACGAAAAAGAATTTTTGCGTACAAAAAATACTTTCACAGCAAATCTAAAAAGTTTTAAACTGATTCAACCATGCTAAAAATAATGATTAACGCAAGAAAATGCATTTTAAATTATTTTCAATTGATTACGTAATTATTTCCATTGAAATTTTAATTTTTGTTTTGAATTTTTGCCCCCGGATTTTTCTAGTATTTTACATAATTTTGAAAAATATTTGCTACGGTATCATTATTCTTAAAAAAAATAAAGTATTGTATCATATCGACATTATATTTCCAATCGAGGTTGCTGTATCGAATTGTCAGTATTCAGTAATTCAGTTTTTTTGGGAAATTACCTTCTTGTTTATTCAAAATTAGTGAAAAGTAGAGGTGGGCAAAAAAAGAGTGAGCCGCTCAAAGAGCCGGTTCGCTAAAAAGAGCGAAAGAATGCTCGTTATAACTAGAGAGCCTGGATCTTATTAGAGAACGGACATCTCAAACCAAAAGTACCAATCGAAGCACGAGAACTGTCAAACGGAGGTACCAATCGAGCATAAGACAAAGGATTTTGCTCGATTGGTACCTCCGTTTGACAGTTCTCGTGCTTCGATTGGTACTTTTGGTTTGAGATGTCCGTTCTCTAATAAGATCCAGGCTCTCTAGTTATAACCCATTACAAACGTTAAAAAATCTGTCGATTTTTTTAGAATCATCTTATTCCAGGTCTTGACTGAGACTTTGATAGAACAAGTTTTAAAAAAAAAATCTGTTTTTTAATGTAAAAAAATGATTTTAAAATTTTTGATTTTTCGTACGTTCTACTCAACTAGTGGGGCAAGACGAACAACCCGTTGGGGCAAGAGGAACAATGCATGAAAAAACATGCTAATTTACTAACAATTGAACTATTATCACTTAGATACATCAGATTAGGATGTATTTGAAACGTTTCTTTCATTTTCAGATTAATATTTTACTAAAAATTTGACCGTTTTTACGAAAAAAAATATTACTTAGATGATTAATAGTAAATTTTCATGATATTATGATATTGTGTATGGACAATTTTTTAAACAATTGTTGTTTATAAGTTTTTAAGAACTTTTATGTTTTTTTTTCATAATAAAATATGTTGCTGCAGCTATTCGTATTTTTTCATACTAAAAATCCATGTAGCACAGAGAACAGATGTACATCTTGGTTCTAACTTGTGTGTAAACCGTGTAAACTAAAAAAATGCGTTGCATACAATCTTGCATCAAAGAAATTAGAGTGTGCAGGATACGCTTGGCGGCGCCACCGTCGCGGCTGAGAATACTTGACCTAACAATGAAAAAGGCTCAATAATTTCGAAAGAAAATAAATGTTAACCTTGTTTAAATATAAAATTCACTTCTGTATAATTCCAGTTGACTAAAAATAATGCAAAAATGCAATAACATTAACAAAAACATAACAAAAAATTCATTCAAAAATGATTTTTCAAGCGACTACTTAAAATAGTCCCTTTACACATGTTATGTCCGATTTCGTTTTGTTTACCTTCTTTGGCGCGTAAAATTGCAACCCTCTGATGAAGGGCAGTCAGACATTGGTCTGATGTCGTTCGTACGGAATGTTTTATGTAGTGATTAGATGGTCCAATGTTCTGCTACTGTAGGCCATCATGATTTTGGAAGTGGCGCTATCTAGGCGGATGGTGCACACCCTAGCTCTTTTCAACGTATTTTGGTTTGAATTTTTACACACGTTTTTCAATGCTGTTTGTTCAATGATATACATCTGTTCTCTGTGCATGTAGTACACTTGCCCCACCTAAACAAGATTTTTTAAAAGCTCTCTACAAAAATAACCAAAACATAAATCATACTTTATAATACGTGCAAGTCATTGGTAGGGACACTACTGATCTAGGAAAAATAGCATTTTGATGAAATGAGCCTTAAAACGAACCCTAAGCCTTATTTTGTACTTTCCAAATATTATAAGGAAACAAAGATTCTGAAAAAAAAAACTTCATTCAATCTTATGCCCCGCGGCGTTTACGTCGTTTTGTCGGTTATGTGGTAGTAGAATCAACTAATTGCATTGCTAGCAACAATTTCTCATACTGGAAATAATCAAAATTGTAAAAATTACGGCCTTACGAGCGATTGTTCCTCTTGCCCCATATGGTCGTCTTGTCCCACCTTCCCCTACCTTTTCAAGTTATTTAGGATAAAAATAAGGCAGGTTAAAGAGGGGCCATTTGAGGCTTTTTGAGAATTTAATCGTTATATTTCGAAGGGGGTCCATTCAAACCTACTCACCAATATAGACTCCAGAAAGCATTGATTCCAATATATGAACCCCAGGTACAAATTTTCAAACTCATATTTTCAGTTTCCTAGTATTCTGTGAAATTCCAAATATGAATGTTTTTCTAAACAAAATAAAAAAAAAATCATTGTACAACTGATCGTACACTAAATAATTACCCGAGTACAAAGTTGATTTTCTTATTAGTTTTCTTATAGCCCACGAGATCTTGGAAAAAAATCCTCTTGCCCGATTAAACTTAAGAATTTCTAGACTTTATCGATTAAAACAGAATATAGAAAAGAATTTGTAGAATATTTTCTCCAAAAAAAAATATCAGCATTTGTTAATTTTTGGCAGAAGTAAACGCAATTTTGTAAATTAAATAGTAATTTTCTCCAAAATCTTAGATTACATTTTGAAAAAGAGCGAAAGGGCCGTTCAAAAGAGCCGCTCTTTTTTATTAGCGAACGGAAATGAGCGGCTCCTAAAAAAGAGCGGTTTTGCCCACCTCTAGTGAAAAGAAAAATTCTAAAAACATTTTTATAATGCCTTGTCTTTAACATCAATCCCTTCCCTACTAACCCCGAGTAGGCCGCGGGCAATCGGCTCCCCTCCCACTAACATTTACACACAAGAATCCTCTGTAATTATTAAGTCAAATGTAATTACAAAAGCCGACTCGGTCCTAACCAGGTCCCAGTACCAAAAAGGACCTAATAATAATAATTTTATGAAAAAAAAAATATTTTTATAACAGCTTAAATGTAAATTTCTTTATCTTATTTAGTCAGTTTTACAATTTGACTTGTGCTTGAAAAAAACTAAAAAAGTCAAAGTAGTTTTGTCGCGACATTACCGGAATGGCGTTGAATAACGTTGTTCATGTTAGTTTAGTTCACCAAGAAAAAGAAATTCGTAAATGCAAAATTTCCTTCGACATTTTATGCATTTATGGTAATTGAAGTTCACATCCGTGTTAGAGAAGCGCTTTTTTTGGTAAACAATTGTATGCATTCTAGGAACAGTGTTAGGGAAGCGCTCATTTTGCAAGTTATTTTTTCAAGCATTATTTTAAATACTGAATTCTTTCGTTATTAAAACAGTTTTGCCAATTTAGAAAGTTTCATAGAAAATTTCTGAATAAATTTGAATCTAATGGCGCAAAATTCGTTTCATTTCGATTAGTTGGAAGGAACCTAGTATTCTACGTAGTATATTTGCTAAGTTAATTATTTAAATTTTCTGTCTTCAAACTATTAACCGCTGGAAGGAAAATTACCAATCCAACAGGCATTATTTGCTTCCAACCTTTCCAAACAAGTTTGCATCTTCCCCGACTAATATAACGCGCAAATATGTGAGCACTCGGCTCTTCTCGACTATTCCCGAGCAGACGGAAATAACTTGGGAATAACATTTTTTGATATTTGAAAATACTAGACCAATAACATGTTATTTTATTTATAACAAGATTTGTTATTTGTCGTTATGAATTTTTTGTTATTGGATTGTTATTGTAATAACAGACTAATAACATTTTTAATTATTCTTCGAACAAATCGTTGTTATTATTTTTTGTTATTTTAACAACTAATCCGATCATCCCAATAACAGTTGGAGGTATTCTTCCATAACAAAAAATGTTATTCCAAAGTTGTTTTGGCTTTCAACCAATAACAGACCAATAACAAATTTTGTTATGATAACATAAACTG
Organism: Culex pipiens pallens; assembly: GCF_016801865.2. Classification (NCBI taxonomy): domain Eukaryota; kingdom Metazoa; phylum Arthropoda; class Insecta; order Diptera; family Culicidae; genus Culex; species Culex pipiens. Next base: position 15,590,767 of record NC_068937.1, read on the forward strand.
TTATTAAACCCTTTTGCAAAAATTGATTTTTCAAGAAGATTCCATAACACTTTCCGTTATTTTAACAGTATTTGTTATTGAAATGGCATGAATTCTGTTATTACCGTCTGCCCGGGTTTGTACATAATATTATTTATACAGCGATCCCTGCTGGTCTTGGGCCAGGCCAGGGGGGTTTGCATCGGAACTTGTCGAGGCGTGAAGCCTGGCCAGATAGAGAACGAGAGCAGTGTGTTATTACCGGTTCCATGACAGCTTGAGGGCCGCGATTGTCTATCATTTGACGACCTTGAAGTGAGAAGAGTTGCAACTTTTATTTTAAAAAGCAAAATGAGTCTTCATCGACATGGTCTTAATTACTCATCTATGCAGCTACGAATCACGGAAATTACAGAGGTGAGATAGTGTGGTAAAGCTAATTATCACAACTATTGTCATGGGTCAGTCAATTAGAGAGAGTGAGTGACTCATACTTGATAGTGATAGTCAATAAAGGGAAAGAAACTCTCACCGAGGAAATTCAAAATTTCAACAAGGAACAAATCATCGATTAACATGTTGGTGTAAATTTGACTTCTGTTAAAGAAGATTCGCCGACAAGCTCCAAATCCATCTTCTTTTAGGTTTTATCAGGTGTGAAACACTCTCAATTTCGCCCCATTCAATAATCCAACCATCATGACAGACGAAAATGTTGAAGCTTCAGTGACCTACATTTCGTCAAATCGTTGGTCGAAGAAGGCGCCGCCGCACGGAATGAAACTCCGTTAAACGGTTAAGAAGAAATTAACGAAATGAAGAAGACAAAGGACGGTCGTTTAAATGCGTTTTTGAGGAGAGGGGTGGTATGCAAATTGCATGAATATTTTTTGTTTGTTTCTGTTTTTGGTTTGTCAAAAAATCCACCTCGACAAGCTCAAGCTCGAAGAAGGCAAACAATGAAACAGCTGTGAGTGACGCACATCACGACTTTGTGGACAAAGAGAGAAGCAAATTGATAGAGTGATCGTTTGACGATTATTTTTGAATAACTTTAAAATACAGACAGATAAATAATTATTTTAAGAATGAATATTCACAGATTAATACGACCAGCCCTTCTGCGTTGTGCTTACCGCAGAGAGGAAGCTGTAAACGGATCACATTTCAAATAATCTACAGGAAAGGGGGATGCGTGGACTTACCGTACCTAACGCTTTGGTTTATAATTGCATTGGTGTTGTCTAGGGTGTACAAATAAACAATGTATAATAGTCTATAAAAAAATAATATTGCCTTTCTGGTCAAAATCACAAACAAATACCCTTAGTAAAAGAAAACAGTTGAAAAAAGAAGAAGAAGAAGTAAAATGGCAATAACTCTACAGCTCGGGGGTCTCACCTGCTGAGGGAAGATCAAGCACCAGGCCAGTGGAGTCAAACGATACAAATACATAACAATAACTATAATTCTAGTGAGAGGAGGATGTCGAAGGTCCCAACGACGTACTCGGAGCGACCAACAGTGCTGATTTTACCCTCTTATGTTATTAATTTTCTGTCTGCCTTAATGGATTTATTATTATGTGCGCAAAGGATTAACAACAACAGCAGCAGCTTGGAATTCCACAATCAGAAAGAGTGAGAATATATATGAAAAAAAATGCTGATTGCAAATTTGAATCAGACATTGTTGCGAGCGCAGATATTTTGAAAATTTAGTTTGATTTAGATTTACTGGAATTTTCCTCGAATTCGGAAAAGTTATTCAAACTTTATCTTTAAGGGGTTACATACATGTAAATCGACAAAAATGTAAGAGGTTGGTTTGGGCACACACTTAAACTTTTTTTAAATCTGTTTTAAGGGCATTAAAATATATTTTTGTAACTATTATCAACATAAATTTGAAGATATTTGGTTGTATCATTGCCGAAATATAGCCATTCCAAGTTAGCAGTTTCAAAAAACGGGTGCCACGATATCTCCACACTGATTTGACCAAATCGGCTCAAAATTTTGGTGAAGCCTCGTTAAACCGGTCCTGTGTGCATGACGAAGCCCGATTTTCAAAAAGTTTGTTTGAAAAAAAAGATAAAAAAAATTTCATTTTTTCATATAAAAAATCGCCAGTTTTTTATTTTTGTATTTTTTTAAAAAGCAAAATTTCAAAATCGGGCTTCGTCATGCACACGGGATATGTCTTGCAAGTCTTCATCTCAAATTTCAGCCAATTTGGTCCATCCCATCTCGAGATATCGTGGCACCCGTAAATCAACTCGGTGTTCAGAGAAAAACGCTCACAAAGTTTGACAGTTCGCTTTGCGCATGGCAAAATTTTGAACGTAAATTGTCTCTTACTCAGTTTAATCATGAAATATCTTCATGAAACTTTCAGGAGTGATGGAAAATCATGTTTTAAGTGGATTTATTAAATTTTCTGAAATATGAAATTTTGGATTTTCTACATGTATGTAACCCCTTAAGTCTAACTCTATACCTCGCTGAATTTAAAATTAAAACAAGTCATTCTAGTAGCACTCGTTTCTAACAGTTGCACAACAAGGACAGAATCTTAGAACAACGACAGCAACAAAAAAAAAAATCACTCTCGACTTGTGTAGGCTTAATTACACTTTTTTTTCTTTTTTTTTTACTTCGGAGTTGTTCTTTTCCCGCGGTTCCAGTTCTCACAGTTGGAGCAAACCGCACCATCACGCAATCGTAGTCGATATTTATTAGTAGATCTTTTTTTTTTCTGTTTCTTTCATTCTCAGTCTATTCCGCTCAATTAAGGCGTAAGAATCATGTTTTTTTTCAACTTGGAATCCGTTTTTGTACGTGAGGTAATGTCCTAGACCTACAGAAACCATCATCATCAGTGGCTGGTAATGAATCCTAAGTTTAAAGTTTACAAACTTCTACCGCTAATCAGTTCGTTCACGTGTCTAAATTTAAAAACATCAAATATACCTAACCTCTTCTTTCCGGTTCGCTATCAGCGCAGCAAAATATGTTTCCTTGACCGATTGTATAGGCATACAAATTGTTCAAGGCCACCGGACGAATCAGACCGGAAAGATTTGTTGGATGTTCGCAAAATTATCACCAAAAACAAATAAAGCAACAATCAAAAGTTTCTAGTCACTCTCACAACAGACAGATTAGTTAGTTGTCAAGGAGTTAAACACAAAACTGTGAACAAAAAATATGTAGCAGACAATCGAAACTGATCTTCACACTGAAATCAACCCCAATTGAGAGCGATTGACCCCGCAGGTCAAGAACTGTAATTAATTCATCTGCTGCTGCTGGTGATGGTTAGAATTTTGAACATGATATGGCGGGAATCGAAAATTGAAAGCAATTATGATTGAAAAAAAAGATGGTAAAATTTCAATTCATTTTTAAGATTTCAGAACTATTATTCTGGATGTGAATTTGAAAAAAATCGAAGAGATGTGAAAATTTCTTGAAATATTTTTTTTAAACTAAAAATGTAATGAATAGTTTACAGCTTAGTTTTCATCGATATTATAGAAATTTTGGGCTCTCTAAGTAATTTTTCTTAATTAAAATTTTGCAGGGCCATACAGTCCAAACTCGATTATCCGAAGTTTCGATTAACATCAAATTCAAGTTCAGCGACCCCTATAAAATATTTTTTTTATGTTTCATCTTCGCCATTTTTGCCGCCATCTTGGATTCAACAATTCTAAATCACTATTAGGGGTCAAGCTCAAAAACCAAAAATAAGAGAACAAAAGTTTTTTTTTATGATTCGATTATCCAAAGTGAAATTTTGCCAAGGCCTTCGAATAATCGAGTCTGGACTGTATTTGAGAAAATATTTAGCAAATCAACAATGTTCAAAACAGAAAGTTGTAGAGAATTTGCAAATATTATTTATTTATTTTTCATATATGGACTTGTAGTGACACTATTTCCAATACAAAATCAATATTTTTCTTTCAAAAATAAAAGTTGTAAAAATTAAAAACTTAACAGAAACTGATGAAAATTTTCTGATGTAACATTTTTTTTTTTTTTGACGCAGAATCTGTCCATTCCCAGATGACATTACAATTTTTTTCAAGAACGTATTTAGTCTTTGTTTTAGAGTGTCAGCAATTTTTTTTCTGTATAGTCTGTATGAGTTAGAGGTTATCAAAAAAGGACCATCCATAAACCAATTTTGGAAAAAGCAAAAAAAAAAATTATTGGACGTTAAAAAAATTGGAATTGAAATTGAATGATCGTTTTCAGGTAATTAGGCATCCTAAGTGAAATTTTTCAAAAACGCAATTCGACAATTTTTAAGTTGAACTCGATAAACGCTTCAGTTTTGTCAACGTATGATAGATTTGGTCTCCCTGAACATCCTCCAATCGACAGAATTGAATTTTAGTAAATTCCCTGTCAATAAATAAATAAATCGTGGTTTCTTAAGATGATTCCATGCCATTTATACCCAAATTTACAATTTTATTTATTGGCAATTCCCTCACTAAAATTCAATTCTATCGATTGGAGGATGTTCAGGGAGCTCAAATCTATCATACCTTGACGAAACTGAAGCGTTTACTGACATCAACTTCAAAAATGTTAAATTGTGAAATTTTCAGTTTTTTGCACCCATGCAAAAAAAGTATTTTGGAAAGGCTTAATAACACGGTGTTAACACCGTGTTAATAAATTACCTTTAATTTCCTCCTGTTGACTTTGTTGAGCAAACTGCTAGTGGCTGAGATACCGCCTCCCAAACAGCCATTTCAGATTTATAAAAAAAAATCTGTATTTTGCAGATTTTTCGATCCCAAATACCACAAATATTTTTATGTACAGATTTTCCTTAAATGATCATATTTAAAAATTTCAACAATTTAGTGATTGAATAATGACACCCCTTTTACACGGAGTTCACACACACTACCAAACGTTTGTTTTGATAGTGTACGTGAGCGCCATGTGAAAAGCTTCTAGGATCTTTAAAAAAAATTCTTCGCAGAAAAAATTATGGTAATATTCATCAGGAAATGATGACCGATTTTGTGTCAAACGAATTAATGAAATCAGTTTTTGATTAATTTTAATTTAATGAATATCAGTTTTTGATTAATTTTCATCAGGTTCACATTTTTACACATTTTTCAGTAATATTACTCAAAAAAAGAGGTATTATTCAACCAACCAAAATTTCAACCTTCCAAAATAAACTTTTTTTTCTGTGTAGAAATACACATTTATTTTTAGGAAAATACAGATCTCCCTTAAAACAATTTAGCATTAAAATTGATAAGAATTTTTTTTTCCTTAAGGAGCACTTTTTGACAGTTTGCCTGCTTTGTTTGTTTGCCTGGATTTGTTTGTACAAACGTCAGCCTGCATACATTTTGCCTTGTTTGCGAGTTTGCCGCAAACAATTTTGCTAGTTTGGCAAACTGTCAAACACGAAAAAGTGCGAGTTTGTTTGTTTGACATAGTCTAATACCTACTTTAGTGTCATCTAATTAGCCCTCTTTTTTTCAACTTGGGATATCTCTGAAAGTATTGATTTGATTTTAGATTTTCAATGCTGTAAAAATAAACTTTTATTAAATGTTAAGAATTGGAATTAAAATTTTAGAATCAAAAATAAACTTTTAAAAGAACTTTATACTAAAGTTTTGACAGCCAGAATTTAAAATTTCTAAATATTTTTTTATTGAAGAGAGCGAAAAAAATCTCACAAAAAAATGTCCAATTCATTAATGCTAAAAAATTAAGCTTTTGTGACATGTTCTACTCTTTTTAATAAAAAATATTTCAAAATTTTAGAATCTTTTTATAAATGCTACAAACTATGATTTTCGTCAGTTTTGACAGTTTAATTAAATAAGTTTAAACATTTCGAATTATTTTTAATTGAGAAGAGCAGAAAATTTCTACCTCGCGATTCCAACCGACGACTTTTTTGATAACCTATTCAAGTGCCTATCGTCAGCTCCACCGATGAAGTGGTTTAGATTGCACACTGATGCGTTCTTGACTGTTGCCTTTAGTCAAGAACGCATCAGTGTGCAACTAAAATCAATGAAAAATTAACTTCAGGGTTAAGCCTCGTAGACACATCTTTACGCATACCTATAGTCTCAGAATCGTAAACTGAACAAATATATTTGTGTTACTGTTTCGACTCCTTTGATTTTAACAATTTTTAAATTGATTTAACGGTTACATGGCAACTTGTTTCATTCATATAAAAATATAAATTTTAATCAAATAAATGCTTCATAATCCGAATTCACATCCCCTTACCTTTTACCCCTTTTTCTCAATGCCACATCCATAATATTTATTCTTCTCTCTTGTTTCGTTTCGTCTACAGGTCTCGTTTTTCCTTCGATTCGCGAAGCAAAACTCGCCGGCGCGAACCCGATCGGAGGAGGCAAGCAGCAGGTGGCCGGCCGCGCTTGGCCGATGCGCTTTTGCTAGAGGAGCGAGAGCCCAGCCAACCTCAACCGCCACACAATCGTTTAGAAGCAGTTGAAGCGCGTCCGCGATCGGTAGTCGGTTGAAATCGAATCTCCCCCGTAGTAAAAAATGGTGTTAAAACAGCGCGGGCCGGTTCTGGAGCTGCACTCGCCAACCGAGGACGTCCTCGTCAGTCCCGGGAGTGAGAGTTTACCGCCGTTGGAGAATGGCACGGCCGGAGAAGCCTCGGATGTGGCCAAACCGGAAAAGGTTAAAATGAAGAAGGAACTGGGGCTGCTGGAGGGAGTGGCCATCATTTTGGGGATCATCTTCGGATCGGGAATCTTCATTTCGCCGAAGGGTGTGTTGATGGAAGTGGGTGCCGTTGGAACGTCGCTTGTGATTTGGGTACTGTGCGGAGTGTTGTCCATGATTGGGGCGTTGTGTTATGCGGAGTTGGGGACGGCGATTCCAAAGTCGGGAGGAGATTATGCGTACATCTACGAGGCTTATGGACCGCTGCCGGCGTTTCTGTACCTGTGGGATGCGACGGTGATATTTGTGTGAGTATTTGTTTGAAATCTAGAATAATTTTACAAAACAACCTATGTACATAGGACCTTTTGAAAAAGTAAGCGAGAAATGTTCTGTTTCAAGTATTGCTTATTGCGAGATAAAATCACGTTTCTCCTTCGCTGTGAAAGACAGGAGATTATTGCCGCCTAACTACCGCAGTGTAAAAATCAGCAAGTTGAACTCAAATTCTGCGTTAATTTGGCTGTCAACTTGATTTGTTTTGATTATTTTCTAAAAAGTCAGCTGAAAACTCAAGGCAACCTTTGACAACAGCCAAAAATTTGTTCTGCGGTTGTCATGCGGCTGTCATGCGACCATTATCTTGCGGTGGTATCACCGCGCGTGAAATCTAAATCGGATAAGCATTTTGACAGTTAGAACTATTTTTCTAATTCTCAAGCCTTAGGTAACTTTTTCGCAAAGCTCTAAGTGTAAATTAGTAGCTGGCCTTCCCAGTTTCCTTTCAACACTACGGGTTTTGCTAAATAATTACCGATTGTCTTGGAATTTGCTAAATAGTACCAGCTGTCAAAATGCGTCTGCGCCCTTTTCATATGTCGTTCCAGAAATAAAGAAGCCAAACAGCTAGGCAAATAATACATTTTAAACTAACTAGTAACTACTAATAATATAAACCAAAACAGTTTTCTGTGTTTTTAAAAACTAATCCACCTATGTGGTTGATGCCTTCCCCACTCTTTTCCAAAAATGGGTAATAAGATGGGTTTGGACAAAAATTTCATTTTTATTTTTTTAGATCCGGAATAACAAAGTACATAAATATCACTTAAGTGGTCAAAACTCGAGACAGGTTTACCAGATTTTCAATGTTTTGGACCCGTTGGAAAGGTCTTTCGATTACCTAACCAACGATGGGTCGGATGATGGATCCGGACATTGTTTACATACATTTAAGTGAGACCCGGCTTCAAAAAAGTACATAAACATCACTTAAGTGGTCATAACTTAAGATAGGGTTGCCAGAACATCAATATTTTGGACTCGTTTGAAAGGTCTTAAGATTACCTGTGAAACGATATATAACATGATGATATTTGGTGCGATTGCCTGCCTTTTATTTTTTAGGTTTTCGAGCTTTAAATAAAAATTTAATTTTTAGAGCAGGATTATAGCCTTACCTCAGTGAGGAAGGCAAAACGTAAAAGGCTAATATAATTTTATTTTATTTAATAATTTATTAATTCAATGTTTCGATTTTTCACCCGTATTTTTTATTAAATGGGATTCATTTCATATGTCTAAAGAAGCCACTAGCATAATCAATAAAGTAATTAGGAAAACCCTAAAAACTCAAATAAATTTGCAATTTAAAAAAAAAATACAGAATATCAATTACTGATAAAAAAACAACTTTAAGATCCACGTCATTTACCGATCTGTGGGCCCAAAAAATGATTTTTTAAGGTCTTGAAAATTATCTATTTGTTTAAAAATGTAATTTTTAATAAACAATATTCAATGTATCCTAAATAGTTAACAACCGACTGTACAAGTTTTTGCCTTCCTCACTTCAATGAGGAAAGGCTATTAAATCACTTGAAAAATGAACTTTTTTAAATGAATTCTCTTTTTTTTTTCATGGTGTTTTATCTTTTCAGCGCATTCATACATGCTGTTGATAAGGGAAACACCACTAGATCTTCGAAGCCTATAATCAGTAGTGCTGAAAGGATATTACGGTTCTGTTCAGCAACGGAGGGGCAACCATGGGTGATCTCTCATGCTCATGCTCATGCTCATGCTCATGAATTTTGTTTTTTTTTTTGCGATATTTGTATTTTACGCCCTAAATTTTTGTGGAAAATTTTTAGGGAGCGGAGGCCATACTACTTTTTTGTAACTGTAATGAAATCTTTATGCAGGCCAAGGATTGATACCTAAGAGCATGCAATGGCACTGACCTTGTTGCGTGCTCTTCGGTTAACGTCCACGTAAGGAACATCCTGGAAGGAGCGTAACTAACTACATCCGTAGTTCTGTTAGATCATCCGAATTACCCTGATCAGTACAGTATAGCTCTGGTTCCTTGCGAGTGTCCTATTTTCTTACCTCCACGTTGGCTTGGTTTTCATGATGACCTAGCTGGTGGCCTGTGGAAACGGATCGTAAACCTTTGACCACCGCGGGTCAGAGTCGAGACGGCTAAAAGAAAAGGGCGCGACAATGTGGGAAAGGGAAGTAATTTGTGATTGTAGACGGTATTGTTTTGATTCGCAGTATGTTGAGTCAACTGCTGTGGATGTACCTGAAACATCGCACAAGGGGGTTTCTCTTCTCTTCATTCTCAGCTACCACCTATCTCCTTTTTTATTTTGCTCTACTGATTCTCAATTCTTCACTGATTCTTCTATTTAATATCCATCATTTGATTTTGATTTTACTAACTTTTGATTCTCTTATCTCTCAAAGCTTTTCCACTCTTTTTTACCAATTGATACTGCTGTAACAAACTTTGTTTTGTTTTTCCTTAAAAATATACTTTTCCTTAATGTACTAGTAATATCAAGTCTATTTATCATTCGCCTAATCTTTTTTGATTTTATTGCGAATTTATTTATTTGAATAATTCTTTATCTGTCCTATAAATTATCATTACTATAATCTAAGCTTGTTTTGTATCTCTATTTATTAACTATTGTCTAATTTTACATCTAATACATCTAGCTTCTCATTTTTATTCTTCAAAATACGCTCATCATTCTCTTACTATTGATTCTTGATTTTTATAAAATATATTCTCTTTTACTGTCTATTGTTTTCAATCTTCACCCTTTTTTCAAACAAGTGAGGTTTGAGCCCTTACTCAATTTATGGAATGGTTAAAGGATTAACACAAATATTACTATTGTACTTTTGGTAAACTTTTATAACATGCTTAGGACCAAAAATTGTAACAAAACACCGCGACAAAAGAAATTGCAACACATAAACACGACTCAACACTAGTAAAGATTTCAGGAGAAAACAATACACAGTAAAATAACAATTAGTTTTTGAATTCAAACTAAAATAAAACAGTTTTTGCTTTAATGAAAGTTGATAGGCACACTATAAATGGTTAGGCGCTTATACTTACATCAAACCCTACGTAATGTACCACCCCCGGCCGAGTTAAAATGCGTAACCGGAAAAGAAGGTGTGCATGCCTGGCACGAACACTCAAAGCGTGTTCTAGCGTGTTGCTCGTACTGACTCAGAGCAAGGGTAAGATGTAGGTGTAAAGGCAGTGCGTGTTCGTCGGGAACCTGGTGCATAAGATCGGTCAAGGCCCGTTCTTACACTGAAAATTGCGAATTGCGAATTGTAATGAAATCTTTATTCAATAAATTTTTTAAGTTTAGTTATGTAATGGTTATTATCATATGACACCAAAATATGTGAAAAAATCAATATTTTGACAATTTGGGTCACTTTTGAGTATGGCGTCGAAATTTTCCCGGGTTTTGAATATTCCGGGAAACGGGAATAATATTTTTTAAATCCCGGGAAATTTTATAAACAGTCGTAAATTCTTTGTTTTATTATATTTGTTATGTTTTTCAAGCTTAATTCATAGAATCAGCTCAATACTGTTAATGGGTGATAATCTACACTTCCATCTAAACAACGACAGCCGAGACGACAGCAGTTTTCAGAAAGTTTTAAAAAACATTAAAATTTTGTTTATTGTTCATTTTGTGTTGTCATTTTGTTGTTCATTTTTGTGCTTTGGATTTAAAATGAACCACAATTTTTAAACTAATATGAATCAAATAAATATGTTTCTTATTAATATATTTCTTTTATTGATTTATTTATATTACATGGCTACAAAAACTTAAACAAAATAAACTGTCTGTCTGCCAACTGGAGAAAATCGGGACTACAAAGTGAATACAAACAGGAGATATTAGAGCAATTTATTTGAAAATCGGTGTACTTATTGTTTTGTTCTGTTCCTGTTTTAACGCGGGAACTCCCGGGACAAAATAAAGGGGTAGGCGTGGCTGTATGGTTACGCTGTTCGCTTTGTAAGCGGAAGGTTCTGGGTTCGATTCCCATCTGCTCCTATCGAGAAATAATGAAAAGAAGGAATTCTGAACACTTGAATATGAACGACAAGTTCATTAGCTCGCGGCGGGGTTCGATCCCCCGTCCTTTGGGCAGCAGACAAAAACGCTAACCCCCAGACCATCGCGGCTTAGTTGACCAGAAGGATTAAGAATGCTATACGAATCCAAGAAACTTGAATTCAACTTTACTGGTTGCATACTCGTTAGGCGATTTTTTTTCCTTTTTGAAATTTCAGAAACAAAAATGATTGAACATAAAAAAAAATCAATTGGGTCCTTAAATTAGGCTTAAATTTGTGATACTATTGTTCACAACGGTAAAGCTTATTTTTCTGAGTACAATGACCCTAAGCGACACCAATGGATTTAAAATGGATTTTTGATTTAATTTTAAAAAATTGACTTCGCGGCCCTTCTTGACAGCTCGTTCCAAGGGGACCATAGTTGATCCATTGAAAAAATGCTGTCTTGTAATTATTATTTTTTGCATTAAAATGAAAAAAGGTAATCAGAAATGGGTTTAAATCGTGTTTTTTACCGTTGTACATAAAAATTTACATAGAGTTTTAGTACCCTAATAGGGTATGATGTATTGCTGAACAATTCTTTTCAAAAATATTGTTTTTTATTAATTTTGTAGCAAATCTAATGATTTTTACAAAATTTTAAAATCTGCGACTCTGCGTACCCAATTTGAATACCTACCTAAAATAACTCTATCTTTTTGCATTATTTTAAATAAGGTTTTTTTTTGGAAACTCTTTCTGAAAAAAAATCATTTAAAATTTTAAGTTTTTTTGAAAAATAAATTGAATTCCCTCTGATTTTCGGATTTTTTTAATAATCGGAGCTGTCGTCACCACCAAAACATGTTCGAATTTGAACATTCGTCCTTTTGTGGTGCTGGCCTACTGATTTGCCGGTTTTCTAATCGAATCTGAACTTAACTATCTTTTGGAAGCACCTCGGAGAATGCTATTCAATTCGAATTGTTTAACAGCCTGGCCAGGCCTACTGCGTGAAATTAATCGCAGGGATGATTCGTTGAAATTATGTTTTAGCACGAATGTTACTGGTTTTCACCTAAGAAGGAGTTTTGTTATTATTTTTGATGAATTTTAAAAGATATTAGCGAAAGAAGGTTACGTCGATTTATAGTTATTTATTAAAGATAAAAAAATGTATAAAGTTATAAAGTTTATGTTGCAAAACATACCTAACTAACCAAAATTCAGCATATTAAGAGAAAGTCGGTTACGATTAGTGTGCCGCTTTCTATACAAAAACTATTTAAATTTCGTAGATTTTACTGCTTTTTACAAAATGTGTGTGTTCAAAAATATTAAAATTATTCTTCTCCATCCTTTTCCCCTTCCCACAGTCCCAGCACCAACGCCATCATGGGTCTCACCTTCGCCAGCTACGTGTTCCAGCCGCTCTTTGCTGCGGGATGTTCCGTGCCGACGATCGGCCTGCAGCTGTTCGCGGCGGTCACCATCTGTGCCCTCACCTACATCAACGCGTACGACGTCCGGGTGACGACCAAGATGCAAAACATTTTCATGTTCACAAAAATCGGCGCCCTCGTACTGGTCATCATCGTGGGCGTCGTGTGGATGCTGCTCGGCGGAACGGAGAACTTTGAAAACGCCTTTGAAAACACGGAAACCGACCCGGGCAAGCTGTCGGTGGCGTTCTACTCCGGAATCTTTTCCTACGCTGGATGGTTTGTTTGAACAGTCTAATTTAAATAATTCTTACTATAGAATAACTATTATTTTTAGGAACTACCTCAACTTCATGACGGAAGAGCTGAAAGACCCCTACAAGAATCTCCCCCGGGCCATCTACATCTCACTGCCGCTGGTCACCGGAATCTACGTGCTCGCCAACATGGCGTACGTGGCCGTGCTGACTCCTCAGCAGATTCTGTCCTCGGATGCAATTGCTGTGGTAAGTGACACAGATCAATCGTGGGGCGGTGTCTCCCGCCGACTTGGCAACAGATAAGATTGATCGGACAACCAACGAGCTTGTTGGCATGTGGCAATTTTGATTGAGGCTTGTGTTCGGTAGACAACTTGTCGCCGAGCGATGACCGCGTTGATTGTTGGGTTGCACTTGATTGTGCCCTCAACACTTGGTCAGTGCAATTTTGATTTAATTGCTCGTTAAAATTGTTGTTGGTGTTGCTTGAATATGGAATGCAAAATAATTTAAAGGAGTCAACGACTCAAAATATTATTTAACAAAACGAGCTACCAAAGACTGTCTGTGGTTCTATGTGTAATATTAAAAAAATCTTCATCTTGAGAATGGTTTTTGTGATCGATTTGATCTCATCAGAAAAAAAAGTAACATGTGTTTCCATCTTGCGATCACAGTTGTAAAATATGTTTTAAACTTGAATCATGTATCAAACAGCACAGTAATAAGCAAGCAAGTTTATTTCAAAAGTTTTCGAAAAAATGGTCTGAAATTTCAAAAAATGGATGGAAATAGGATCGAGTCCTTAACCCGTTAAAAAAAAATCCAGAAATCTGCCATTTTTTTTTTTTTTTTTGCTTTGGTCAAAATGTTGTGGGCCCTTTGCTATGATCACCAATTGTCTAAAGAAGATATTTTGTTCGTCCATAAAACATTTCATACAAATTCAGAACGTAAACTGTAAGTATTAACTTAGACAAGACATCTAGAAAAAAATAATAGCAACAATTAAAAAAAAATACTCTGTTTAATTTTACTTTGTGTTTGTGCAAAACCTCTATTATTAAAAAAAATGCAAAAAAAAAACAATTTTTGCAAAAACCCTATTTTTTCTTCTTTGAAATCAGATTTTTCCTAAAGTTGGCAACACTGCCAAATAATATTTGCAGTGCCTATAAAATAAAAAAAACATGGTATTTTGCGCATTTCGTTTTTTTTTGTGTAAAAAAAATAAATCTAAAAAAACTCTTCAAAAATATAACTCTTTACTTTAGTTTACCCATTTTTCTCGAGTTTTTGTTTTCTTCAGTTACAACTTTGCCGAAGACACCAAATCGATCAATAAATTGCTTTCAAGATGCAGATTCTGATCATTAACATAGCATTTGCATACCCTTCAAGTGTGTATGAAAACATGTATTGTCGCATGTATGACGGAAAATTGCATTTTATGGAGAATTTAGAGTTTTTTTTGAGACAATTTTTTTTTTTTTTTATGAGTTAACAACAACAACCCAAAAAGCAAAAAATCCCAATTCTTTAAAAAAAAACTCTAGAAATGATGGTAATGATTAGTTTGGGAACGGCCATAAACCACTTTTTTGGAAACTGATGACTTAGAAATATAATAAATAAAAAGGTATTTTTTATAATATTTGCATAAAATATCGTTACAGTCCACACTCGATTATCCGAAGTTCGATCATCCGAAGGTTTGTATCAGACTTCGGATAATCGAGAATCACGATTTTTTTTCCTATTTTAAATTTTCTTTTCTTTTTTTTAAACGTCAAATTCGAGTTCTGTGGTCCCATTTAAGTCAAATTTGATTGCCTATTAAATAACAAAATGCATTTTTCCAAAATTTCATCACCGCCATTTTGGCCGCCATCCTGGATTTAAAAATTCTAGTGCAATTATGAAAAAGGAAGAATGACAAATGGTGGTTCAACAATAATTAAATAAAATGTTAGGATTACGAAACTGAATATTTGCTATCTGATCCTGGCAGACCAAAATTTATTAAAATCGGAGAGATAATTGTAGAAAAATCCTTTCACAACAATTTCTCTTTATAATTTGCTTATTATTTAAAAAACACAATCTAACATATTTTATCCATACTTGATGTCAATCAAGTAAATAAAATTTTTTTTTTGTTCATTCATTCATATTTGTGAAATTAAGATTGTTTTCAGCCACCAAAGCTCAACCACCCCTCGACCCTAGACCAGACCGTGGTATAAAATATTTGCAACGGCCTAACCAGATTTCAATGTTTGTTGTTACATTAAAAATGCAATAAAAATGTTATAAATTAAATTTTGATTCTTTTTTTTTTTTTTGATTTCTACAGTTTTTTTAAAGGGCCTATAAACATATGAAACACAATAATTGAACAGGGTTGCCACTCAAGTCGAGAAATCGGGAAAGTCGGGAAAAAGTTGGGATTACCAAGCATTCATGTTTGACAATAATTTTTTAACTCTTGAATAATTTCGCAAATTAAATTCATTCAATTCTGCTTTTAGTAACTTATTTAAATTTAAGGTTCTTTTCACATTGTATTTCAATAAATTTGAGAATGAAAAGGGTATTTAAGACATCAAAAATCTTTGTTTTTCTTTTTTTAATCTTTAAAAATAAAAGGTATCCACCTTTAAAAAAACTAATTTTTATAATATTTTTTATTAATCAAATGATCTTTTTTAGTTTTTGTTTATCAAACAAAAAGTAAACTTAATAAAATATGTTTAATTTTATCACATTAATTGAATATTTGAAAAAAAAAATAACTTGAGAATGACAATGGTTTTTTTTGTAAGTATTTTCATTTTTTAAGCCAAATACATAACGTAATTTCAAAACACAAAATCAAAATGTTGCTTTGAACTTTTTTGTGAGAATTTACTATAGATAAAACATGATTTTCAGTTATCGGGAAACTTAAGATCGAATAAAATCTAATCGTTGTTCGTTTTGAATGAAAAAAATGTAAAACTTTTTTACATTTCGAAAAATTAAAAAAAATTAAATTACAATAAAATAATTCCAAGAAGTTTTGAGTTACTGCAAATTTGTTTAAAGAATTTGTCTCTGCAAACATTTCTCTTAAAATATGTGGGATCTTTTCAAACTGAATTTTCATTGAATTTTTTTTAAATAAATCAGTTTTATACTGACAACGAGACAAATCAACATTGATACAAAATTAGAAAAAGGAACTTGGTAAAAAAACATTTTTTTCTAACGAATTCTTAGATATTTTTCTAAATTCTTTGAAGGAATTAAAACAGCAATCATGTTGAAGCGTTCTTTAATTTAAAATAAAATGAAATTAGGAATGAAATTTTAAATTCAGTTATCTTTAGCTTTTTGCCATTTCCAGTTGAAACGAAGTATCAAAAACAATACATTTGCCAATATAAAAAATAAACATTGAAACTATAAGTATTGATGAGGTTTCGGTTTTGGTTATTTTTCAAAGATAATTGTTTATGTTTCTAGTCTCAATCAAAATAATGAGCATCCATTTTTTTACGTATTTTTTAAGAATTTGTTGTTAATTTTCTGTGTTTACAAAAATCTCCAATAGCTTGATTTTTTTAAAATTTTAGGTTTGTGTTTGTTGTTATTGACATTACTTATAAAGATTTTTTTGTTCGAAATAATTCTCAAGATAAGAAATGCCTATTATTTGAGCTTTGTGGAAAAGTCGGGAATTTGAAAATGGGATTTGAGTGGTCACCCTGACAATAGCTTATCCAGATTTTTGGCGAACATGGCGTTCCGAATAAAGCACGCCCGAAATGTCAAAATCTCCCAGTGGTACCAACATTACAAAAAAGTGTGTAATGGCCAGACAGCCACACTTTTTGCCTTCCTCACCTTACTGAGGAAAGGCTATAAAATCACTCGGAAAATGAACTTCTTAATTCGACCTTGTAGACCCACCTTCACGTATACCTTTCGACTCAGAATCATGTTCTGAGCAAATGTCTGTGTGGATGTGTGTAGGTGGGTGGACAAAAAAATTGTCACTCGATTATCTCCGGACTGGATGAACGGATTTTGACCCTATTAGTCTCATTCGATCCGTCTTGGGGTCCCATAGGTCTCTATTTAAAATCAGCAAGTTTGGTTAAGTACTTCAAAAGTTATGCTAAAAAAACGATTTTGACGTATGTCCGGAAGATTGTAAAAAGGGTGGTTTTTGCAAACAACCCTATCATGTTATACATTTTCAGAAAGGTATTAAAAAGACCTTTCTAATGAGCCCAAAACATTGAAGATCTGACAACCCTATCAAAAGTTATTAGCACTTAAGTGTTATTTATACACTTTTTGGAGGCCCGATCTCAGATATTGTGATAAAAATATTGTCTGAATCTTCAATGTGAACTATCGGTTTTTTTATCAGACCTTGCCGATGAGCCAGAAAAATTGAAGGTCTGCGAACCCTATCAAATGAAATGAGTAATAAAGTTGATTTGTTAAACATGTTAAGGGAATGTTGCTATTTTTACTGAATGTATTGACTTTATGAATGTGAGGAAGGCACCAATCACCTAAAGGTGGATTAAGTAACGTTTTTTTTTTTTAATAAGCTATTTTCTACATTTTGCCCGTAAGCTTATGTGAGCTTCAAATTTGGCCCGCCATTCAAAAACCCTGTAGACCCACCTTCTATTACACATATCGACACATAATCAAATACCGAGCAAATATCAGTGCTTGGAGATGTCGATCAAAAAAAGTAACTTGAGTTTCTCGGCATTGGCTGAATGATTTTTCCGGATTCGTTCCATTCGATTCAGTTTAGGATCCCATAGCTTGCCATTACAAATTTTAAGCTTAAGTTAAAAAAAATAGATCTCCATTAAATTAATAATCATTCTTTTTTTCTCCACCAGACCTTCGCCCAGAAAGCGATGGGCTGGGGCGCCTTCGTGATGCCCATCCTGGTGGCCATCTCCGCCTTCGGCGGCCTCTCCGTCCACATCATGACGTCGTCGCGGATGTGCTTCGTCGGCGCCCGGAACGGCCACATGCCGGAGATCCTGTCGCACATCAACGTGAACCGGTACACGCCGATGCCGTCGCTGGTGTTTCTGGTGAGTTGAGTTGTTTTTGGGATTTCTTTAACAGTTTTGAATAATTGAGTTCTCTGTTTTTCAGTGCATTCTGTCCCTGTTCTACCTGTTCATCAGCGACGTGTACGTGCTCATCACCTACAGCAGCATCGTCGAGTCGTTCTTCATCATGCTTTCCGTTAGTGCCGTGCTGTACTTCCGGTACACCCGACCGGACATCAACCGGCCCATCAAGGTGCAGCTGTGGATTCCGGTGGTGTTTGTGATAATTTGCGCCTTCCTGATCGTGGTGCCGTGCTACGTAGCGCCGTACGAGGTCGGCATGGGCGTACTGATTACGCTGGCCGGCATTCCCGTGTACTGGATCGGGGTCGCGTGGAAGGACAAGCCGGAGTCGTTCGAGCGGGCGCTGCGCAGCGTGACGCAGTTCTGCCAGAAGATGCTCATGACGGCGAAGGAGGAGGTGGACGTCGAGGAGTAAGTCGGTTTGAGTTGGACTTTTGGATGACAATATTGTGACGCGGTCACGACAGAGGTCAGGTCAAGCGCAGGCCAAGCGCAACGGAACGCACTGGAATCCGGTATGACGAAGCGAAGTTAGGTTAAGCTACAACACTTCACATCTCATGAGATTCTACCCTAAGGACAAGCATTACGTAATATTTTGTGCAAATTTTCAAACGATTATTTATGCTTATTTTTTCCTTTATTTTCAACAATCAAAAGTGTGACTTTTTATAATATATATTTTTCGAAACCAAAACGACCACATTGTGCCAAATTTATTTCAATATATCTTCTCTATTCTACAAACTCTAAACAACAATAAACCTTTTTGCATGCTCGACATTTCTTTTCAAAGTACTTAATCTTAATCTGAAATAGTAGGCGAACATCTTGTTTCCCTCGAAAAATCAATAAGTTTACAAGCAAAAAATTGCGTTTCTTTATAAGAAACGCGACGTTTTCCCCCCCTTTGCATTTCATTACAATTTACATTATCCATCCAGTGATCTTAGTTTAGATTATCACAAACAAATCAGACAAACGGCAATTGCACTAGCTTTAAGATTATTTAAGCTAAGAGCCAGCGACGTCTCGAAAAGTGGCATTTGTGTGGAGAATAACGATGTAAATCGAGTTCCTTCATGCACGCGCAGCAGCCTAATGTGTTATATATAAGCTAACTTTAAGGAGATAGTGAACCAATAAAAAAGAGATCTGAAACTGTTTACAAGCATGTTTGAGATGTGAAATCGCTTAAGAGTACCATTTTTTGTTGACCAATTTTTTCGTTATTCGTTCCAGGAAAAGAAAATTCCCTTAACATATCATGAACAAACATCAAAGAACTTCAAACTCATCCGGACTTTCAATCGACTACCACAAAAACTCACCCTTTACTAAAAAAAAGATCACTTGAAAACTGTCCGGTATGCGCACTACGATCCATTGCGACCCAACCCAAAGAGACCATTCAACATCATCATCCCACAGGTTTGCGTGAGGCACCTGATCACCGATTGCGCCAACCATCGTGATAAGACCACGTGCTTAACACTTTTTTTTAAAGCAAAAAAGTAGACAAGCTGATCGCATGCTGGATTCCAACTACATCGGACGGTAACTTGGAAACTCTGTTCCAACTTCTTTTATCAAACGATGGGAAAGAACGGTTTTTGGAACATCAGATTCGGTCGAGTGACGAACGCGGCATCCAATCGGGGCGAAACGCGCCTGTAAGACTTGACTAGTAAGGAATATGCACTTCATGTATAGGATGTTCACGTCCGTGATTGGGAAGCGCCCATTAAATTGTATATGCAATTCAATGCAAATCCATGTTAACCCGTGGAGGTCCATTCGAGTTCGTTGAGCCAAATTAGTTCTGTTTTCCAAGTGTAGGTCATCCAGCACTAAGCTGGACTTACAATAATTATTCAAAATTATTTCCGGACGCGAAAATTCCGTTCCAAACCGGGGAACTGGCCAATGGTTTTTCGTGTTTGGACCGGAAGTTGACGTCGGTCTCTCGTCAAACGATGGGAAAGAACAGTTTTTGGCACTTCGGAGTCGTTCGGGTGACGAACGCGGCATCCAATCGGGGCGAAACGCGCCTGTAAGACTTTACTAGTAAAGACTTTGCATTTCATCAACATTGGTGATCACATCCGTAAATTGTGTGCAATCCAGTTACACTCGAAGCTATCGAAGCTATACTTGAAGTTTACGTCCGTGTTTGGGAAGCGCATGATTTTCAATTTTTTTAAATTGTTTTATTCTAAAATTCTTGATTGAAAATCTGAATCCAATAATACATAAATATTGGTACCGTCATCTGGGGTGAATCGGGACTACAGTATGAATAGGGACAGCAGTGTTTAGAGCACCTACAGGTTTTATATTTAGAAATGGGTGTACACATTTTGTTGGTCTGAGTCTGTTCTATCCGAAACCAACCAGAAAAATAAAAATATTGTGCTCTGACATGGTCAAAACTGCTGTCCCAATTCGCCCCAGTTGACGGTATTTAACTTTTTTTTCAAGTTTTTTCGTTGGCAGATTTCTTTGTTTTTCTTCCAGTCTTCCAGTACTAAACAACAAAGAATGTGGTCATGAAATAACAGAAAAGAGAGGAGCAATTTCTTGGGATTTTTCTTCACCCCTCTTTGTTTTGTTTGGGCTTGACTTTTTTTTTCACTCATATGTTCAACCCATGAATTACAAGTTTTTTTTAAATTTTCATATTCAGCATAAACTTCAAAAATATATTTGTAAGGGCTTTAAATTGCAAATAAAAAACGACAATTCAACTTGGGTACTAAAGTCCTATGGCAATTTTTATGTACAACGGTAAAAAACACGATTAAAAACCATTTCTGATCACTTTTTTTTTCATTTTAATGCAAAAAAAATGACAGGACAACATTTTTTCGATGGATCAACTATGGTCCCCTTGGAACGAGCTGTCAAGTAGGACCTTTATCTGTCAAGAAGGACCGCGAGGTTAATTTTCAAAATTGATTTAAAAATCCATTTCAAACTCTTTGTGGTCGTACAAAGGGTCATTGCACTCAAAAAAAAATAAACTTTAGCGCTGTAAACAATAATATCAGCAATCTAAGCTTCATTTTAGAACCCAATTTACCAATTTTAAGAACCGGTAAATAAAAAAATCCTAAATAACAAAGTTCAAATATTTAGATAGTGAAAATTTCCAGATAATAAATTTAAATTCAGGAAAGATTAGAAATTAAAGCATTAAGAACAAAAAAATATACAGTCCAGACTTGATTTTCGTATCGTGAAAACAAGTCTTTAATTTTCTCATTTTTTAAATCTTATTTCAATTCACAGATCTATTTTAGTTAAATTTGAGTAGTTGACTAATTGTTTCAATATTTCATCACCGCGATCTTGGATTACAAAGTCCCGATCACTTTACAGTATTTTGGAGACATTTGTGACCTCATCCAACAACAAAAATAAGACTATGAAACATACACACAAAGAAAAATTACTCTAAATTTAAAAAGATCGTTCGTTGGATTAAAAGTTCGCGTTGGTGAATATTCGTAGAAAGTTCAAACTTTTCAATTTAAAAGTTGGAAAGTTTTTGAAACTACCATGCATTTATGGAACAAAATCGTTGTATTGGTAAAAGTATTTTACTTTTAATTGGAAAAGAAACCTTTTATGGCAAGAATACACAACATTTAGCACTACAGGAATAATTTCAGAAAAATGTGCTTGGTTTTTTACATTTATTTAAAAATAAATAAACAGTATGTTAGAAAAACACTTTTTTATGTATTTAACGCTTCTCCACTAGCTTCTGCTTCATACGGTACGCCACCGATCACTTCCGAATACCCCAGGTTGGACGGTTCCGGATGGAGGCTTCGACGCCGAACAGCAGTGTAACACGATGGTCACGTTTCCGGCCTCAATCAGGACAGTCTTGGAGGAGTTGGCCATTGATTCGGGAAGGGTGGTCGACGTTTCCCGGCTGGAAAGTAAAGTGCCTGAACGGGGAGTTCCCGATCCTGGAAGCGCATCCGGAACATGGAGTTGATGAGGCCCGGAGTTCGATTTTGAGCACGTAATCCTACTTCGAGAATGGCAGATATTTTTTTGGCTCACTGCCCAGATTCATTCGGCTGAAGCTGCGCCGTCGCGACGTGAGTGTTTGTGGGCGGGAAGTTGCTAAAAGAGATGGAAAGTAAGTGAAGTTGGCTAGCCACTGCACACATTCTCAATACTCACCGGTGCTGTAAACCGCCGGCACCGAGTGCAACATCTGCGCTGACCACCACCGATTATGTAGCTTTTCGTCGTCCTCCTCTTCATCGGACGCTTCGGCAGCGCCATCTCCTCGATGATCTCGCCCCAGTCCTCACGCGAATTGACCTTCAACCACCAATCCCGGGAAACCACCAACCAATACAACCGGTGCGAATCCACATTCCTTCCTCTCATCCTACAAAAACAAACAAAATCAATCACAAACCCCACAAAACACCCAAGCTTCCTTCTTACGCATTCCGGCCGTGGAACAGTTGCAGTTCTTGCAGGAAGCTGCCTTGTCCTTTTCGAGCACTCGACCTCGTCCCGCTCCTGCACCACCCTCCTTCGAAGGCGTTCCGCTGCTGCTGTTTGGCTCACGAAGGTTTCCGCGTCCGAGTCCTGGCTACTGCCGCGGTCGGTTTTGCTTTGCGTCCTAGACTCACCAGCACCACCGGACCCACCAAAGTGTTTGTTTACATTTGCGACTTAGGCGTACACGGTTACACGAGAACGTCAAAATGAAAGAAATTTTAGAGTCGAATTAAAAGTAAAAACTTTAAATCAGTGAGCAATGAGATTTTCAAAAACTGTATCAGTAAAAGTTTTCATTTTCAAAACAAGAAAAAAACTTTTAATGTAGCAAATTTTAACAACTTTTTAATTCAAAAGTAAGTTACTTTTGTCATTACCGTAATATTTTTTTGTGTGTATGTTTCGATTATCCGAAGTGAAATAATTTCAGGCATTATTTTGAGCTAGTTTTTTTTCTCGGATATAAAAATCCGTCTTTGCCAAAGTCTATAAGAAAATCTAAATTGTGTTTTCCAACAACGTTTACATTTTTTTTAAAGATGAAATAAGTTAATTAATAAAAATCCAGCAATGATTTTATATCTAGATAAAATCATGGCATAAACTCGCTTTAAAAAAAAACTGAAAACTGTGCGCCAAATAAAAACAAAAAATCAGGGGACATAATATATTCAAAATTTTAATAGGAGTAGAATTCCAATTAATTGAAATCAACTTAAAATGCATTTGCTTTGATAATCACGTTTAGCATGTCTAGATTCGTTTCATTTTTTTTTTTGTGAAATTCCGATGCAAATTTTTGTACCTGAATATTTTAAAAAGTATTTATTGCAAAAACAAAATACGAAAAAAAAAACAAATAAAAAATACATTTTACAAAAAAAAATACAAAAAATATTTTCACATCAATACAAACCACACTAGCACACAATAGACACACAAGTGCACATTCAAACACGCATACGCAACACACACACACACACACACTTCTTTCGTAAATTGTATAAGGCTTTCTAGTCAGAAAATTACCAACACATTCAAAGTATGTTTACATGACAGCTGGATGTTTGTTTGCATCAAGTTTCCTATCTCTTTCCAGCAATAGTTTTTTGTCAGGCGACTTCTAGCTGGTTTTTTTTTACTGACCGCCCGATATGTCAGCCAACATACTTCGCAGGGCTGTGACAGCTCGAGCTCGATCATTGTTTGCATCAGGACACCGTGACGAGAAGTTCTTAATTTTTGGGTTAAATTATATTTTTTTTACTGGGCCTAGAAAGCCTTATATTTGATAATAAAAAAAAATCATGAAAACATCAAATATCGGCAACAAACAACAATTAATTTTCAAAATTTAAACAAAGACAATAAAAAAAGTAGGGAAATTGTAAATTAGTATTTTTTTCAATTGAAAAAAAAAGAAATGAAAAAACTGTTGATTGAAAATAAATTAAAACTCAGAAAAAAAAGAATAAAAGATATTTTTGTTGAAATATATAACAAATTAAATTGCAATAAAAACAATTCCATTGTTTGTATTGCAATTATAAGCTGTTGTTTTTCACCAATAAAACAACAATTTTGCAAATTTATAGAACCTCTAGAATTATTTCCAGACACACGTGCAAAAAATGTAAACAGTGCAGCCAAGCTGTCAAATTTCTAACCTAAAAAATGAGTCGGCGTAAAACCTAGTTGGATTTCAAAATTTTTTGAAGATCCCAAATTTTAATAAAAAATGATCAAAAACTCATTTCTTGTAAGAATATTTGAGCGAATATATATTTTAACTCTCCCTATTTTATGTCCTTTTTCTGGAAAAAAATTAAAATAGCTAACTTTCATTAAATGTTGTTAAAAGCAACCACCAGGTTCGCAAACAGTTCCGCAAGCGACAAC
The DNA here is from genome assembly GCF_016801865.2 of Culex pipiens pallens. Lineage (NCBI taxonomy): Eukaryota > Metazoa > Arthropoda > Insecta > Diptera > Culicidae > Culex > Culex pipiens. The sequence continues at coordinate 15,615,145 of NC_068937.1, forward strand.
CAGAGGTCGCGCACTTTTCTCCATCGCCTGCTTTGACGCGATTCTTCGCGAGAAAGAGAAAATGTCAAACCTCTGACAGCTCAAAAATCCCCACCACGCGGCGCTAGTGCGCCGCTTCTGATGACGATGAATCATCATCATCATCATCCATCCAGCGATGATGTTTTGACATCATCAATTTGTTTTCCTTTTTGCCCTGTGCATGCTTCTCTTTGTGTGTTTCTGTTTTGTAATGTCATGCACTTGTGTGCGTGATTTTTTTTATTCAGTGCGAATATGTTGATGAATGAATGAATTTTTGGGTGTTCTTTCAAATTTCAAAGAAAGAAACAAGATTAGTTTTTTTAAGCTTTATTTGTCATCCAGTAGTATATTTATTTGATTGAATAGGCGTACAATTCAAACAATTTTAAAAAATACACTAAAAAGCAGCGTGATCAAACATGTACTCTTCACTTGTCGAATGATAATTGCTCGGAATCGTGCAAGTGTCTCCTGTCCTGTGTGTTTATCGTAAGTGTGTCTGTGTGTCTGTGTGTGTGTTATGTGTGTGTATACATATAAATACTTATTAATGCGAATAAACCATAGTCTCTAACATTGCAAACTCGATATCGCGCGGAAGGCACCCCCTTACTGCTTCGGGGTCCTTCGCACCGACTCGTCGTCATCCTTGTCGCTGTCCTTCATCTTTTGACGGCCACCGCCACCACCACCGATGCCCTCGGGGACGCCCAGAATTTTCGCGACCTTGCTCTGCTTGGCCAGATCCAGCGCTTCCTTCTTGCTCCGCAGGGCGCAATCCTCGAGCGTGTCCGCCGCCTCGTACTTGCCCTGGCGTCTGTACAGCGCGCCGAGATTCTTGAGCGTCACCGTGACCGTCGGCGAGTCGACCTTGGCCGCCTTGTGCCAACCCCCGTACTCGCCGTACGGGGTGTTCTCGCGGTTTTTTAGCTTGTTCTCTTCGCGCTCCTCCGCCACCTGCCAGATCGGTTTGTTCTCGCCGTTGATGGTGCCAAACTCGCGCTCGTGGGCCCGCGTCAGCACCTGCTTGTACAGCACTTCCGCCTCCTTGTACTTGCCCTGCTTCAGGTAGCAGCTGGCCAGATTGTTCTTGGTCTTGGCCACGTTCGGATCGTCCGGACCGAGCTTCATCTCGTAGATTTCGAGCGCTCTTTGGTAGTAAATCTCGACCTCCTCGTACTTGGTCTGGTTCTGGCAGAGCAGGGCCAGATTGTTGAGCTGCTTGGCCACATCCGGGTGGTTCTTGCCGAGCACGTTCTCGCGAATCTCCAGCGCGCGCTTGCACAGCGGTTCCGCGTCCTTGTACTTACCACGCTTCCCGTACAGCACGGCCAAATTGTTCAACGTGGCCGCCACCGCCGGATGGTTCTCCCCCAGCGTCTTCTCACGAATGGCCAACGCATCGTTCAGCAGATTAGCCGCCTCCTTATACTTGTTCTGATCGCGGTAAACCAACGCCAAAATGTTCAACATCGTAGCCACATCCGGATGGTCATGGCCACTGGTCTTCTCCAAATCCTCCAACGCTTGCTTGCACAACGGAACCGCCACCTCGTAGCGACCCTGCGACGCGTACTGAATCACCAAATTGTGCAGTGTCCTCAACCTGGCCGGAATCTCGTAGCCGGCGTTCGCGTGGTTCGCAAACTGGTTCGCCGGCGTCGGACTCATGTTCTGCCGCTCCTCGGACTCATCCTCCGGGAACAGCTCCACCACCGGATCCGACCGAGACTTTTCCAAATTTTCCTCGTGCTCCTGGTTGTCGTCGTACTTCTTGACCGAGGCCATAAACTCCAGGTGCTTCTTTTCCTCCTCGAGCTGGGCGACCGACTGCTCCGAGGCCTGCAATTATAACGGTGAGGAAAAAAGCGAGATTTTTGTGTGAAGAAGGTGAATCGATTGCATCGGTGGGCGGGTATCAATTAACGGTTATTGTTTGTTTCGACTGATTGGTTACAGCGCATTTGATGGCCATTGACCGATGCAAGCTAACGTGACATAGTTTTGAAAATTTCTAAAAGTGAATTGTTGTACTACTTTAAATTTAAATTTACTATATTGTATAGTTAAAACCCCAAAAGGCAAAAAAAATGGGTTTTGACCCTCATCAAAACTCTACATAGAAACTTCTTAAATCTGATCACTCCACATTTTAAGCGATTGGTGACTTAGTTAACCTTTCCTACGTCATCCTGGCTTTGATATTGTGCTTTAGTTCGATCGGTCACACACGCAATGTCAGTGTCAGAGTCGGTCGGCTGCTTGAGTGTCGAGCTCGATATCGTTTGTTTCAACTTCGTGTGCGTTTACTGTCGTCTATAGAGGTGGGTAAAACCGCTCTTTTTTAGGAGCCGCTCAGTTTCGTTCGCTCATTAAAAAGAGCCGCTCTTTTGAACGTCTCTTTCGCTCTTTTTCAAAATTTGGATGAACAGAATTTTTAAGAATCGTGTAATTTTATAAGTTATTTCACATTGGACCTTTATAAATTATTTGATAAAAAAATAAAAACTGAAAACGAGAAGATGCCATTGGAAACCATAGGTCTTGGTGGTCTCTATGTCAAGATTTCTACTCGAACCTAAACATTCGAGTAATTGAATGGCATCCAAACTGAAATCTAGGATGCTGGAAAAATTGCTATTAATTTTAAGACTGCGTTTATTTCTGCAAGAATTGAACTAATGCTGATATTTTATTTGGAAAAAATATTCTGTGAACTCTTTTCTACATTATGATTTAATCGATAAAGTCTATAAACGCCCTAAGTTTAATCTGACAAAAGGCTTTATTTTTTCCAATATCTCTAAACTATTCAGTACATTTTTGGTAATTTTTTACAAGTTATGCAATTTGAAATGCTCATATTTGTATTCCGGTAATACTTTAATGTACCATCAGTTGTACAATGAAAATAAATTCATGTTAGCTTAGCTTGGTTGACCGTACTCTAGCCGAGCAAAAAGCTCGCAAAAGCTAGGTTGGCGCCGATAAGGAAAATAAATGCGTCAGGAATGTGCCGAATGACACATTACCACTCATTTTTCCTTTTGGTCGACTCCTCACGATCAACGGGGGAATTGGGGGAGGGATTTGATGATTGGATACCCTATAGAGATGCCTAAGAACTTTGACGACCTCCAAGATATCCGGATTTGGAAGGGGAAAAGGATTGATGGGATACTTCACCGACGAATGAAATAGTAGGCTTTGGATGGAAAAAAAATCATGTTGTTTAGAAAATCATTTACTTTTGGGATTCATTTTTATAAGCATTGAAATATTTGAAATTGTAGGGGGGATCGAAGCAATCTGTGCCCGTGGTCGGACGCGTTTTTGATTGCTGTCATTTTTTAACCTTTTTAATTGTCTTCAAAAGTGCAAAGTTTCTCAAAATCCGGAGATCTCGTTACTGTTTCCGGATCAACATTTCTAGAGTTTTTTTTTATTAGGTCCTATAAACATATGAAAGACAATAGTTTATTGGTCCTTTTCAAAAAAAACTCTGGATTTATAGTTTAAGTGGTGGAAGTGACAAGCAGAGTTTTTGTGAAATTTTTTAAATACGTCTTCCACGACTTGGAAGAGTTGCTCCACCGGAAGGAGATGTCAGCAGCAACAAGAAAGTCAGAAGCTTGTTAACCTCACAAAGTGGCCAGCTAGAGCGTTCCTGTGGTTCCACGTCTTTCAAGAATTGTCCAAGCAGATGTGGGTAGCGTTCATCATCCAGCCACTTTAAAGTTGTGGGTCGCTTGCATTCGTGCGGTACCAGGACTGCTGCCGGAGGTTCTGCTGATCAAGGCAGGAAATCAAGAGTTGTGAAGTTTCAAGTGTCATGCTGCGAGGCGATCGGAATTGAGCTGTTTACAAGATTCCTCGTATTTGGTGAGAGCTTTCCATTTTTATTTTCATTTGACACTTTCATCCACTCTAACATCCATACACTTCAGTAGACAAACCACGCCAATATTACTATATACGCGGTAGGGTGTTCCTTTGGTCGTTCGCTGTGATGTGGATTGCCTGCTTCTCTAATGAAGGTTCGACTAGAGAGGCATGCTTATTAATTTCTCGTCGCTCCATACCCTCAGTGACGTGATGGGAGCAAGGGCGTCTATACAAAGTGTCCCTACACCCGCTACAAATTTCCGGTGCTTGGGGAGGGGTTTCTTTTTATTCTTTGCGCCGGTATTTGTAGCACTAAAATTCGTGCAAAAAAAACTTATGCACGTGGGTGTACAGATTACGGAGTAAAAGATGATCGAATTGTTCACCTAGCGCTCACATGTGTTTCGGGACCAAGTTGCCTGCGGGTATGGGGATCATACATACATACATACATACATACATTGAAATATTTGAAATTGCATTTTCAATTCTTAAAAACAATATCAATATTACAATTTCTTTTGGAAATTCAATAATTTATATTTATAACAAACATCATGCCATCTTGAAACGGTTCCGGAGTTTAAAAAAGAATCGCTCTTTGAGCAGCTCGCTCTTTTTTTGCCCACCTCTACTGTCGTCGCTACTGTGTTAGGGTGAAAGAAAATTTTATTTTTTTAAATTCTCAAGAGATACCCCCTGGCTCGAATTTTTAGGTTTAGGCAATAGTAAGTAACTGTAAGTAGTAAACATTTGGATGTAAAATTAATTTTGGAATAAAAAAGTACTTTTGTGATTGTTTATAGGCCGTTTCAAATATTTGTCAAAGTTTATCTAGGGACCAAGGTTGTTAACGATGAAATTATCGAGGCTCGATAACGATAATTCTATCGGCGATAATCTTATCGCCGATAATGGACGATAACTAATTTTTAAAAAATTTCTAATTCTAATTCACAACACTAAATCATGTTAAATTTTCAATGCTTTTGCTAAAAAAATATTAATTGAACATGTAGTAAGTTTCAAAGTATAAATACTCTCAAACGAAGCGAAATTTGGATGCCTTTTCACTTCATTAGTTTTTTTTTAGAAAATACTAAAATTTTCCCAAAATACCGTATTCTTTGAATACTAAAATTTGCAATATGCGAAGCGAAATTTGATGTGCATTTTCAGTTTATTAAGGTTTTTTTTAATGAAACACTAAAATTTTCACAAAATACTGTATTTTTCGAAAATACTAAAAAAAATTAAATTTGCAAAGCAGGCGAAATTTTTAATGCATTTTCACTTTATTTTTAATTTGTAAATCACTGCAATTTTTACTAAATTTCGTAAGTTTTTGAAAATACTCAAACATTTATAATTTGCATGGTTTCAAACAAAGCAAAATTTTACTTAAAGAATACAAAATTTCAATTTATGTTTGATGCATGCAAATTATGAAAAATATAAGTACATTTGAGTGCAAATTATGAAAATTGAGTAATTTCGACTTACTTAAATACAGTATTTAGTAAACAATTTTGAGTATTTACACTTTGTAAAGTACTACATTTTGAAGTCGTCGTCGAATATGCCGAAGCGAGGGATGCTCATGCAGTCGAATATCCTTTTCTAAAACTAAATGATTAATCATTTTTTTTTTTAACAGCATGGTTTCAAGGTAATTAGCAAAAATATCATTAATATTTCCATTTATAGCATAATGCATATACAACTACAAACAAGAGCGTTTGGTACGGTATGTCCACGCATCCTTCCTCCCCTGTAGAATCTGTGAAATGTGATCCGTTCTCATAATCCTCTTTGCGACAAACACAACGCAGTAGGGCTGGCCGCTTTAATTTTTGTAATACATTTTCGGGTGTTCTCGGATGTACTGCAAATAATAATAATGACAAGAAAAGTGCTTGGGGCGTAATCTAATCACAAGACTTTCCACCATGCTTTCATCGGATTGGCTGCGTTTGTGTTAGATTAGATAGATTAGATTAGATTTAAAACGTACATCTTCAAAAAAAAAAAAATATTCTTAATAAAAGCATTGAAAATTTTACATGATTTGGTTGAATTAGGTAAGTCGATTTTAAAAAGATTTTAAAAATAAGATTATCGCCGATAGAATTATCGAAATAACAATAACGATAGAATTATCGTTATCGTTAGACGTTATCGACGATAATTTTATCGATTAACAACCTTGACTAGGGACATAAACTTAATTAAATTCCTCTCTACCTTGATAAAGAAGGGATGTGGCTTCTCCAAGTACATCCAGACAACCTGGGAAATATTCTCGCCAGACCTCTTTAATAATTACATCGCTCGGCCTATGCGGTAGCAACTCGTGGACACGAATTTGAACGGCGTCGTCCTCCGGGAAAAAGCGGTATGCGGAAGACTTGGCCTCTGCATCCTACCTTATGCCGGAGGATGTGCTGTTCGGCTAGATCCAAAGCTTCCTCCGGCGATCCTAGCTCGATAATGACGTGGTTTCGAAAGTTGTTGAGTCGGATGTTTCTAACTCTTTTTAGATCCAGTTCGAGGTTGTTGGTGATGAACTAGTCAATAACGACGGCGTTTCGGCGATATTTTGACATTGTAACCGATTTTTAACACGGCCCCGTCTAGGGGAAAAAGAAGAAAGGAAACTCGTAGAGGCTAGTGTTTTACGTCCGACAGCGGCAAGAACAAGTGGTCGTATGAACAATCATCACATACACATGACGAAATCCAATCTGCAACCCGCTAAGATCACCATCTCCATGCGAATGCGAAAGAAAAAAAAACTATCACTTGATGATGATTGTGAATGTGGGAATAAGAGATAGAGAGAATGTCACACGAGATTGTGTATCAAAACGAGAAGTGATCAATTCGTTTTGCTGAGAATTTCGCGATGGAACGAAGGGGAGGTGAAAATCGGGAGCTGACTTTTAGGGGCTTGATAATTGTTTTTTTATTTATTGTGTAATTCTAACAAGCCTCAGCTGTCGTCTGAATAAAATTTTTGCTTACCAAGTAATAGACATGTAACCAGTCAGCCAAATCAAATATAAATAAAACAGGATTTTCTTACCCTACATTTCAATTCACATTTTCAGAACTATAACAAACGAAAGTGAATGCTGAATGGTTAAGCGGTTAATTTAAACCATTCAGGCAAATAAGGAAACCTGCACTTGCTGCTTTAACCCGCAGTTCTGCAAGCGATAATCTATATCTTGACTTTTTTTTGATAAGGTCCTATAAACAAAAGTAAACATTGAGTGTATCCCGCTTACTCCGATGGACTTTGACATAAGGTGTGAAAGGGATACACTCAATGTTTACATTTGTTTATAGGACCTTATCAAAAAAAAGTCAAGATATATGCAATTAGAATGTGCGCAGAATCGTGCTCATTTATTCAGGCTCGACTCCCACAACCACTGCAGATGTTTTGGCTGCGCAAATACAGAAAAGTGGCCTTGGAAAAAAGACTCTCGTCTCGTCGCCTTGTCTTGCTGTTGTTGTTGTTATTATTTTCGTGGCACCCCTACACGACGGCGTCACGGCCCACGGCCCACTGAGAATTTTGGCTCGAGCCTCGACTCGATTCAGGCTCGATCTCGAGCCAGATCGACTCGAGGCTCGAGCCAAAATTCTCAGTGGGGGAAATGGTCGCAGTAGGCTTTCCCCCACTCCCTCGCTCACTCCTCCTCTCTCTTACCTGCAACTTTTGCTGTGTGTTGGCCAGTTCGTCCCGGAGCCAGGCGTTCTCCTGGCACAGGCGGCGCACCTGCGTCCGCAGCTTCTGCTTTTCCGCTTCGATGTTCTGCAGGTGCGAGGCCAGCACGACGATGACCTGCGCCTCCCCCAGGCCCAGCTCGATGTTCTCGATGTTTTGCCGGACGATTTCACGCTTGCTGCCCTCGGTGCCCTCCGACAGGTTCGACACCAGCGTCAGGTGCTCCACCCGGAGGGCCTCCAGCCCCTGGAGCACCGTTTTCGTGTTGGACACGATCTCTTCCTGCGTCATTTGGGTCATTCCGGAACGTCGTCGCCTTCGCCTTCGCACTCCAAGTCGTCAATTTTTGTGGCCACTTCACAGACACACCGAGGAGATTTCACGGAGAATCGGCCACCGGGGGCACACGCGCGCACGGACACTTTCACGGGAAAACGGAACACACTTTTTCCAGAGGGGCTGGAAAAAATACACACACGAAGTGAAAATTTTCTTTTCTTTTTTCGAGCAGCGAGCAGACGGACTGCAGCGAAGTGAAACTGTATCAATGATTAATTTTATTGAACTCTCTTCTCGCGTCGACGACAGTGTACCAGGGGGATGATGGGGGTGTCAAAGTTTGGGGAAATTTGACAGATAGAAACTTTTAGCAAAATTAAAAATGCAAGCGGAGACGAAGAGCAGAGTTCTTTTTTTATAATTTATTACCTAATTAAATCTGACTCTTGGATCTACTTAAAGTGATAAAATTTTACGCGAAAAAGTCCAACCATTTTACGTTTGCAAATTTTATTTTTAATTTTATGTTGGCTATGAAAATAGAATCAATTGCAGACCCCTGTACAAAGATGAAAACAACGAAGGCGACGCCTAGTGGCAAAAATGGCGTCTGACAATCTAAAATTGGTACAAAGACTCACGTTCAGGTGTCGCATCAAACTATGAATAGGGTCCTAAAGCCCTATGTCAATTTTCATGTACAACGGTAAAAATCACGGTTCAAAACCATTTCTAATCACTTTTTTGTTTATTTTAGTGCAAAAAAAGAAAAAAAAAACATGGATAAGACAACATTTTTTCGATGGATCAACTATAGTCCCCTTGGAACTAACCTCGGAACGAGCTGTCAAGTAGGACCTTTTCTGTCAAGAAGGGCCACGAAGTTATTTTTTAAAAATTGATTTAAACATACATTTCTAGAGTTTTTTTGAAAAGGACTTATAAACTATAGAGCAATCTACGTGCGTATGTATTGCGTGTATGTACACGAAAAAAAAGTGAGGTTAAATTTTGTCAGGCAGCAAAATCAAATGGTGCGCTAGTGTGCGCACGCGAAACGTCATAAAGCTCTATTGTCTTCCATATGTTTATAGGACCTATTCAAAAAAAACTCTAGATTTTAAATCTTGCGGGTCATTGTTCTCAGAAAAAGCTTAATTTTAGGACCCAATATTTACCAAGATTGTTAATCGATAAAATTATCGCTCCTTTATCGTCTAACGATAGCGGTAATGGTTATCGTTATCGTCGGGACGATAACGATAGATAATCTATCGTTAATTCGATAATTTTATCGCCGATACAGCCTTACCAAAAATCATGATTTTCTGAGTTCAATATCCCACTGTTTCATACGATTTTTTGAGTTCAGGTGCTACAACCATAAAAATGGTTATATGGGTTGAACTGAAAAATTCGTATGAAAAGTGGGATATCTAGGTTTTAAGCGAAGATGGCGTTCGAATGGTGAACGCCCGAAATGTCAAAATCAGCAGTAGCACCAACATTAGAAAAAAATGTGGCTGTCATGCCATGGCACACTTTTTCAACTGCGTGATTTTGACATTTCGGGCGTTCACCATTCGAACGCCATCTTCGCTTAAAAACCTCGATTGAACTCAGAAAATCATGATTTTTGGTTAGGTGTAAAAGACGATAAGTAATTTGTAGATATTTTTTTTTAAAAGGTCCTTTAAATACAATTTTCTATTTTTGCTTTTTGGATGTTTTTGAATACCCCTGACTCAAAGCGGTTTCAAAAACACCCAAAATGCAAAAAATGTGTTTATAGAACCTCTAAAAAAACTCGATATTTGAAAAATCTTTCCAAAATCGACTCAACCATATTTAGCAGGTTGAATTTCCAATGCATTCACTAAGATTTTATTTCATGAAAATGTAGGCGGTTTCACAGTATAAATACTCAAAATTGTTCACAAAATACCGTACTTTTTTAAAGTAGTAAAATTTTCATAATTTGCAATATTGGTATCAAACGAAACAAAAATTTATATGCTTTTTCACTTTTTTGAGTTTTTTTTTTGAAAATACTAAAATTATCAGAATATACCTTTTTTTTCGAAAATACAAAAAAAATAAAATTGCAATATGTATGGGTATCAAACGAAGCCAAATTTTGTATACTTTTTCACTTAATTAGAGTTTTTTTTTGGAAAATACAAAATTTTTCACAAAATACCGCATTTTTGGAAAGTTCTTTAATTTTATAAATTAGCAATATGAGAAATTCTGTACTGAAACCGGAAATGGATTTTATTTGTATTTTTTTATTTGGCTCAAACTTTATGAGGGCCTTTCCTATGACCAAAGAAGCTATTTTGTGTCATACAATTTTGGCAGCTGTCCACACCAAAAATGGTGCGTAAATATTCAAACAGCTGTAACTTTCGAATGAAATTTTTGATCAATTTGGTGTCTTCGGCTAAGTTGTAGGTATTGTTGAGGACTATTGAGAAAAAAATAGGTACACGGAAAAAAATAACTTGCAGATTTTTTAATTAACATTTTTTTTCTCGAATACTCAGTTTCCCAAAATACGTATTTTTTTATTTTCGAGATTTTTTAATATGTTTTAGGGAACAAAAACCCACAACTTTTGAGTCATAGAGAAATATGATCAAAAAATCTGCCACTGAGTAATAAAATTATGGAAAAAGTGATTTTCGGAAAAAAATATTTAAATTTCATGCAAAAAAATTTGACCTATTTTTTTATGTAAAATTGAGTTTGCAATCGAAAAGTACATAACAGATTTTTTGATAAAGGGATCCCACTTAAATTTTCCTGTTTCTTTTTCCTTAAGCTGCTGTATCTTAGCAACCAGAGGTCCAATCTTCAATGTCTCTAAGACAATTTTATAGCAAATTTCCTAAACTCCTAAAAAAACAGAAATGGTCACTCATGGTCACTATTTAAAAAAATCGAAAACTGCAAATATTTCGCTGAAATCAAATAATCGGTGGCTATAGAGGATTTGCAGCAAAGCTAAAAGACACATGTCGCCACCTATGAACAAATAGCGTAAACCTATGATTTTTAGAAAAAATGTTTTTTCACCTTCAAAATCAACATTTTTTATAAAACTTATGCCGGATTCGGATAAGAAAAATTATTTCCAACATTTTGGTGTACAACCTTCCAATAAAAAAAAAACCTCAATATCTAGAAAACGGAGCCCTTAATCAAAAAATCTGAAAAGTACTTTTCGATTGCAAATTTAATTTTACGGAAAAAAAAATTAAGGCAAATTTGTTTTTGCATTAAATTTCGATTTTTTCAAAAAATCATAACTCGGCGGCAGATTTTTAGACCATACTTCTCTTTTGCTCAAAAGTTGCGGGTTTTTGCCTCTAAAACATATCTTGACTTTTTTTTGATAAGGTCCTATAAACAAATGTAAACATTGAGTGTATCCCTTTCACACCTTATGTCAAAGTCCATCGGAGTAAGCGGGATACACTCAATGTTTACTTTTGTTTATAGGACCTTATCAAAAAAAAGTCAAGATATAAAAAATCAAGATTTTGGGAAACTGAGTTTTTGTGAAAAAATAGCCAATTTTTTTGATGTTCCTATTTTTTCTCAATAGTCCTCACCAATACCAACAACTTTGCCCAAGACACCAAATTGATCAGAAAATTCCTCGAAAATTACAGCTGTTTGAATATTTACATACCATTTTTGTATGGACAGCAGCCAAAAGTGTATGGTATGCAGACTTGTATGGGAGAACCAATTACACAAAATAGCTTCTTTGGTCATAGGGAAGGCCCCCACAAAGTTTGAGCCAAATATAAAAATACAAAAAATAAAAATGATCGAAATTGGCCGATTTCGTAGAGAATTGCTCATATTCGAGTTCTATGATCTAATTTTATTGAAAATATTGCGCAATTCTCACTAACTTGGACTTCGCACTAAATTATTGCTATCGATCGCACTATTGCGACTTGAAAATGATCAAAGCGAGCCGATGTTGCTCACCTGTCAATCGCAATTTTAAAGTGCGAATGTCCAGTTTGGTGGAAAATGCGACCGGAAATGTAAATAAACAACTGCTGGTTGCCAAGTTTTTGGATTTTTTTTTGTCAAAAGTGCGAGAGAAAAGTTCGGGCCGAATCCAAGTTACAGTGCAAGGATCAATAAATAGTTGTTAATTTAATAGTTACAGAATGTTTTCTTTTTTCAATATTTTACCACCGCCATTTTGAATTTTAGAATTGTAAATCACTTCAGCGTACACTCAAACCCCGTTGGTTTGACACCAACTGTTGTCAAACGAACGGGGTCACTTTTTAGTTTGACACCCCTTTTACACGGAGTTCACTCACACTATCAAACGTTTGTTTTGATAGTGTGCGTGAGCGCCGTGTAAAGGGTCAGTTCGTCACTTTTTAGTTTGACTTTGACCAACCAACGGGGTACAAACTAAAAAAGTGTCAAACGAAAAAGTGACCAACCACCGGGGGTTGAGTGTAGTTTTTGGAGATTATATCTCAGTAAGTGATTATTAGTTTTAGGCCGATGCAAATATTTAAAAAAGTTTTTGTCCCTCGGCCCTGGCCGAGGTCAAGGGGGGGGCAAAAAAATAAAAAAATATAAATAATTAAATAACAAGCCATAGTCTTCACATTTAAATGAAAAAAGTGTTTTAAAATGCATTTTACATTAGTTCAGTTGTTTTGCAATCATTAGTTTTCAAAAAATCTAAGATCTGACAAAAACAAAAATTGTATCGAAAAAAAAGATTTTGCATCGAAAATTTTCAAAAAAACTTAAGATTTTTTAATAAACCCAAATATGCTAAAAATGATTTAAAACGCAGGAGAATGTATTTTAATTTGATTTCAGCTTATTGCACTTGAATTTTCATTGAAATTTTGAAGTTTATTGTAAAAATATTTTTTTTGCCCCCTGATTTTTCGGGCCAATTTTGAAGGGGGGGGGGGGGGGTGACAAAAACTTTTAAAAATATTTGTACCAGCCTTATACGAATAAAAAAAAAAAAACAAAATCAAAATCAAATTATTCGCTCTACAGCATTGCCTTGGCGTTCTCGATTGCGAGATTCCTACTCGAAACTAGGTGTTTGAAGGCTTGATTGTTGAGGCAATTGCTTTATTTACATTTACTTCCCCATCAGACGGAAGGCGTGATCAACAATAACAAAAAACACTTGTTCGGTAATTCGGTAATACTAAATAAAATACCATGTTTTTGCAAAAAAATAGATGCTGTATTTATTGGACGTTTTGTGGAGATGTTCTCAATTGGGGTTTCTTTCAAGTTCTAAGGTATTGAAAGCCTTCACTTTATTTCATCATAAAACCATCAGCACTTTATTCAATAAATGATCTCTTCCTTCGTGTGTAGTATTTTTTGTTTGTATTATATTAAATTAGTCTGCCTAGTTTTAGAAACTAGCTCTGTCTCTGTCTTTCTGCACACAAGTAAAAATAAAGAACCTTGCTGTAGTGTTACGGATAGAACGTTAGCACTCTCGAGTTGTTGAGTCTTGGTTTTGATTCACGCCAAAATAGTTTTATTTGTTTTAATTATTTTAGCTACTATGTGTTAGAAAAGTCTCTTTTTAAACATTTTTAAACTTTCTTGTTTGATTTCTTTAAATGGTCTCAGACACCAACAGATATTATATTGAACGATTATAGGTTGTTTTTAAATTCTCTTGTTTGCTAGACGGCAATCTTTCCGAAATTTTGTATGTCTAATAAATATATATTTAGTTTGGGAAGAGGGGCGGGAAACGTCGCGCTAAATCTTTCCTTCACTACACACCATTTATTTTATTTTTTAATGCTTGCTGTAAAATAATGTTTTTTTTTTGCTTAATTTTTGTTTTCAAACAACTAAAAGAATTTAAATCCTCAATCACGAACTTGCGCTGCTAATACAAATTGTCTTTAAGCATAAATTAAAACAGTCGTGTTCAAACTACAATAAAAAGCTGACTATTTGCTAGTGTTTCTTAACTCTGCGGTTTCATAATACGGAAAATATATTGCATGAAATAAAGTGGAATTCTCGCGAACACTGGAATTACCGATTTTTTTTTTGTTATTTTGAATGTGTCAAACGCACCCGGAATGTATTTTAAAAAATATATAAGTTTTGGTCAATTTTGTTGAATTTTCAGATTTTTGAAAAAAGGCACCAAAAAGCAAGACACTCGAAAATCATCTTCCGAACTTCTTCTTCATCAACTTCATCTTCGCGAAAAAAATACTTACTTGGGAAAAACTTTTAAAGGGACTACTTGCCCGCCTTCTTGTACGGCTTGCCGCCGTTCCGCTCCCACTCGCGGTTAAACTCGTGCTCGAGAATCTCCGCGCCGCGCTTCCGCGTCAGTCCCGTCTCCTCCAGGCTCAGCTCGCACATCTGCATGTCGTCGACGCCGGCCACCAGCAGAATGGGCGGCTTGTCCGCGTGCAGCTCCATCTGGCGGGCCACGTACTGCCCGTCAAAGTGCGCGTACCACCAGCCGCGCTTGTTCGCGTCCTCCGGGTTGTTGCTCGGCCGCACGAACGGAATCCGGAAGTACCGGTGCACCGACCCGTTCGTCAGGTCCTGCTTCTGGGGCAGCCGGGGCGGCGCGCGTGCCGCTGTAAACAAACGAAAAAGCTCGATTAAAACAACCCCTCCCTTTGACAACCCCCCTCGGAAGGCACGCCGTCTAAAAATACACACCAGCTTCCATGACGCTGCGCGGCGCCCGCTCGTTCTCGTCCATCGTGGTGCGCTTGCGGTTCTTTGCCTTCCACGCGTGGTACACCTTCAGGCGGCGGTGGAACTCGTGCCGGCACGCCTCCAGCAGCTCAATGTCGCAGCTGGTGTTGATGGCGTCGCGCAGCTCCGAGTACTTCCACTTGCTGAGGTCGTGCTTTTGCTTCTCGATCAGCTGCTGCTGGGCGCGGATCGCTTCAGATCTGATAACGGAGTGAAAAGTGTTGATTACAATTTGGAAGACAAATTACAGACGGGGAAAGGAGCGGGACTGCGGGTCATTGCTTCCAGGTGCCATGCTGGATGTGGTGGGGTTAGAGAAGAGATTGCTGGATCTAACGACTACGGGGAAGCTACGAGTGTTTAGTCTCTTGACGGCAGGGTCAGGGTACGGACGGCGTAGTGCAGACAGAGGAAAACTCTGAAGAGGGCTCTGGAAAATGGTGCTACAGGGGTATGCTACGCGAAATGCTGGATTGATTAGCAAAGACAATGAAGAAAGCTAAAGTGCAGTAAAATGTTATGATTTGAATCAGCAATTATTTTATTCTATCAAGTTGAAAAAAGGTTAGAATGGTTCTGATTGTATTTTCAGAATATAAATTTTCATAAGAATTCAACTTTAACTCTAGTTGAAACTAGTCAGTTGAAACTCTAGTCATACTATCTAAGAATCAGACAAAGCAAAATAAAAAGAACAGGAGAGATTTTTGCATTTTCTTACAAAAATACAGGAACCTGCAAAGAAGTGAGAGAAACAAATGAGGAAGGGATAGAAATATAGAAAAAAATGTGTCTGTGAGTGTCTTTCATTGAGAAAGATTAAAAGATTTTATATAAAGTCTTAGTCAATCTCTTACTATCTTTACATTATTCTTTAACTATCCTTTTCTCTATCTTTCTCTAAATCACGCTCTATCTCTTTTTATCCTGCCAGTCCTTCCATCTTCTCTAAATCTCTCTCAATTCTTCTTCTCATCTTCTCTGTATTTTCTCTCAGCCACTTTTCGCCTTCTAAATCTCTTATCTCGATTTATTTTCATCTTCTTTCTATCTTCTCTAAATCTCTTTTTATCTTCTCTCTTTCTGCTCTTAACCTTTTCATCTTCTATACATTTTCTCCTATAAACTCTCATAATATCTTCTCTAATTCTCTTTCGATTTTCTCTTATGGCGTACGCCTAATATTATCTCAACCTCACTCCGTCTTCTCTTCTCTAAATAACTTTTCATCTTCCCTCAATCTCTCCGTCCGCTGTCTATCTTCTCTTAATTTCTGACCACCTTCTCAAAACATCTCTCCATATTTCCACTATTTTCTCTAAATCTCTAGACGTAGTATTTGAACAAACCCTTTTCAAATCTTTCTTCATCTCTCTCTATCATCTCTAAATTTTTCAAGTCCCAAAGTTTTGGAAAATATTTTTTTCAAGTTATTTTATTTTGAATTTAAAATTTTAATTTTCTTTCAGATCATATTTTTTTTTAAATTCTAAAATGTTTGCTTTTCTATCTGCTTGAATTTTGGAATTTTGAAATATTTTAATTCTTGCTTTTTGAATTTCTGAACTTTTCAATTTTAGAATTATGGCGTCAAATTATGAATAAAAATTTAATGATAATCCATGGTGAAATTTTGACAAAGACTTTGGATAATCGAATACGTATGTGATTGTATTTAAATTTTTCAAGTCCTTATTAATTTAATAAATTTTTGAAAATGTTTTTTTAAGTTTTTATTTGAATTTTAAAATTTTAGTTTTTTTTCATTTTTTTTAATTTTAGATTGATTGCATTTTTCTTTTTTAAATTTTAGAATTTTTAAATATTTAAATTCTTGAATTTTTGAATTTCTGAGCATGAGCATTTTTTAAATTTCTGAGCATAAATCTTTTTTTGAATTTCTTAACATTTTAATTCTAGAAATTGAAATTACTGAATGTCAAATATTAGAATTTTTATGTCTTAAAATTAAAAAAAATATGCATTTTTTTATTTTAAAAATTCTTGAATTTATGGATTTCAAAATCATTGAAGTTTTGTGTTTATAAAGTTTGGAGATCTTAATTTTTTTTTTGTAATATTTGAATTTTGTATTTTTGAATTTTTAAAATTTCAGATTTTTGGAATACATGAATACATTTTTTTTTATTTTGCTTTAACTTTTTGAAGTTTTGATTTTTTTTGCTATTTCTAAATTTATAAATTTCAAAATTTCTGAATTTTAGATTTTTTGCCAGAAAATTTAACGATTATTCTCTGTTTACTGCATTCTGAGTGACAAGCTAAATCCGTCCTTATATTTGTTTTGGCATTTCTAGATTCTACGTTTTGAGATTCAATCTTATGAGGTTATTCTGGATTTTAACGGGGATTTTTCTTAAATCGAATACAAAATTATGTAAATGTTTGTAATTTTCAGTTGAATTGAAATAAAAAATCTATATTATAACATATTGCAAACGTCAAACGCTACATTCCTTTTCTGTCCCCTTTCAGCTACGTACCGCTTAAGAAAAATCTTTTCGTGACCCTTTCCTTGACCGTTTTTTGAGCATTTTTGTTAATATTGAGTTTTACATTCTCTTTGAGCTCATTACTAGCCTAATAAAGGATTAAAAAAAATAAAGTCCATTTAAAATTTTATGTCGTTTCAATACATTTTTTTTCAAATAATGAAAATTTGAGTATTTTTTTGTTAAATACGCAATACAGTCCAGACTCAATTATCCGATGGCCTTGGCAAAATTTCACTTCGGATAATCGAATCACACAATAGATTTTTTTTCGTTGTTTTTTTTATTGTAAACTATTCTAAAGTGATTGAAAATGTTTAAATCCAAGATGGCGGCCAATATGGCGATGATGAAATATTGAAAAAATGCATTTTTCAATTTTACAAGCAATAAACCATTCAAATTTGACTAAAATGGGTTAGTGGGTCTCGTGGCGCAGGGGTAGCGGCTTCGGCTGCCGATCCCGATGATGCTATGAGACGCGGGTTCGATTCCCGCCTTATCCACTGAGCTTCTATCGGATGGTGAAGTAAAACGTCGGTCCCGGTTTCTCCTGTCTCGTCAGAGGCGCTGGAGCAGAAATCCCACGTTAGAGGAAGGCCATGCCCCGGGGGGCGTAGTGCCAATAGTTTCGTTTTTTCGGGTTTGCAGAACTCAAATTTGTTGTTTAAAATAAGAAAAAAAATTGTTCGTGATTTGATTATTAGAAGTCTCTTACAAAACCTTCGGATAATCGAACTTCGGTAAATAATAATAATATGAATAATCGAGTCTGGACTGTATATGACAGACTGAGTTTTGACCTTTTTGCACACAAATACTTATTTATTAATTCGATATTTTATTGCAAATTTAACATTGTTGAACACCGAAAGTATTAAAAAAATAGTATTTTTGTAGATACGGTATTTCTTTAAAAAAAAAACTAAACATATTTCATGGTCAAACGGGAAGACGTAGGTAATTTCAAAGCATGAAAAGTAAATTTATAACATATAGTGCAGGAGAATAGCTGTTGATGATGAATAGACCAAAAGACAAATTAACACTGACATGAGAATATTGATGATAATGGTTTAAAGTCGTAGTTATAAGCATGGCGATACGGCCGGCTACTGATGAATCCTCGTGGCAAGTCAGTGAGCAACAGAGTAACTCTCTTTGCTCCGTTGGACAGAGAAAATGAGATTATTTTTTCGGCAAAGAGAGTTGCTCTCTTGCTTACTGTCTTGCTCCAAGAGGATAGGCTCAACAATCGATGAGTTATTTTCTCTTGTTTTGAATTTTTTTCACCATTTCACGCAACAAAACCCATTGATTGTAGATGTGATATTGACTTTTCATTCTGATGAAAACTCCCAAAATGAGGACGATTACACAGTGTGTGATAGGCGAAAGGAAGGAAAGTGTGTTCTACAGCAAACAAAGTTAGCATCACTACTCTCTAATTCTAAAGGCATGCGGACAGAGCGGATTTCTAGCGCTTTTCAAAACTAGTTTTTCTTTTCTATATTCAGAGGAGGAGGAGGAATTTTGCTTGTGTGAGTGTTTGCAAGAGTAAAACGACAAATACCTGATCAATCGATTTGGATTACCCAAAGGTGTAACTTCTGGCGTACCGCTGTGGAAATGATTGAATACATTGTGTTATGTGGTAAGATTGTTTTTTTCATTGTAGGTTTTGTTTTGTTTGGCTCAAGAAGGAGGAAAAGCTGTACGACAGTTCGATGGAAACGAGAAAAGGATCAGCAGACAGACCAGCAGGGAAGTTGACTGAGGTGAAAATTTACAGGATTCAAATTTTGAATATTTACAGTCAAAGTCAAAGTTATATAATTGAAAAAATGGCACTGAAAACAAAGAATGAAGGAATACCAAGTTTTTACAAATAAATCATCGAAAATTGCAAGCCTGTTGATTTTAAAATGAAAAAAAAGGATCTAGATGAAAAAATAGAGAAATCAGAAACTACAGACAAACTCATGTAAAGTTTGCATAATTGAATAGAACAGCAGAGAAAGAGAAAAAAAACTCTGACCAAACAAAGACCAAATACATACTTTCTCAGCAACGGTGGGCTGTCCTCGACCTGGCCGTTGGATTCTTGGGCCAGCCGGAGGGCCAGCTCGTGGTCGCGCCGTTCCTGCTCCAGCTGCTGGCGGTACTTGATGTCCTCCTGGGCTTCCTTTTCCAGCTGGGCCTGTGTTTGGGGATGATGAGCAAAAGTTCGAGAATGAAAGTCGAGAAATAGTTTAAAAGTCGGGAATCCATTACCTGCAGAGCAAGAGCCGCCTTCCGGTCCTCCTCTTCCTGTCTCAGACGGCGTACTTCCTCCTCTTTGCGTCTAGCTTCCATCTCAGCTTTCCTGAAAAGAGATAGTTTCAAATTAGTTTCAAAAGTTTGAGGAAAAATAAACATAAAATATAAACAGTTCTGATAAAATTTGTTACGTTGTATTCCTTTGAATTTAAAATTATTTTTTTAACGCATCAAATGGATATCTTAAACACTTTTACAAGCAAGTTGAGTGAGTAAAAGTGAGAAAGGTGAGTGAGAGAGTGAGAAAATTTGAAGAATGATTTAGAAATTTAGTGATAAATATGAGTAATATAAAAAATAAAATTTTCAGTCTTACTCATAAATCTCACTCACTCATTAAACTTTTACTCACTTTTGTCACCTATATAATGGGATAATTGATTTGTAAGTAATACAACAATTCATTATGATAAAAACTTCAATATAAATCGTTTTTATCGCATCATCTAAAAGTGATGAGTTAGATGAGTGAGAGAGTTGTTTCCAATTGAGAAATTAATTAACAACAATTTATTTCAAATTTAACAAAACAATAATTTGAATCCATTTATATTTTCTAACTTACTCCTCTCATCCACTAACTCACTAAAACTAAATCACCCAAGTCAACTCATCTGAGTGAGTGAGAGCTAATGAAAATTTCACTCATCTTTCCACTCACCCATTCACGCTAAATCACTCAACTCAGTTTTAGATATTGAGTGAGAATAGCGCTTTTGTAAGTGGGACATCACATTATGAGTGATGATGAAAATTAAACAAGAGGAAAATTGTATCCCCTCTTTCTATCTCAACTCATCTCATTATTCTCACTAGCTCGCTCTTTTTTTTCATTCACCCACTCATTTGCATTCACTCACTCAACTTCACTGAACTGAGTTAGTGAGCGTTAATAAATAAGACAAAAAAAAAAGATTTAATTTTCTCTCTCAATTTTGCTAATCTTACGCTCTCATTTATACACATTTACTCACTCATCTCGCCTAAAGAATTATTCAAATGTAGAGTGAGGTAAGCGATTTTGTAAGTTATAAGTGATAATGAAAATATATTTAAAAAAAATACATTTTCTTTTTAATGATAAATATTACTCTTCTCTCACTTATAGAGTGATTAAAAAAGTGAGTGAGATAAGTGAGAGTGAGTTTGGTCAAAATGAGACTTCGTATTATAAGATATGATTGAGATTCTATAAAAAATATCTAATCCTCAAAATTTCAAAATTATTAAGGTTTATTTTTAAAATTTTATTTTAATATTTTTATTACTCTTTGATTTTTTTAATTTGTTGTTTTTTTTATCATTTTCTTTCGAATTCAATTCGTTAAATATTCAGTAATTTGTTTGAATTTTTAGTTAAAATTTTTCAATTAATTTTTTACTGATTTTTTTTATATTGGTTATTTTTTTATTCTATATTTTTTTTAAATTTTCAAACTTTTTATTGTTTATTGTTGTGGTATTTTTGAAGTTTTTTTTTTTTTAATTTTTATAATTTAAATAAAGAAATGTTACATTCATTCAGATGACGAGCAAAAAACGTTCAAAAAAGAATCCATTGATTCGATTTTTTTTTTTAATTTCATAAATTCAAAATGTTATAAAAAAATAAAAATAAAAAAACATGTAAAATAAAATTCAAAAAAAAAATAAAAATAAGGAATTAAAAAGAGATTCAGAAATTTAAAAAAATAACAAAATTTACTTTAAAATCTAAAGTAATATTTTTGATAATTTAAAAAATATGAAAAATTCGGATCAAACAAAAAAAAAAAACAAATTAAACAAAATCTAAAAAATTAAAATCTTTTGACTTTATAAATTTTACTCTAATGTCATTCACCAACTCACTCTCACTCTCTCCTACCTTTTTCAAAGTGAGTAAGATAGCTGGTGAGTCAGTAAGTGAGACATCGCATTTTAAGTGAGAATGAAAATTTACTCTCTCATTCACATTCACTCTCTCACAGTTAGTCATCTCACTTGGATAATTCGAGTGAGTGAGTTTGGTGAGATTGAGTAAGTTTGTGATGAATGAGTGAGTGAGTTAGTGAGTTTGAGGATAAAGATTATTTTTTTTTAAATGTTTATCTGAGAAATTATGCAATTTGTGAAATTTTTTGAAATTACGAATGTTAAATAAAGTTAAAAAAACTCTCTACTCACTTCCTCCGGTTCTCCTCCTCCTCGCGCAACCGCCGCTCCTCCTCCTCCTTGATGCGCCGTTCCGCCTCCAGCGCGGCCTGGATCTTGCGCAGCCGCTCCTGCTCCTCGGCGTTCCGCTGCTCCTGCAGCTTCACGTGGATCGTCTTCATCTGGGCGTCAATCTTCGACATGACGCCCGCGTACAGCGCGTCAATCTCCGCCGGGCTAATCCGGGCGTTGCCCTTGATCCGGCCGACGGCGTCCTCGATGGCGCGCTGGATGTCGGCGACCTGCCGCAGCATGCTGTCCCGTTCGGTTTTCAGCTGCGTGGCGACCTCCTGCATCTTGCCCAGGTTCGTCTTGATCGCGTTGATCTTCACGATGCCCTTGATGCGCGGCTGGTGGCGCTTGCGGGCCAGGTAGCCCCGGATCGTCTTCTGGGCCAGCAGGACGCACTTGTTGCGGTAGATGATGCGGTTTTTCACTGTTGGATTGAGGAGGGTTATTGTAATGGGATCTTGGTGGTATTAGAGAGAAGGGGGGACTTACACTTGATCACGCAAATTGCACAGAACACCGACTTGATCCAGCGCGAGCGCACCAGCCACTTCTTGACGTTGGCCACGATCGCCTTCAGGTTCTCCGGGTCGGACTTCATGATGCGATCAAACTCGACAAACTTGCCCGGCCGGAAGAAGACTTTGGTGATGCCAAACTTGAAATCTTTGTTGTTGAGCTTGAGCGAGTGCAGCATCGCTTCGCAGAACGTCCGCGGGTTGAGCCGGGCCAACTCCGGCGGCAGGAAGCTCTTGTACATGTTGTACAGCTCGTTGAACGGAACGCGCGACGGGTAGCCGTACTCCATCAGCTCGAGCACCGACGTCGTGCCAGAACACTTGAGCTGGGCCAGCGCCAGTCCGCCCTCGAACTCGTGATCGATCATGCGACTGTTCGGCTTGATACAGCGGATAAAGTTTGTGCCGTTCTTCTCCAGCTTGTCCATCAGCTCACCGAGCTGCGTCTTGAACTTGGACCCGACCGAGATGAAGGCCAGCTTGCCCTTGGTGGCGCCAACCTTTCCGCTGGCAAACAGTCGCTTCAGCAGCGGGTTCTCCGACTCCTGGACGAGTCCCTCCAGCGAGGCGTGCAGCGCGTCGTTGTTCTTCTCGATGAATTGGTTCGTATTGTAGCAAACGGCACCGGCAAAGTGCCGCACCAGGAAGCCCTCGTCGTCACGGAGGACGCGATGTGCCTTCAGGCGGGAAGCGCGCGGCAACGACAGCCGGTAGTGACCCTGCCAGGCCGAGTGGACCTCCGAGGTAAAGTGGGCGTACGACGGCTTCGGAAGCTTGGACTCCTCGTCCAGTAGGTTGAAGATGCCGCTAGATTTGGACTCGATCAGTTCTGGAAAGAGTGACAAGAAATTATAAGTAAAATTCTAAAATTATTAAAATAAAAAGAATCAAACAATTCTTAAAAAAAATTAATATGTAAAATACGAAAAATTCTTTAAATTCGTTAAGTTTGTAAAATTCGTAAAATTTTTAAAATTCTTAAAATTCTTAAAATCCTTAAAAAAAATCAAAATTAAAAATTCTTAAAATTCTTAAAATTCTTAAAATTCTTAAAACTCTTAAAATTCTTAAAAATACTAAAATTCTTAAAATTCTCAAAATTCTTAAAACTTTTGAAATTCTTAAAATTCTTATAATTCTTAAAATTCTTAAAATTCTTAAAATTCTTAAAATTTTTAAAATTCTTAAAATTCCTAAAATTCTTAAAATTCTTAAAATTCTTAAAATTCTTAAAATTCTTAAAATTCTTAAAATTCTTAAAATTCTTAAAATTCTTAAAATTCTTAAAATTCTTAAAATTCTTAAAATTCTTAAAATTCTTAAAATTCTTAAAATTCTTAAAAATTTTAAAATTCTTAAAATTCTTAAAATTCTTAAAATTCTTAAAATTCATAAAATTCTTAGATTTCTTAAAATTCTTAAAATTCTTAAAAATCTTAAATTCTTAAAAGTCTTAAATTCTTAATAGTCTTAAAATTCTTAAAAAATTTAAAATTCTTAAAAAATTTAAAATTCTTAGAATTTTTAAAATTCTTAGAATTTTTAAAATTCTTAAAATTCTAAAAGTTTTTATAATTCTTAAAATTCTTAATTTAAAAAAAATCAGATTCTTAAATTTATAAATTTCCTAAAATTCTAAACATTCATAAAATTTTTAAAATTCCTCAAATGTCTTAAATAAAATTAAAACAAATTTTAAAACTCTTTAAAAAAATCAAACTCAAACAATAATAAAAAAAATCAAAAATTCCAAAAATTCAAGAAATTCAAAAAAAATATATAGATAAAAAATATTCTAAAAAATTAGAGAATTCAAAAAAAAATCCAAGAAATAAAAAAAAAATATTAAATTTAAAAAAATTTAAAAACCAAAAAAATAAAAAAACAGGGACTAAAAAAAATTATTTTTTTTAATTTTGATTTTTTTTTTAAACTTCATCATCCCGGTACGAGAATCGAACTCACGACCTCTGGATTGGAAACCCAGCACGCCGTTAGTCGAAACTCATCCCCTACCGGTCAGTATTCCCAGTGAGCAGATTTGCTCTTAGAAGGGAACTGACTTTGTCGAGCCAGCCAGGAATCGAACCCATCACCTTCCGCTTACAAGGCGAAACCCGTAACCTCACGGCCACGGAAGCTCGGCTAAATTCAAAATATTTTCAAGTTCCAAAAACTTAAAAAAATCCAAAAAGTTCTAAAAATTCTAAAAATTCCAAAATTTCCAAAAAAAAATAAAATTTTAGATAAAAAATAAAAAATTCCAAAAATTTAAAAAAAATCTAAATTTCAAAAAAAATCCAAATTTTCATAAAATTAAAAAAAAAATGGAACGTTTGGAATTTTTTTGAAATTCTAGATATTTTTGAAATCTATTTATAGGCGTTGGAATTTTTGATTTTTTTTTAATTCTGCAAAAGTTAGGAAATTTTTGAATTTTGCGATTTTTTGGATTTTTTGAGTAAAAATTTCTAAGATTCCTAAAGATTTTAAGATTTCCAAAAAAATCATTTTTTTTAAATTCAACAAAATCAAAAAAAAAATTTTTTTTAATTAAAAAAAATCAACAATTCAATTTTTTTTTAATTTGAAATTTTGAAGATTTTTGAAAATTCCAAGAAATACAAAAATTCTAAAAATTAAAACAAATTAAAAATTCAAGATTTTAAATTTTTGATAAAATTCTAAATATTTAAAAATTTAAAAAAATTCTTAATATTCAAAAAATTAAAATTATTCTAAAAATTAAAAAAAAGACAAAAATTATAAATAATACCAAATCCAAATTTTTGAAAATTTCTAAATTTTCAAAAATCTTGAAATTAAAAAAAAATAAAAAAATACTAAAAGTTTCAGAATTTAAAATTTGTATTAAATTCTAAATATTCAAAAAAAAATTATTCTAAAAAAAACAAAAATTATAAATTATACAAATAATCCAGAAAATAAAAAAAACCAATAAATTCTAAAAATCAAAATTTTAAATATTTCCAATTTTTTTAAAATTCCACATAAAATCCAAAAATTCCTGAAGTTTCAAAAATTCAAAAAATCTAATATTTTAAATTAGAAAAATTCTAGAATTCTTATTTTTGACCCCAAATTTTTATTCTCAAAGCATAACACTCACCAATAATGTCCTGGTTGTCGGTAAACTTGATCTCCGGCACGTTCAGCCCTTCCCGCTTGTACAGGTCCTGCTCGGCGGCCAGAATGTTGTCGTTGAAGAACTTTTGCAGCTTCTCGTTGCAGTAGTTGATGCAGAACTGCTCGAACGAGTTCACGGTAAAGTATTCTGCAAAAGGCAAATTGAGGTTAGAAATTTGAACACCTTCTAAAGAGGAACTCGCCAACTCACCAAACCCAGCAATATCCAGCACGCCAATGTAGTAGCTCGACGCCTGGAACGGAATGTTCGCGTTGATCAGCGACACGATGTGGTCAAAGAGTCGCGAGTACAGCGCCTTGGCCAGCGCATCCCGGGCGTTGTTCGCTTCGTACACCTTGAGTGGGACCATGATGACGGTTCCCTTGATGCCACCGCCCTTGCTCTGCATCACCCTGGACACGAGCGCCTGCCTCAGCTCCGAAGGGTCCAGTCCGATCAGCTTGGCCGTGATGGTGATGGCCCGTTCGGAGCTGGTCGCCACGCGGCATCCACCCTTGGCGTCTTCCGGGTTGTCCTCGAAGCTGACGTTGCCGAGGTGCAGGACGGCGGCGACCAGTCCGTAGATTTCAAACTTCTGTCCCTCGGACAAGCCCAACCGGGTGAGGGCCTGGTCCAGGTCTTGGAAGTCGTTGTAATCGTCCAGGATGGGATCCTTCAGCGAACCCTTCGCCATGTGGTTCTTGGACTTTTGCGAGTTTGGAATCTTGCGGTCGGTCTCCGCTGAAGAGAAGTACTGCGTACATCCGGACAGATACCGGTAGTCATCCGGCTTCCCAATCAACAGCTTATCCCTCAACTGCTGCGGAGCTCCAGCACAAAGCAGGTAGAACACGTGGTAGTTCCGCTCCTCCGGACTCTGCGTACATATCCGGCTCTTCTCCAGCAAGTAGTGCGAAATGTGACCTCCCACAACCTGGCACTTCCCGTCGTAATGCACCTCGATAAACTTCCCAAACCGCGAGCTGTTATTGTTCCGCGTCGTCTTCGCATTGCCAAACGCCTCCAGGATCGGATTCGCGTCCAGGATCTTCGTCTCGATCGGCCCTGCCGCGGACGCCGCATCGCACAAATACCTCAGCAGGTACTTGGTACTCTCGGTCTTACCGGCGCCCGACTCGCCCGACACGATGATCGACTGGGACAGCTTCAGCACGCGCATGTCCCGGATCGCCTTGTCCGCGATGGCGTACACGTGCGGCGGCAGCTCGCCCAGCGACTTGCCATTGTACCGCTTGATGGTCGTCTTGGCGTACAGGTCACGAATCTCCTTGTACGGGTTGACCGCGATCAGGATGTTGGCGACGTACGTCTGGCGAAAGGGACAACAATAGTAGCGAGGATTTTTTTTTGACATTTTGAGGTTATGCTTAAGGGAAACTTACGTAAATTTTGTCTTTGTAATATCGGTTCTTGATATTGTCTAGCAGGGTAGCCTCATTTAGGAACATTAATTCACCTGAAATGGTAAAGAGTAAAAAAATATGTTAGGTATCTCATTTTGACCTACTTAATAAACATGAAATCAGCTATGATTGGCAATTTAAACTAAAATTTGACAGTTATATGTTGTTATGTCCGTTTACCCAGTCCTTTTATCCTTTTATGTTTTGCCTATTGTCCTATTGTCTTGTTGTCCTTTTGTAAATTTTGTAAATTTTGTGAATTTTGTGAATTTTGTTAATTCTGTCAATCTTGTCATTGAAAACAATTTTGTCATTTTTATTTATTTTTTTATCTTTGTATTTTTGATATTTGGATTTTTTGATTTTTGTGTTTTTTGTATTGTTGAACTTTTTTTTGTATTTTTGAATTTTTGTATTTTTGTATTTTTGTATTTTTGTATTTTTGTATTTTTGTATTTTTGTATTTTTGTATTTTTGTATTTTTGTATTTTTGTATTTTTGTATTTTTGTATTTTTGTATTTTTGTATTTTTGTATTTTTGTATTTTTGTATTTTTGTATTTTTGTATTTTTGTATTTTTGTATTTTTGTATTTTTGTATTTTTGTATTTTTGTATTTTTGTATTTTTGTATTTTTGTATTTTTGTATTTTTGTATTTTTGTATTTTTGTATTTTTGTATTTTTGTATTTTTGTATTTTTGTATTTTTGTATTTTTGTATTTTTTTATTTTTGTATTTTTGTATTTTTGTATTTTTGTTTTTTTGTATTTTTGTATTTTTGTATTTTTGTATTTTTGTATTTTTGTATTTTTGTATTTTTGTATTTTTGTATTTTTGTATTTTTGTATTTTTGTATTTTTGTATTTTTGTATTTTTGTATTTTTGTATTTTTGTATTTTTGTATTTTTGTATTTTTGTATTTTTGTATTTTTGTATTTCTGTATTTTTGTATTTTTCCTTTTTTTTCTATTTTTGTTTTTTTGTATTTATTTTTTTTATTGTTGTAATATTATATTTTTAATTTTTTTAGTATTTTTGATTATTTTTGTATTTTTGATTTTTAAATGATTTTCTTTTTCAAAACAAAAAGCAATTTGATTTCTGCTAATTTGTAAGCGATTTATTTCAGAAATGCTGAGAAAAAATTTGCACCTTCATCAAGAATGGCCACAATTTCCTTTTGTTATGATTTAATAAATATTAACAAACACTTTGGCAACCCCCTTCCAAACGCTGCTAAATTAATTCGAAGCAGTTTTCACTCACTTTAAAGTACAAATATTATAGTGACCGCCATTATGGCTAATCGGTGCCATAACTGTCACCAATCAGCGCACCAATTAGCGGGATTGCATTTTAAACAGCAAAACAAATGAAATTCCAGTGGATTGAATCGACAAGAGCTTGAAATAGAGGAGCGCTCTAATTGGCGATGTCGACAAGACGGCAAGATTTTGCCATAGAAAACTTGCGAGCTTCGAGATAGTTTCCTAAGGAGATATTATATTTCATGAAAAAATGTTTTGAATTTAGCAAAGATCTTTTTGTGTTTGTACAGTTTGTCTTTTTTTTTTTTTAAATCAAGGTTTTTCAGCAAAGGTGTCTTGCCAATTTTAAAAATGATGTTTGATGTAGTGTAATATCTCCTTTAGCTTTGAATTTGATAAGCTGTTTCTTCTTAATTGCAGAACAAATCTTAACCTAATTAGCATTTTTCTTCTTCTAAATCTGCCCACGATTAAGGTTAACTTCCAACATTATGCTGTACCATTTCACAACATGTGTATCAACATCATGACGATTGCACCACAATCAACTGTTCCGAACTTATTATTGCATTGCATGTTGCCGTCTGTCATGCGAAACTCTAAAACAATGCCGTTAACCGCGAATGTGTGACTGCTGCTAAACACCCTGTTAATTACCACCCATGTACCGGGTAAAGATTTATTGCATTAACGAGTGGGTGGTGGTTCCCACCCACTACTCCACCCTCTTGTACGTAGATAGGTCTAAGCAATCTTGTACTGCTGAAAGACAAAACAAAACAAAAAAATGGCGAGGAAGAAGACATCTGAGCGGAGTGCATTCTAAATCGCGCATAAATGATTTCCATGTAAATTTGATTACACTCGTTTAAGCCGTTGAGTGCAATCAGCCTCGGCAATCGCGATGGTTGGTTGGGTTTTTTTTTCGGATCGCTTGAGAAAGGTGGAGCGAATTTTTAATGTGAACAAATTTCTTTAAAATGTGAACATAATATAGCGTTTACTTTGATGATTTTATAATTTGGCAACCTTGGATAGAGATGTGGGCACTTAAGGTGAACTGATGTAACGTTTTCTTAAAAAATAAAGATTGAAGTTTTGGCAACCCTGTCTTAAAATGTGAGCACTTAAGTAAACCGAATGGAGCATTTTGAGGTAACCTTAAGTACCTAACCCCAAACTAAATCAAACTCATTGCGCTACATAAGATAAGCCCTGTAGAGAACACGGCAATGTCTTTAATTTGGTAGATTTGGCAACCCTTCCTAGAGGTGTTGATACTTAAGCAGAGTTGAAGTAAGCATTTAATGCAGCTGTCTTTCAATTTCTTTAAATTCAATCTAACTAATTGTACGATATTAGGTGGGAATTAAGGATAATTTCTTTAGAACTATAATGCAGGTTGAGGATTTGGAAACCCTTCCTAGAGATGTGAGCACGTAAGAAGAATCGAAGTAAGCATTCAATAGAGCTTTCCATAAATACTTTTGAACAACAAAGTTATTGTACGACATAGGAGGGTACGTCTTTTGGTATAAAATACAGTTTGAAGATCAGGCAACCTTGATTAGAGATGTGAGCACTAAAGTAAGGTTCTAGTCTAGAGTAGAAAAAATTTTATTATGATTTTAGGTACTTTTCCAATAACCCCCCCCCCCCTTTTCAACGCAGCCAGTACTTTGCTTTGAAGGTAAGTACGAAGCTGATAAGAAACAAAAACAAATCCATATAAAACGCTCAAGAAATGGTCGAGAAGAAAGTTACGAAAAGAAATGAAAAATTAAAAAACAATAATCTGAAAATTTAAACAGTTAAAAATGTTATCATTGATTGCATTATCAATAGAAACATAAATAAAACAACAATAAAAAGGTCACACATATTTACATTTCAACAAAGTTAATATAAGAAAGGAAGTAAAAAAAGAAATATTAGAAAAAAATATAATGAAAAACATTACAAATTGAAAAAAGATCATTACGAACGTTAAAAATTTGTTAAAATTATTAAAATAATTTAAATGACTAAAATTTACTATTTTTTTGTCAAGTTGACTCAAAATTAAAAAATGATAAAATATAAAAATTTAAAAAGAGAAAAAAAGCCAATTCATATTTATTTCTTTTCCTCGAGAAAAAACAAAAAATGAAAAAAAAATATCATTGAAAAAACTTTTTACAAATTTTAAATATTAGGATCACAGACAAAAAAAAGGAAAAAATAAAGATTTTTTAAAGTAATTTATTATTTTTAGCAATTATTTAAATAATGTACAAAACATTTTGTGACCCTTGCTGTTCCAAAAATTCGAAAATCAAACTAGAAATTTTTAAACATTTTTTTTTATTTTTGATAAAAATGAAAAAAATGCGTGGAATTGAAAAAAAAAACTGATGATAAAATTGATGAGATTGATAAATTTAAAAAAATACAAAATTGGGAAAATTCTTAAATTTTATACAATTTGTTAGATTGATAAAATTAACGAAGTTGAAAAAGAGTAAAAAATTAAAAATTTGGTTTAATTGATAGAATTAACAACATTAGTTAGATAAAATTGATAAAAAATATGAAATTGATTAACTGATACTATCAGATTGATTTATTTTGAAAAACATATTATTTGATACAATTTGTAAGATTGATACAATTGATATATATATAATAAAATTGATATAATTGACTAAATGCACACAATTATTAATAAGATTTATAAAATTGACAAAATTAACAAAACTGATAAAATTTATGAAACAAAAAAAAAAAATAATAAATTAGTAAAATTGAGAAAACTAATTCAAAATGTCTAAAGTTAATGATTTTAATAAAAGTTATAAAATTGAAAAAGTTGAAAAAACTGGTAAAATTGACAAATGTTATTAATTTGGTAAAATTGATATCAGTGATAAAAAATTATACAACTAAAAACATTTGCAATATTGAAAAATTGATAAAATTTGTAAAATGCATAAAAACTGATAGAATAAAAAAAGTTAAATTCGTTATTCATAAAATTTACATAATTAATAAAATTAATAAAAAAGTCAATTTTGTCAAAAATTTTACAATTTCGAAAATTGATTAAATTGATGAAATTGAAAAAAAAAATGGTAAATTAGTAAAATTGCAAAAAATATAAAAGTAAAAGTAAATCTTTCCCAGTTCCTGAGGGGAACACCCGTGAAGAGTATCGGGGCCGGCATTTACAAAGCGGATTCAGTGGCAGTTTTTCACTCAACTAATGTTAACATATTTAGGTTAATGTTAACATTCCATAGGTCGCCTCCCTAAGGTGTCGTGATAAGGTCCAGTTTGTGACGATACACTACCTTCCCTTTACTAAGCAATCGAATCCAGAAGGGAAAAGATCACCAGTTGTGTTGGTCCGAGCCGGGATTTGAACCCCGATCTACCGCTTACGAGGCGGAAGCGTTACCACTAGGGTACGTGGCTCGGTCATAAATATAACATTTACAAAATAAAAACAGAATTTAATATAAAAAAAATTAAATCAAAAAATAAAAATTTTAAAAAAATACGCTTAACAAAATTTATCAAAACATTTAAATACATTCAAATTCTAATAACTAAAAAATATAGAAAAATTGAAAATTTAAGAATTTAGAAAACATTAACTTAGAAACATAAAAAAAATAGAATAAAAACAAAGAAAAATAGCAAATTAAATAGTTGATAAAAACTTAAAAAAATCAAACAGAAAAATTTTAAATGATGAAAATCAAAACTTAATATTAAAAAACTAAAAAAAAAGATAAAAAATATGAAACAAAGATTGAGAACTAAAATTTCTATAAAGATTTTGCAAAAAAAAAAACAATTATCAAATAATAGAACTGAACAACAAAAAAAAATATTTAGAAACAAAAAAAGCTAAAAGCTAGTTGAAAAATTATGAATTGTAATTTTTTTTTATAAAATAATGTAAAAATTGGATAACCTAGCAAAAAAATTAAACAAAATTGTTGAAAATTTTTAAACATTCAATTTGAAACAAATACCTTATCAGCGCTAAAAAAAATCCAAAATCACACTCACAGTTATCATCGTGGTCCGACACCGCTTCGCACGACGGAAAAATATCCTCCGGGATGCAGTTCCGCTTGGGGTGCTTGTTGTCCTCCGGCTGCACCTCGTACTCGTGCGCGCCCATCTCCGTGATCCGGCCCTGGATGTAGCCGGCCTGGGAGTCCCGAGCCCACACCAGCTGGGAGTCCCACATGGTGGCGGCGGCTTGTTCTATACTCCTACAACGTTACAATTTTTCTTGGCCACGTTCTGTGGTGGCCGTCGCTCCGAACGACTCCGAGTTTTGGCCAGCAATCACTATCTGAAATTATACGGAGAGAGAAAAGCAAAAGGGAACCTGGTCAGAGAGATAAGATAAGATAGCAGGCGTTGAGTTGTGTCAGACCACGGAATTCCACTCAATTTCGTACTTGAACATCCCTAATCCGGAGTCGAACGCGTCTTAGTCATCGGGTTTATTTTTTTTTTCGCGAACTGATATAGGGTTGATAAAGTGTCAACGATTTAGTACCGACCGGCTTGGCCGCCAACTCTAGCGAAATGATGAGACTCAATGGATTTGACCTTGTATGGGTAGGTAGTGTACTATTGTGACGGTGGAGGTGTTCATGTACGTGAGCTCTGAGTTGTTGTAGGTGTATGCGGCCGTCGAGGTTTGTCAGCGCAGAAAAGACACGTTCAGTATTATCTTTATGGTCGGTTCGGGGAAAAGGCCGCGCCACTACAACCTTGCTTAATGTAATTATACCTTTGAAAGACAAATCAGCTGATGGGCTTTGAAGTGACTACTAGGTAGGTTCTAAAAAAGATACTAAATTTAGAAATGTCGAAGAAAAGAAGAAATTCAGCAATGATGAGCAATTTGTCGAGCGGTTTGACGTTTGTGTCGGCCCTACCTCCAACGACTAACGCTTATTTCTTACGGGGTAGCGTTAGCTAACGTTAAATTTAATTTCTGCCGCGAAATAACACTTCTTCCCATTATTGTCACTCCTCCGAGATGACAAAGCATCCGTGAAACCATGGAACCTGAAAACCTGGTTTAAAATCCGTCTCACGCGGCACCGATAACGGCGCAAAGTGTCACACACCGTTTAATGACAGATTAGAGATGTAGATCGCACGCCGCCGCCACGGTTGTTGTCTTCAATTTGGCACTTAAAGTGTCATACCAGCGATGAAAACAAAAAAAAAGTGGAGCGAAAACAAAAACAAAGAAAACCAAGAAGAAAGCACAATGCACAAACGCCGTAATCGCGGATCGCCGGCGCGTCACGTCGTGACGTTTGACGATCGCCGTCGTCAACGCTGAAACGTCGCGTGACTTTCAAACGACGACGCGATCAACAAACTCTTCGGAACTCTTCCAGTTGCGTTGAAGGGGTAAATTTGAAAATTGTCACCGCTTTGTTTACGTTATCTAGTTGGCAACCCTGAGTGAAGCGTTACCTTTTGACGCTTAAGCGTTACAGTAGCGTTAATTAATAATAAAAAAAAATTAAGGTTATGTACCATAATTAACAAACAACTCTCTTTCCAGGCGAGTGACCGTCTATCGAAGTGATTTTTATTCCAGTATAATTTATAACGTGACGACCAGCACTCGTAGCGCCCATTAGTCATCATCATCCTCATTGTTGTTGTTCCATCCGGTGTTCCGTCAACCCACTCGACACCATCGCCCACGTGCGGTTCGTACAAATTCGATTCAATTAAAATCTAAAACGAGCTGAAACGAGACACCTCCTTCGATTTGCGCTTGATTTGACAGTGGTAACGCACCGTAACGCTCGTTTGACAGTTTGCGCTACCGCGCCAACTAGAACTCTCCAAAAATGGCAGCCACAATCCCACAACAACAACGCTCTCAATAACTGTAATTACTAGTTTTGCTCGATCCACCGCGAGCGGTGAGTTCGTTGATTCGACCAGAGTTTCTTCTCGCCAACTGACCGATAAAGCGTGAGCGTAACAAAATGCAAAGTGGGTAGGCGGAACCCCCCTCGAAAAGATCACAACGAGGGGGGAACTTTCACGGTCCAGAACCGGTATCCAATAGGCCGGGACTGCCGTAACCTAGCCGCGCAAATTAATGCACTTCGTGCATCTAATGCAGCGGAAATTTTCCTTTTCCTTTCTCTTCGATTAACGATGAGCGTTAATTAACGTTTTGTCGAAGAGCGCAACTCGATACGAGAAAGGCCGTCGTAAATGTCAACGAGGCGTCACGTGAGCGTTACCATAAACCAAAATCACGGCGCGGCTCGTAAATAAACAATTTAACGCCCTTATTTGGCGTGATTCCAGCAGGGATGGAGGGGGGGCATGATGCTGCAATAAATCATTGATTCTTCTTTTGTTGTGAAGCGAAGGAGACTGCAGCGGATTAAATTGATGCAACCGTCAACAGCTGTTGACTCGTTTTTCATTTTGGTAAGAAATTTGGTTAATTTTGTTTGTAGTGCCAACTTAAGCTTTACAATTGCTAATGTCAAACAAACTAAACTGATTTTTAAAAGTGACAGCTGTTTGTTTACCACATGAAAAACATGCACGTTGATACAGAATGCCAACTTGAGTCATGGAATAAATGGTAATACTAAATTTTTATTATTATTTTTTTTGCATAATTTTTGATCATTATAAAATTTAAGAAGATCAAAATTATAAAATTTTAAATGATTCAGAATTTTTAAACTTTAAGATTTTAATGTTTTAAATGTTTGACACATTTTTTTTATTTTTCAAATTCCAAACAAACAAATTTCTTAATCACACTTGAAGTTTAAGAACTTACAAATTTTCGAATTTTCTGAATTCTCTAAATTATGAATTTATGATTTTTTAAATTATTGATCATTTTAAAATTTCAGAAGTTCAAAATAATAAA
Source organism: Culex pipiens pallens (assembly GCF_016801865.2). NCBI lineage: Eukaryota > Metazoa > Arthropoda > Insecta > Diptera > Culicidae > Culex > Culex pipiens. Next base: position 15,650,163 of record NC_068937.1, read on the forward strand.
ATTCTAAACATACTAATTTCTTAATCATTGGCATTTAAAACCTTAAAATTTTTGAATATTCAAATTTATGAATTTGTTATTTTTTAATTATAAAATTTTAAATATCAGAATTTTTGCATATTTTTATTTCAGAATTTTAGAATTTTAGAAGTTTAGAGTTTCAGAATTTTAGAATTCTAGAATTTTAGAATTCTAGAATTTTAGAATTTTAGAATTTTAGAATTTTAGAATTTTAGAATTTTAGAATTTTAGAAGTTTAGAATTTTAGAAGTTTAGAATTTTAGAATTTTAGAATTTTAGAATTTTAGAATTTTAGAATTTTAGAATTTTAGAATTTTAGCATTTTAGAATTTTAGAATTTTAGAATTTTAGAATTTTAGAATTTTAGAATTTTAGAATTTTAGAATTTTAGAATTTTAGAATTTTAGAATTTTAGAATTTTAGATTTTTAGAATTTTAGAATTTTAGAATTTTAGAATTTTAGAATTTTAGAATTTTAGAATTTTAGAATTTTAGAATTTTAGAATTTTAGAATTTTAGAATTTTAGAATTTTAGAATTTTAGAATTTTAGAATTTTAGAATTTTAGAATTTTAGAATTTTAGAATTTTAGAATTTTAGAATTTTAGAATTTTAGAATTTTAGAATTTTAGAATTTTAGAATTTTAGAATTTTAGAATTTTAGAATTTTAGTATTTTAGAATTTTAGAATTTTAGAATTTTAGAATTTTAGAATTTTAGAATTTTAGAATTTTAGAATTTTAGAATTTTAGAATTTTAGAATTTTAGAATTTCAGAATTTCAGAATTTTAGAAGTGTAGAATTTTAGAAGCTGAGAATTTTTGAATTTTAGAAGTTTAGAATTTAAGAATTTAAGAATTTAAGAATTTAAGAATTTAAGAATTTAAGAATTTAAGAATTTAAGAATTTAAGAATTTAAGAATTTAAGAATTTAAGAATTTAAGAATTTAAGAATTTAAGAATTTAAGAATTTAAGAATTTAAGAATTTAAGAATTTTAGATTTTTAGAATTTTAGAATTTTAGAATTTAACAATTTAAGAATTTAAGAATTTAAGAATTTAAGAATTTAAGAATTTTAGAATTTTAGAATTTTAGAATTTTAGAATTTTAGAATTTTAGAATTTAAGAATTTAAGAATTTAAGAATTTAAGAATTTAAGAATTTAAGAATTTAAGAATTTAAGAATTTAAGAATTTAAGAATTTAAGAATTTAAGAATTTAAGAATTTAAGAATTTAAGAATTTAAGAATTTAAGAATTTAAGAATTTAAGAATTTAAGAATTTAAGAATTTAAGAATTTAAGAATTTAAGAATTTAAGAATTTAAGAATTTAAGAATTTAAGAATTTAAGAATTTAAGAATTTAAGAATTTAAGAATTTAAGAATTTAAGAATTTAAGAATTTTAGATTTTTAGAATTTTAGAATTTTAGAATTTAACAATTTAAGAATTTAAGAATTTAAGAATTTTAGAATTTTAGAATTTTAGAATTTTAGAATTTTAGAATTTAAGAATTTAAGAATTTAAGAATTTAAGAATTTAAGAATTTAAGAATTTAAGAATTTAAGAATTTAAGAATTTAAGAATTTAAGAATTTAAGAATTTAAGAATTTAAGAATTTAAGAATTTAAGAATTTAAGAATTTAAGAATTTAAGAATTTAAAAATTTAAGAATTTAAGAATTTAAGAATTTAAGAATTTAAGAATTTAAGAATTTAAGAATTTAAGAATTTAAGAATTTAAGAATTTAAGAATTTAAGAATTTAAGAATTTAAGAATTTAAGAATTTAAGAATTTAAGAATTTAAGAATTTAAGAATTTAAGAATTTAAGAATTTAAGAATTTAAGAATTTAAGAATTTTAGAATTTTAGAATTTTAGAATTTTAGAATTTTAGAATTTTAGAATTTTAGAATTTTAGAATTTTAGAATTTTAGAATTTTAGAATTTTAGAATTTTAGAATTTTAGAATTTTAGAATTTTAGAATTTTAGAATTTTAGAATTTTAGAATTTTAGAATTTTAGAATTTTAGAATTTTAGAATTTTAGAATTTTAGAATTTTAGAATTTTAGAATTTTAGAATTTTAGAATTTCAGAATTTCAGAATTTTAGAAGTGTAGAATTTTAGAAGCTGAGAATTTTTGAATTTTAGAAGTTTAGAATTTAAGAATTTAAGAATTTAAGAATTTAAGAATTTAAGAATTTAAGAATTTAAGAATTTAAGAATTTAAGAATTTAAGAATTTAAGAATTTAAGAATTTAAGAATTTAAGAATTTAAGAATTTAAGAATTTAAGAATTTAAGAATTTAAGAATTTAAGAATTTAAGAATTTAAGAATTTTAGAATTTTAGAATTTTAGAATTTAAGAATTTAAGAATTTAAGAATTTAAGAATTTAAGAATTTAAGAATTTTAGAATTTTAGAATTTTAGAATTTTAGTATTTAAGAATTTAAGAATTTAAGAATTTAAGAATTTAAGAATTTAAGAATTTAAGAATTTAAGAATTTAAGAATTTAAGAATTTAAGAATTTAAGAATTTAAGAATTTAAGAATTTAAGAATTTAAGAATTTAAGAATTTAAGAATTTAAGAATTTAAAAATTTAAGAATTTAAGAATTTAAGAATTTAAGAATTTAAGAATTTAAGAATTTAAGAATTTAAGAATTTAAGAATTTAAGAATTTAAGAATTTAAGAATTTAAGAATTTAAGAATTTAAGAATTTAAGAATTTAAGAATTTAAGAATTTAAGAATTTAAGAATTTTAGAATTTAAGAATTTTAGAATTTTAGAATTTTAGAATTTTAGAATTTTAGAATTTTAGAATTTTAGAATTTTAGAATTTTAGAATTTTAGAATTTTAGAATTTTAGAACTTTAGAATTTTAGAATTTTAGAATTTTAGAATTTTAGAATTTTAGAATTTTAGAATTTTAGAATTTTAGAATTTTAGAATTTTAAAATTTTAGAATTTTAGAATTTTAGAATTTTAGAATTTTAGAATTTTAGAATTTTAGAATTTTAGAATTCATAGATTTTGAAAAGTTTTAAATTTTAGAAGTTTTGAATTTTTGAGGTTTTAAATTCTATAGTTTTAGAAGTTTTAAATTTAATAATTTAAGATGGATGGATTTGAAAAGAGATTAGTCGTGTTTAATATTTCGCTTTAACTATTTCTAGAAGCTAGAATTAGAACTTTAGAATTTAAAAAAAATTAGGATATTAGAATTCATAGAATTTTAAAAGTTTTAAATTTTAGAAGTTTTTAATTTTTGAAGTTTTGAATTTTAGAAGTTTTAAATTGAGGAGTTTTAGATGGATGGATTTGAAAAGAGATTTGTCGTGTTAAATCTTTCGCTTTAACTATTTTAGAAATTCTTGGCGAACTTGACAAAAACATACGTATTTTTTCACCAAACAAAAATTGGCACCTCTTAAATTTAGCTTGACGAAGCAAACAGTTCAGCTAAATGGTGCCAGAAAAATTTGAATGCTCTGACCCGTGAAGGCACTGAAATGTGCGCGCTCGGAAATAGGCTTCAAAGTGGTACAATATGGTACATAACCTCAAACTGAAATCGTCTAGCAAAACAGCCGCAAAAGCTTGACGTGGAAAAGGAAAAAAAAAACGAAGACGAAGCAAGTGCGCTTTCGTCATCGCGGAGGGAAGCCCTCCAGAAAGATCTGGGTTAATATTTACCTTCTACTGCACTCTTTTTTGTCTTGGCCTGTCTTGTACATAACAAGTAGTACGTACTGCACATTTATAACCTCACTCTGGCGGCAAAGTCTCTAGTCTATAGAGAGTGTGGCGCGTGTCCTATGGGATTGGTGGCTTTAAAGTTGGAGGAAAAGCACGAAAGGGATACCTACTCTAGAAACATATTTTTCGAAATTTTTCGAAATTGCTATCAAAAGTTTAACGGTCAATTTGAATGATTGCAAAAACTCACCACGACAGGTTTAAATTCACCACAGCTCTCATGCATACGTTTGACGGTTACATGAAATGCCACAATAAGATATCAACAAAATATTTTACTAATTGGAAAAGAAAGACACAATGAGAAACTCATCAAAAGCAAAGCAAAATAGAGAAGTAGGCGTGTGAGGGAATAACATCCAGCAATCAACACCTCGTAGAAGTTGTTCATGTGAAGATCAACAGCCAAAAATATGAGCAAACAAAGAGGGATAAGGTTATTGATCTTTATGAGATCTTCAGCGTACTATTTTACATAACGATGAATTTACCAAACTTTTCACAGGTCAATTCGACAATTATAACGCAAAACTCATTCAATAATCGGTTTAAAAATAGAACAAAAAAAAAAAGGAATGACATGTATGTTTAAACCAGAACAGGAATAAATGCCTGGAATGTTGTGTCGTCGAGCTCAAACGGGGAGAAACCTTACGAACCGCAAGCCTGCCTTTGACAGGGAATTGTTACACTTTTGCATTGGGGATTAGGGTGGTCCTTTTTTCCGCGCAATTAAACTTTTGTTAAAATAAAACGTTTTTCACAAGCAATTAAAAGATTGGAATTAAAAAAAAGATCGCAAAAAATATCCTTCAACAAAAAAAAATTAATAAATAAAAATTGAGGCACATTAGGAGACAAAGCAGCAGGTTCTGGACGTGCGTCATTCCAGTTCAGGGGCCGGTCTTAGACCGTGGTCACCACGAACTCACGAGGATACAGTTGGTGATACCTTTGCATAACATGGTGTGTGCGAATCGATACTTGATATTCAGTGGTCAAGTGAGAAATTTTAGTGTCAAGTTATGAAATTTGATATTATGAAGAGAAGTTCAAGTTGATAAAGGTTTAATAAAGCCAAATTTTTCAATACTTTTTTAAATAATAAAAAAAAGAATTCAAAACTAAATTCAACATTGAAGGTACACAAAACATTGCTCATCGCATCGTCATAATGAGTCATCCAAAAACTCATCCAAACTAGTCCAAAGCCCTTTTCCCTCTCTTTGGGGTTAGTGACTGGATCAAAACAGGGGGAATAACAACATACAAATCGCATAAAGGCAACGTGTATAAAAATAACGCAACCAACACAACGCAACCGCCACCGTCCGCCATTGTCAGTGACAACCACGCCTTAGCCTTAAAAAGATGAACATACAAACACCAGCCTCAACTCAGCAACACCACGACAAGAGTGCATCCGTGAAAATTAGTTCATGTCCGCGATTTTGTTGAGTGATTTGAACTAGAATTTTAGTTCAAACCTAATTTCTAAGACTGGAAAAAGCTGTATCAGCGTACATTCCAAGTCTGATACAAATTATACTTTCGCATAATTTCACTGCCGGCTGTCGAGTATTGGATATGAAGCACACACAATCAATTATGCAATGTGAACTGTGAGCGTGAATCTTTGGGTAACATCTGTGTATGATTAGTAATGGGCCTTCATTGCCTTATCTATAGAGCAAGTACATAACTTCAAATTTGGCTTCAAAAGTACTTTCACCTATCCAAAATATATCTTTAGTACTAAACCACCATCCATCAATCATTAGGTTCAAAAAGTGCACTTTCAAGAGCTTCAATATTAGCTCGCTTTTAGGAAAGCACAAAAAGGCCAAAGAGAAAATTTAGTCTAATGTTTTTTTTTTGTTTTCTTTGTCGGAAGATGGCAAACTGAGAGCACTTTCTCCACGCGATCGATCGATCGCGATGAACAACCTAACTTTGTCGTGGAAATCACAGAGTTTTTTTTTAATTGAAAGTACGATGGATTGAAGATCGTGCCAAAAATATGGCACCTTCAAGATTTGTTACAGGATCCAAAATTTTATTCAGACTTTAAAACTGAAACTGACTAAAACCATCACAAACATGTATCCAATCCCATTCGAGTTCGATGTGCTCTAGTTGGGCGAAAAAGACTCAGCCTAATTTAGCCCAACTAGCAAGTATATTTGCATGGTGGCCAAGTTTCTTTTCTAATCACTGCGGCACTGCACTGTAACCAATGGTGAAAAGCGAAAGCCGCCCTCCATCCACACAGTCCAAACCCAACAATGGTTACATAAATCTTTCCCCGGCGCAATAGATGCTTTGTTGTGCAGCTGAATCGGCGGTGTGCATAATTTGCATATAAAAGCAGCACCACCAAACGACCTGTCAAACTGTGAAGAGAGAGAAAGATTGCAAGTTTCCTGGTTTGTTTGTTATGGAGCAGTAAACGGGCGGATTTTCACCTGTTTTAGAAACTTTCCAAACTGTTTGTTTTCATTTAAAATTATTTAAGAGTTGAATCCTAAAAGCCTAAAATACTGAAATTTCCAAAACGTAAAACTTAGATAAGAAATTTTCCTAAGTTGTCATTATTTGGCTATAAGAAATCGATCCAGTTCGTGAGATATCGTCATCTTAATATTAGGCTCAGACTACCTATTTTTTCAGTTTGTTTGTTTTTTTCCTTAAATTACAGCCTTAGAGGATCTTGAGGATCAATCTAAAGAACTTTACAAAAAAAAAAAAACATATTTGAAATTATCTTTACAGTAACACCTAATCAAACTTTCTATAGACTGATTTTGTTTCAACGGCTTAAACCTCGCAAAAATATATTAAAACAGGGAAAGAAAATTTAAATATCATGGAGTTTAAAAAATAACAATCATCAAACTTACATTTTAAGAATGCGCAGAAGCATTTAGATAGACTATTGAGCAATTCTCTCAGATTTCGGTCATTCGATTTTTTTTTTGTATTTTTTAATCCGGCTGAAACTTTTTTGGTGCCTTCGGTATGCTCAAAGAAGACATTTTGCATCATTAGTTTGTCCAAATAATTTTCCATACAAATTTGGTAGCTGGCCATACAAAAATGATTTATGAAAATTCAAAAATCTGTATCTTTTGAAGGAATTTTTTGATCGATTTGGTGTCTTCGGCAAAATTGTAGGTATGGATATGGACTACTGATGCACGGTAAAAAAAATTTGGTGATTTTTTTATTTAACTTTTTATCACTAAAACTTGATTTGCAAAAAAAACACTATTTTTATTTTTTTTTTATTTTTTGATATGTTTTAGAGGACATCAAATGCCAACTTTTCAGAAATTTCCAGGTTGTGCAAAAAATCTTTGAGCGAGTTATGAATTTTTGAATCAATATTGATATTTTCAAAAAATCGGAAAATTGGTCGCAAAAATTTTTCAACTTTATTTTTCGATGTAAAATCAAATTTGCAATCAAAAAGTACCTTAGTGAAATTTTGATAAAGTGCACCGTTTTCAAGTTGAATCCATTTTTAGGTGACTTTTTTGAAAATAGTCGCAGTTTTTCATTTTTTAAAATTAGTGCACATGTTTGCCCGCTTTTGCAAAAAATATTTATATTATATTACATTACATTTATATTACATTCAATATTACGCCCTTTTAAAATGTTAGTCTTGGTTTAAAAATTTTGAAAATATTTTTTTCGAAATGATCGGAAAATTTCACGACTGTTTCATATTTTCCTGTTTTTAAACCTTTGCATGGCAATATCTCAGCAACTAAGGGTCGTATCAACAAAGTTCAAAAATGCAAAATATAGAGAATTTTCTCAGCTTTTCAAAAATATTTTTTTTCAAAAGTGGGCAAACATGTGCACTATTTTTAAAAAAATAATTACTGAGACTATTTTCAAAAAAGTCATTTAAAAATGGATTTAACTTGAAAACGGTGCACTTTATCAAAATTTTACTTAAGTAATTTTTGATTTTTACATCGAAAAATAAAGTTGAAAAATTTTTGCGCTCAAAATTTCGATTTTTTGAAAAAAATTAGTATTGATTAAAAAATTCATAACTCGGTCAAAGATGTTTTGCATAACCTGGAAATTTCTGAAAAGTTGGCATTTGATGTCCTCTAAAACATATAAAAAAAATAAAAACAGTGTTTTTTTGCAAATTAAGTTTTAGTGATAAAAAGTTAAATAAAAAAACACCAATTTTTTCCCGTGTATTATTTTTTTCTAGTGTAGTCCGTATCTATACCTACAACTTTGCCGAAGACACCAAATCAATCGAAAAATTCCTTCAAAAGATACAGATTTTTAAAAGATTTACATCCGATTCCGTAGAGAATTGCTCTATTTTGCAAAATCCGAGACAACAGATAACTATTTAACAAATCCCGCAATGTTAGAAGGTAGTCGCGGAGACCAACTATTGCTGTATTTTTCTAGTTTTGTGAGAAAGTTAGGCCGTTGCAATGCAATTTTTTTTTAAATTGGTCAGAAAAATTAGGGGGGGGGGGGGGGGGCAACAAAAAATGTTTTTCAAAAAACATCAAAATTTCAATGTAAATAGAAGTCTATTCAACTGAGAACAATCTAAAATGCCTTTTTCTTCATTTATAATCATATTGAACATGTTTGGATTCGTTTAAAAAAAATGAACTTTAATGAATGTACCGCAAAAAAAATTTCGCAAAAAAATAAAACTTTCGTCAATAATTAGAAATCTTGGAAACTAATGATTGAAACACTGTCCAATTGATAGGTCTATAATGCATTTTTAAATACTTTTTTTTTATTCAAATGTTGATGCCGTAGCAAGTAATTTCATTTTTTTAACATTTTTTTATCTATTTTCAAAACTTTGCCGAAGACATCAAATCGATTAGAATTGAAATAGTAGTTTATGCAACAAGTTGCAAAAAGAGGATTTTTTCAGCACGAGTAGTATATTTATTCAACGAGGTTCACCGAGTTGGATAAATACCAAGAGTGCTGAAAAAATCATGTTTTGCAACGAGTTCCATACAACATTTTTTGCAATTCCAAAAAACACACACTGAGTGAAATTTTATGTCAAATTTTCATGTATTTTGTCAATAAATCGCTTAAATCAAAAAAATGTTGAAAAGTGTTACTTTTCGAAACAAGTGCTGAAAAGTTCAACTTTTCAGCACCCATTTGAGTGCTGAAAAGTAGAACTTTTCAACATTTGTTTTGAAAAGTGTTGCTATTCGATTCTGTAATTTTTGGTACAGAAAAGTAGGCTATTTCGTCGTTCAAGAATGACAGGAAAAGTAAGTAGTTTCACGACGGAATTGCAAAAATGCATTTTTTAAATCAATTTCCCAGTAATTTTTTGAACGAATTAATGATACAGAATGGCTAACTCACAAAGTTTCAGCTAAGCCAAAACACTTTTAAAAAATCACAAAAAATAAAAAAAAATATAAAAATTTAAATGACTTAGCCATATTCTCAAAATATGAATGAAAAAAAGTGTTTAAATAGTAGTTTATACTACAAGTTGCAAAAAGTAGTTTTTTTCAGCACGAGTTGTACATTTATCCAACGAGGTTTACCGAGTTGGATAAATATGACGAGTACTGAAAAAATCAAGTTTTGCAACAAGTTGCTTACAACATTTTTTGCAATTCCGAAAAACGCTTCTTTGATGGAATCTTATGTAAAACATTCATGTGTTTAGTAAATTCATCGTTCAAAACAAAAAAAAATATTGAAAAATGTTACATTTCGATACTAGTGTGGAAAAGTTCAACTTTTCAGCATTGAAAGGTATTAATTTTCCATTCTGTTATTTTTGGTAGGGAAAAGAAGGCCGTTTCGTTTCTCCAGAAGGGCAGGAAAAGTTGACAGTTTCACAGTGGAATTGCAAACATTCATCCAACGAGGTTAACCGAGTTAGATAAATAAGACGAGTGATGAAAAAATTAAGTTATGCAACGAGTTCCATACAACATTTTTTGTAATTCTGAAAAACGCCCTTTGAACAGAATTATAGGTCAAATGTCCATGCATTTATTCAAAGAATCGCTAAAATATTTTTTTTTGTAAAGTTCAACTTTTCAGCATCTATTAGTAGAGCTTTTCAGCATTTAGAATTTTGAAGTTTTTTGAAAAAATATTTTTTGCAGTTCCACTGTGAAACTGTCAACTTTTCCTGCCCTTCTGGAGAAACGAAACGGCCTACTTTTCCCTACCAAAAATAACAGAATGGAAAATTAATACCTTTCAATAACAGTGCTGAAATGAAATGAAATGGGTGCTAAAAAGTTGAACTTTTCAGCACTAGTATCGAAAAGTAACATTTTGCAATATTGAATAAATATGAATGTTTGACATAAAATTCCATTAAATAAGCGTTTTTCGGAATTGCAAAAAATGTTCTAAGCAACTCGTTGCAACACTTGATTTTTTCAGCACTCGTCGTATTTATCCAACTCGGGAAACCTCGTTGGATAAATGTACACCTCTTGCTGAAAAAATCTTCTTTTTGCAACTTGTTGCATAAACTACTATTTTTACCCCCAGATTTTTCGGACCGATTTTGAAAGTGAGAGCTAAAAATAGCTTTAAAAAATTACGAGTTTTAATACATTTAGGAACAAACAAATTGTTGTAACATTAAGACTGACTAAAAACATCCGAGATGCCCTGAGCGAAATGGAAAGATCATCTGGAAAAATCCAAACAGAGAAAGAGAAAAACCGGACAAATCCTAAACCAGTTTGTGAGTGCAGTGTTTGTGTGTACTGTTTTGTATCGTTACTGCACCGATTTATAACTCAGGTTAGGTTAGAGCAAAAATGCTACTTGCAATGAGGAAAACGGCAATCGAGTGAAAGTTCGCGCACACAATCCGGTTCGGTCGTTTACACTACAGGATTGCCCACCTCGAAGACATCTAGCCTGCCACATCTGATCGATTGCATCGGCGTAATCGAATAACTTTGAGTTGTTCCGGACGCAAATTTCCTTTTGCTTTGTTTGCGTTTTATGGCTTTATAAATGCCATCACCACACACATTAAAATTGCATCCGTACACGCGCTTCAAATAACTTAAAAAAAAATGTTTGCATGTGTCTAATGTTGTGACTAGCCCGAAGGGGTTTACTTCTCTTTTCGGAATCATTAATATTTATAAACAAACAATTAACGGAGGCAACACCGGCGCGAGTCACGCAATGGAGATTGTCTGGAACGAATCGCTTTCCGATCCGATTTGCGTGGAGAATTGTGTGTTTACCTTTCGTCGGCACGATACAATCGAATTAACCAGCTCGTTAACGTGAACGCAAAAAAAAAAATGCCCCATCCTCAGTTAACGGGAATTGGACCCGGGCGCGCAGCTTGGCGCGCGCGAACGCAACCCTTGTGCCATCGTCGCTAGTTGCTTTTATCAAATTATCTGGCCGTAAAGAAAGTGCAAGCCTTTCTTAGTGAATGATACTAGCGTCGTTTTACCGCTGCAGGCTTGCAGCGAAATTGTGCACGTCCACCAGTCATTGTAGACAACCCCTGGAGGGCAAAAGACTAATTTTCTTTTGCGCACTTTTCATTTTCTAACGCCGCTACCATCATGCTCGACTGGGAAGGTTCACACTCTGCCGGAAATAGGTCAACTGAAATTGAATTTCTCCGGCAGTCCACGGAGGAAAGGTTTTTTTTTTTGCTTCTAATTTCCATCTCATAATATGGCAACACTGCAGCACTGGTTGCGAATGCAAGTCCTGTGAAAAGAAGCGAGAAGCACGGAAAGGTTGCGGGTTTCGACTAAACGGGTGTAAAACAAGTTTCCGAGGAAATCGAAAGCCTCATAGAGTGGGTATTTACTGCATCATCATATCGTATAGAGTATGCACTGCAAACACATGCACACACACATTCAGTTTACGGGTGAATGATCTTTTTCTTCTCATAGACCGTCAGGATTGGAGGTGCGTTTTGTTTCCCCGTGAAAGGGAAAACAAAAGTGATGTAACTTTTCAAGTGTAACATATTTAAAGCTTTCTTTACAATTTAAGATGGAAAAGTTAGAAACAAATTGTTCTTTACTATCATTTTTGAACCTTCTGAAACTTGATTTCTTTTTCCTTACACATACATACATGAAAACGATTCTTAACTCATTTTTAATGTTTATTTATCAATTTCAGTCGATTGAATTATTATTTAAATTTCCTGTTTGTTTTTTATTGACAATTTGACAATTTGTGACGCAGTATACGTCGGGGAGGGGATACCTCGGGAACTAATAATTAGATTTTCAATGTAAAAAAATAAAATTTTGTAGAACTTTCTGCTCTTTTCAAAAAAAAAAAATTATTTCAAAATCTAGCCCAACCTTTCAAAATGTAAAAAATAGGTGTTTGAAGTTATAGACGTTGTATTTAATTCTAAAAATTCAAAAATATTTTTATTTATAAAAGCAGAAAATTTCAAAAAATGTTCCTTTATGAACATTGAAAATCGAACCACTAGTTCCTGAGGTATCGGTAATCAAATTAATTGTGTTCTAATTGTGCAACATCGAAAAAAAACTTTTTTTCCTTTTTTTTTTCTTTGCATGGCCATATCTCAGCAACGAAAGGCCGTATAAACAACGTTTAAAAAAAGCAAAGTGTCAAAAATTTGTTCAGCTAATCAAAATCATTTCTTTTAAAGATGTGGACACTATTTTTCAAAATTGAAATAAATTGATTTTTCTTCAAAAAAGTTACCAAAGCATATATTTAACTTGAAAACGGTACCCTTTATCCAAATTTCACTTAAGAAATTTTTGATTGCAAATTTCATTTTACATTTAAAAATTAAATCATTTTTTTTTTCATTTATCAGTTCGGTTTTCGAAAAATTACAAAAAAAAAACAAACAAAGATATTTTGCCCTTTCTTGAGTTTTCTGAAATCATTGCATTTTTAAATCAATGTTAAGTAACAAAAAGTGATTTTTAAAATCAGCTTTATTTTTTTCTTTTGTGTAGGCCTCATAAATACCTGCAACTTTACCGGAGGCGATCAAACCAATCCTTCAAAGGAATGAATTCTGAATTTTTATATATCATTTTTGTATGTAACTGTCATGTGTATGGAAAATGATATGGAAAAACGGATGAAGGAAAATTGCTTCGTTTGGCACACGGTTGGCACCCAGTTTCAGCTAGGTTAAAAAATACAAACAAATTAAATTAAAAAAAAAACTCATTTCGTAGAAAACTGCTAATTTGACAAATTTTTTAAGATTTATTCTAAAAAAAACACATTAAAAGAGGTCTCCAATTTTCATGTAGGTAATTCAACTTTTTCAGGCCGAATTTGCAACAAAATATTTTTGAAATAATGATGGGTAAATTATTTTTAATACCATACGAAAATTATGGGCTAGTTTAGAAAGTTGTGTTGTTTTGGTCAATACGTCCAATCTGGCCTCAATATGTATAATCATTCCTATTGAAAATGTTACACAGTTATTTTTTTGTCAAATTGTAGGGGTGAATATTATCTCGTTTGTGATGTAATTTTACCACAATTCAGACTGAAAAAGTGGCATTACACCGGAAAAGTGCTAAAATTACATATTTTCAGAGGAAAAATTACACATTTTTCTGACATAAAAGACATACTGCGAATCTTTACCGCAAAAAAAATCATGGTAATTTTACATCTATGTGTAATTTTACGTCTATTTGTAAATTTTCGACTGTTTCCGTGTTTTGGTATTTTTCCAAATATTTTTCAGTCTACATTGCTGTAATATTACATTATAAATTAGGAATTATTACACCTTCCAAATTTACACATTTTTTTGGGCTGTGTATGATTTTTGAATCTTGACTCAAAATTCGTCACATTTTATTGTAAGATTTCAGAGCAGTTGGAAGGTTGAATATTACATCTTTTTAGATGTAATTTTACGTCAATTTCCTCGGAATGAGTAAAATTACACAAAAAAAAGATGTAAATTAACACAGATATAATGCTACCATGATTTTTTAACAGCGTAAACATTTTTTTGCTTCAAACACCATCTTTGCAAAAATCGAATTCTAAAATGCAAAAATGTAAAAATAATTGTCGACCAAACTAAATTCTACACAGCAAATAAAGTAGTAATCCAGCTGCGCGTAAAAGGCCTGGGTGTAAAATAAATTCTGCATTATTTTATGAAATTCTGTGTAATATTCCACCCTGGAATATGTAGCCCATCAGTATGGGAAACCTACTTGTCCGAAATGTCAAGCTCAAATATACGTTTATCCTATCCATTTTTCATCGGTCTGATGACCGAGCGGGCTAAGGCGCCAGTCCTAGCTGTTGGTGCTGGGTATGATTCCCGTCGGTTGCTTTTTTTGTGTTTACAAAACTTGTGCATGCAGCGTGTAATATTAAGTGTCTATTTTGACGAAGGTGATGTGCATGCTTTTGCATGCGATTTTACCATCGGATTTTTTGCTGTGTATGCTGTTGGTAATACACACTGACACCAAAATACTAATGTTTAGTTACGTAGCTCAATAATTATGTTTTTTTTTTTTTTTTTTTTTTTGGGAGGGTGGTCCAGCCGCACATCGTTGATGTTGAAACCTCTAAACTGGGCCCTCGTCCTGTCACGTCCGTCAGTAGTCTTGTCGTACATTACAACTAGAATCAGATCTGCCAATGAATTAGTACACTTCGACCAAATAAACACTGACGCTGTATGGATCTGACTCTAGAATAAATGCACAGTTGAGTGTTATTCATAAGTCCAAAATGTTCAATTATTCATTTAAGTCCAAATATTCATTTGCTAACTGTTTTAAATTGAAAATCTAAACTTTAATCTAAAATCCTCTAAACTTAATGTTCAAAAGTAAACGTTCCTTTAACTGTTGTAGTACTACTTTTATCAAAAACAATAAAAATTTATGAACTGATATACAAATAGGACAGAATCGCGATTTGAAAAAGAAATGACCATTTACGTCAAAAGATCCGTAGTTCCTCGATTCGCAACAATGGTCGATACAACCATAATCCGAAAACCGTTAGTTCAACAGATCAACGAATTTTGTCCGATATCATTACATTATTGATTGATCGAGACTCTATGGACAATTTGACGTAAAAGAATGCCTAGTATTCTACATCAATCAAAGTTTATTGACAGCATTACTCTTACTTAATAATTGCAACTAAATTTAACATCAAAAAGATTTGGAAAGGATACAGATCTATTTTAAATGCTAATGCTAAGCAACAAATCAATTGTACTATCCTGAAGTCCCGACCTAAATCCCACATTGTGATAGTGAAAAACTCACAGAAGCAGCGGTGTCTTGTGCAATTGTGATATTTTCACTATCGGAGAACTACCTAGTTCACGAAGACAGCTTATCGGTCAACGCTTAAGCCCTGGGGCTGCGGCAAAGCGAGTTCTCGTAGCATGAAGTGGTGTCCATAGTGCTTATAAAAAAGAATTTATACCCAAATTTTAACTAATGCACTAGGATCAAATCATGCCCCTTGACTTGACAAGGCCCAGGGACGTAGCTCAATAATTATGTTTTAAACTCAAAAATTAAGCAAATTTAAGCAACAGTGCAAGCGCGAAATTTATGCAGTTACAAGGTCTATTCCCGTACTTGCAGAATTGCAGAATTTCTGCAGCTTCTGCAGAATTCTGCAGCCAGCATAAGTCACTTTTTTGCAGCACGTTCCCGTACTTTTCAGCTCGCTCTCTTCATCTCTCTCTTTTGCAGAAGTTCTGCAAGGAGAGAAGCCGCAAAACTTTTGCCTGGGTAGCGCGTTCCAGTACTTTTTCTGAAATATTGTACACTGTTGAGTGGATTTACTCAAATTGGGTATTAAAGTTTTTTTTAATTATTTCAAAACAATTAAAAAATGGATTGACAAAAATTGTAATTGAAAGAAGTTTACCTCTAGAACGGGGACTTATTTTTTATGCAAATCAACATTTTATCTAAAAAATCAAGCATGTACCATTTATTAAACTAGAAATTAATAATGCTTAGGTAGACATTTTATATTAGAAACAACTCAAAACTTTACATTAGGTAAACAATTTAAGAAATGAGAATGGCAGGTACGTTTAAAAAACATAATTAAAAAAAGAAAAAGGTTTAATATAGAAGGTATATTTATATAGACCATAAATACATGTTTTAATAGCAAAATGTTTGAAAGATAACATAAATAAATTATGATTGGATTTCACATCGAAGACAACGGTGACGCAGCAAAATTGACAAATAAAAAAAATGAATCACAAACTCTACAATTTTGAAACTCATAAATTTATAAATCTGAAAATTAAGAAATTCGTGATTAAAAATATAAAAAGAACTATTTTCAAATTGAGGAACTTGAAAAAAATAAATCAGATATTAGAGAAATTTAAAAATGCAAATATTTATTTCAGAAAAAAACAATAAATCAGAAATTCAAAGCTTGAAAATTCAAATAATTAAAAATTAAACATTGAAAATTTCAAAAAAAATCTTAATTTTCAAAATTCGAAATAAAAAAATAAAGGTTTCTAACTTAAAAGTTCCTAAACTTAAAAATTCAAATATTTTTAAATTCGAAATAAATGAATCAAAAGTTTGAATATTTCAAAGTTCAGAACACCAAAAATTCAAAAGTTACAGTTTAAAAAAAATAATAAAAAATAAAGAAACTAAAAAAAAACAAAAATAAGTAAAATTTTAAAATTCTGTACATAAAAAAATTAAAACTCAAATATTAAAAAAAATAGAAACAGTTCGTACTCTATTTTCCGAAGAACTCGTCAAAATGTTCAATCTCTAAATCCTCTAAACCTGATTTTCTAACGACTCCAAAAAAATGTACTTTTTGTGATTCAAGATGGCGCATTTAAGAATTTCCGAATTTTAGAATTTAAACTTCCTAAAATTTAAGAATTCGACTAAATTACATCACATTTTTTGGTTCAAATAAGAATACAAATTGGTAGCACCGTTAAAGGTACAATTTATTATTTGGCAATTAAATTTACCTATTATTTAAACACACATATTTAGTCTACTCAAAAAGTTATCATTTTAACACTAAAAAATATCGCTATATGATTTACATTAATGAACTAAGCATTAAATCGTTAACAAAAAAATTGTTCTCAATAAAACCAGACATACAAAAAACTAACTACC
This sequence comes from Culex pipiens pallens, assembly GCF_016801865.2. Lineage (NCBI taxonomy): Eukaryota > Metazoa > Arthropoda > Insecta > Diptera > Culicidae > Culex > Culex pipiens. The sequence goes on from NC_068937.1 coordinate 15,667,135, forward strand.
CAAAAAATCCATCAATTCAAAATATACAAACGTCTCTTCAAAAGACTAATTCAATTTAGTAATGATAAAACAAAAAAATATTACAACTAATAATAAAATGCTTGATTTCACCCAAATTGCAAACTTTATGTAAGCGTGTACTCAACATCCATCACACCAACTTGCAGTCACTTTTCAACAAGAAAGAGAAGAGAGAGCTTGCAGAAAAGTACGGGAACGGTTTTGCTGCAACTTCTGTCTCTCTCATTGCAGAAGTTCTGCCTGGGAAAAAAGTTACTTATGTTGCAGAAAAGTACGGGAACGCTCTGCTGCCGATTTCGTGCAGAATTGCAGAATTCTGCAGTACGGGAATAGACCTACACGCAACCTTTCCCAGTGCCAAAACGCTAATCATCACAATTCATTCCGAGAGGGGAAGCTCAATTTTGCACTCAAAGGACTTACATCACGGCGAGGCGACGAACTTTTTCCACGCAAAACACACGTAACGCACACTTTTCCTCCTCATGTTTAACCCACAAAAATGACCATCATCATAATCATAATCTTACGCGCAGCGGCAGCGTTGAGCCGAGTTCTTGTACACATAATTTCCGCGAGGCTCTGCTTCCAAAAAAACAAATTTCAACACTTTTCGACGGTTTCTCACTGAGGTTTCTCAGCGCACACACAAACTAGCGGTACTCATCAGCTCCGAGCAGCGTAATTTACTGTAAAATATCTGGTAATAAACAAATTGGAACTAATTGCTGGGGGGCTTTTCAGTGTGGATCCGGACGGATTTTTTCGAGGCCAAAGCACTCAAACTGGGTCAACACGAGCTTCTGAAGAAGCTAGGGCTCGGTTTTTCGGAAACTTTCCAGAGAGTCGGAAATTGCCCAAAACAAAAGGGTGGAAAGCAAGTGAAAGCGTTTTTTCTCGGGTAGGAAAATTTGTAAACAAAGTGATCATGCCCGAGAGTCCGCAACTAACCGCTCAAGTTACGGCGCCGCAGCCATGCTGTTACACCAACGTACTGTGACCAATGTCCAAGCGTTACGCAACGCGTTACTGAGGCGTTAACCCATCGAGCGGCAGCAGGTGGGCAATCAGTAGACTTTTGACCGCGATATTTTTTCTCCTCTGTAATCTTCAACAGCTTCTGGGGTAGATTGAGATGTACCAAAAACACACACACTCACAATTAGCTGCACCTTGCACGGAGGTGGTTGTTGATAGCAGCTTCAGGTGCGTTACGTGAGGACCTCGAACAGCGATGTAACGGCGATTCACCACCCAAGGTATCGAAAGTAGAAACTTCCAATCGAAATCAGGGCTTCCAAGTTGTTGTTTTCAAAGCTTCTGCTGAGTTGTGCAATTTCCGCGGAAAGAAGCGGCGCGGCTCAACCTAGTTGGGGAAGGTTCTAGGCTGCGACCCCGAGAAGGTTCCAACCGCGCCGTACCGGTTGAGTTATGCTGACTTGCGCAAACAAAAAATAAAAACGGTTCCCGCAGTGAAGCGAAACTGTTGAGTAGTGCCAATTGGCTACACGGGAAGGTAGGTTTGAGCGCAACTTGGAGAGCTCTTAGAATGGGTTGTGGAAAGTTGACAAACTTTACCTGGTATCTTGTGGGGTGTGGTTAAGAGTCGAGTGCGATTTAAGCGGGTGATTTACCTGTAAGAAGAATACAAAAATTGATTAATAACAAGAGTTATATGAAAAAGATTCAGCGTGGTGCAGACTCGTAATGCTATGCTATGATTCAGATAAAAAATTCAATGATTAGAATGAGCAATCAATAAGACCATAATTTAAAACCAGTTGCTATTGTTGGAACAAACCTCATAGTTTGGTGTTGTTCAACTGAGCTGCCTTTTAAATGGGCTCTCGATAACTAGGATAATGCCCATTCAAAATGCAGACAACTGTCAAACAAAACAATAACAAAGTAAAATGATCGAGGGGTCAGCGGATGCATAAAGAAAAATTACCAAATAAAAATTATTTTTGAAAATTTCATGGAATTTTATGTACAATTTGAAATATATGTTTAGGGTACTTTGAGACACCTTTGCTTTTATTTATTTTTTTCCTTTTTGAAGAAAGTATAATGCATCCATCCTCCCGTCATTTTTCGCCAGCCCTGTTGGGGTTTGTTCAAATATTACGTTCAGACTCCAGAGTTGAATATCCAAAATACGTTTTTTTTTCAGTCGCCCCCTAACATGACAGTTTTCGTGAGTTGCGCGTATCCACCGACAGATGGCAAGTGGACCTCGTCGGAGTCCGCCCATTAATAACGCAACTCAAAATTTGCATGGGAAACTTTTTTTTCGTGACGGCTTTCGCGGCACGCTCCCTCCAACTGTTCGAGACTAATATTTTAACGTGGCGTATATTAAAACAAATTTTTCAAGAAAATGATTCCAAAATGCTTATTTTGTCGTTTTAAACCGAAACAAGACAAACACTATATTAATTTAAACTGTTCGCCATTTTCAAATGTTTGGCTAGATGATAGCAAAGGCCGCCATCTTAGGCCCACTGGGCCCACAAAAAGGGGTACGCTCAGTTTGTATGGGAGCTGTCAACATGCTCCCGGGCTGGTTTTTTTATTTTCAAAAATTTGTGTTTAGGATGGAGCAACATCTGATACCTCAAATATAATTTTTTTAAGTATGATTTTTGGAAACTTTAAAATACAGATAAAATTTTTGAAAGGGCAAAACAAATATTGTTGACAGAGGGGCAACAAAACAGTTTTAAAATTTGAATGAAAAATGTTTTTAAGTGCACTAGTTCAGTTGTTTTTCAATCATTAGTTTTAAAAAAAACTAACCTAATCCACCTATGTGGTTGATGCCTTACTCACTTTTTACCAAAAATGGGTAATATAAGTGGTTTGGACACACATTGCAGCTTTTTTAGATAAAAAAAACACAGATACAGAGCCGTACCTAGGGTCCACGGCGCCCTTGGCGAAGCATCAATTTGGCGCCCCTCCAAATTTTTCATCATTTTGATATGTTTACTTAAATTTTCAGCGATTGCTTCAAAGAGTTTTAATAATATAATGGTAATTGATTGAATAAATATAACAGCTAAAAAATCCAACCACAATTTAATTCTTTGAAGAATATTCAAATTAATGTTTTATTATTTTTAAACCATTTCAATCGATTTATATCTTTCCAATACAGATACAGTAGTTGTTCGGTAACTGGGCTGAGAACGTAGCCCAGTCACCGAATGTTGCTCGTTAACTGGGCTGAACATAAAATAACGAGGGGACCACCGATGCATAATATTTTCCAGATGAAATATAAAAATAAAAGTTACTCAAATTTATTTACAATGCTAACTTTTCACATTTCTTTAATTGTAACTTAAAATTAAACAAAAGTTTGAAAAAAGTTTTTTTTTATTTATTGAATATGATTTTTGCATCCATTAACCCCTCGGTCATTTTGGTTTGTTTTGATTTTTTGACGTTTGTCTGCTTTTTAACTGGGCTACGGCCCAGTTATCGAGCGCCCAGTTAAAAAGCAGCCCAGTCAAACAACGCCCAGTTACCGAACAACTACTGTAGGTTGTAACGAAAAGGTGCTTTAGGATTAATGTTGACTGAAAATAGCAGAGTGTTGTTTTATCGTTTTAAACAGAATTTGATCTGACCTAGCTTAAATTTTATTGTATCAGCATTTTCCTGCATTCTTGTTTTTGGATGGATTCCTTTTGAAACTATTTTTTTTTTCAATTTATTTTTGAAAACAATATTTCTCTTCTCTGTGACTGTGTTTTTTGATTGATATAAAATTCCTAAAATTTGTTTTTTGAAAATTCATAGCTTCAAACAAAGGCAATTAGTTTTTACCTTTTTAACACATTGAAATTTTTTGTGTTTATTTTTCGACATCTAAAGTTTTTTAAAATTTTGTATAAAAACCATTACACTCAAATAGAGGGTGACGAGTGGGAATTCCCGGGAAATCGACCATTTTTGGACCTCTCGATTCCCGGGAAATTTGGTCGAAGCAAAATTATATAAACAAATAAAAAAAAATTGAAAATTCGAAATTGTTCAGAACATTGGGTGTTCAATGTAAGATGTTCAAATTCGAATGAACCAATGCTTCTCTTATCTTCTAATTCAGAAAGTGTAAATTTTAACTTATTAAAAATTTCAATAACTATAATTGGGAAAACTTAAAATAATGTGGACCCCAAAATTAACCTTAAAGCATACTTAGCAGTTAGCCACAAGAAGAAAGTCTAATTTTTTTATATTTTTGTTTATTATTTCTAAGAGTATAATTTTCATATCCTCTTTCAAGCATAGCAATTCTTATAATCCATTTTTTTATTCTTATTATTTTAATTTCGCTGTATCAAGGTAATTTCCTTTTTTTAATGTCATGGAGTAATTTTGTGTTTCGCTTAATCCTCAATATTAAATTATATCTTAGAAAAAAAAAAAAACTCTGGAAATCTTTGTAAAGTCCGCCAAATGTGAACATTCGAGTTTTCCGGATCACTATTTCTTCAATGGATATTTACAGTTTTAAAAAAGAAAAAAAATATTAAAATTGTTGTTTTGAGTCGCTATTTATTATATTGTAAAAATCCCGATACTGGGAAATTATATATTAGCTATTTTGTTATTTCACAAAAATCTAATAACAAGTTCATACAACAAGTTGTATTGCAGATTCAGAAAAAAATGAAGAAGTAGAGCATAGTTCCCAAAAATAATGAGGCTACTAATTAACGTTTCATTAAATAAGCATGAATAAATCGTAATTGAATTCATTGAAAAGAAACACATTTATAACTTTTCTTTATACATTACTGGCACTATTGGCATAGTTATAAACACTACCAGGTCCCGGGAATTCCCGGGAAATTTCCAAATTCAACTCTCGATTCCCGGGAAATTGAAAATCTCGAGAATAGTCACCCTCTACACACAAAGCTTTTAGAACCGTTTGTGTAAATGTGAAAATTTAGGCGAAATTACACTGGATAGCCCAACACATGGAATCCATGAAATAAAAAAAATGTATGTGAAAGATAAGCAACTTTATCCATTCCATTAAAACATAACAAAACAAAATTTTTCAAGGAAAATGTTACTAACATTCTTCAAATTATTGACCCTAGAAGCAAAATTAAGTGGAACTTTGTGTTTTCCCAAAAAATATTGCTGTTTATGGAGTTGGAATTTTGCTTTGGTTTAAATTCTAATGGATCCGCGATAATGGTGTTTCTGCAAATCAAAATTATACAAGAAATTGTATAATATTTTACTTTTACGACTAAAAACTTGGTGGGCATGCCAATCTATGCAACTTTGTCGAAGACACCCAAATTTTACTTTTTCACTCTTGCTACAAGCAATTGAATACAAGCAGCAGAATATAATATATTTAGAGCAATTTATGTGCTCTTAAAAAACCAACATTTTTATGTTGAAAAAAAAATATTTTGCTAGAAATTTAACAAAAGTCAAAGCATTTTTTGTGTTAGAAATATTCAATTTAAACACTTCAGTATTTCGATGTCCCGCCTGTGTGGATCAATCGGACCGCGCACTGGACTAACAATCCAGAGGTTGCTGGTTCGAATCCCGCGGCGGGCGCTCTAAAAATTCTTTGTGTAGATATGGGTATCCGGCGCCGTCGCTCCGTGCCGTACTCAAACACTTAGGAGCCCAGGGCGGCGAAGTCCTTGTAGTTAAAAGGAAGACACTAGTGGTTGGTACTAGCAATGGTGGCCGACAGCTATAAAGTCAACTTCGTTTTCGTATTTCGAAAACGTAGGCCAATCTCAACGCACAAGTTTGCATTTTAAACGATAAAAATATCTCAAATGCCATTTTCTTTAAACTTGAAATATCTTATTCTTTTTATTTCAGATTTTCAATAGAAATGTGTAAATTTCAATTAAATAGCTGATTATGTAAAAAAAATACTTCAAAACATAAAAAAGCTGGATGGTTCCTGATGCTGGAAAAAATGGTGAAATTTAAATTGAATTTTATATACTGTAGTTGGAATCTAGGGGGTGTACAGAGTCAAAATAATTATTTTTCGTCAATATATTAACGTTGTCGTTGATCTATTGATTAATTTATTGACGAAAAATGTTATGACCTACACTAGGTTGGAATATAAAATCTCTAGCTATTTCAAAGAATTGTTATAAAACCCTGAAATTTTTGCCACTTGAGCGCCCCAAGGGGCTGGAAACTCTAATATTACTTAAGAATACTGAGTATACTAACGATATTCCAGTATACTTGTTAGTATACTTACCGAACAGCAATAAACTGTTATAATTAGTATATTAAGATACTCTCAGTATATTGGTAAGTATACTGGCGATTGGAAGGAAATAATAAGTATACTAACATATATTTTGATATACTGGTTAACAAAATAATTATAGATCTAAGAGTTTCCAACCCCTTGGAGCGCCCCCTTTGATAAATGAATTGAGAGAATTTAATTTTAAATTTAATTCTGGTACAATTATTGAAATAGTTGATTTTGGCGCCCCAAGTGTTATAAGTAATATTTGTAATATTCCGACCAAGATTATCGAGTTATTTTGTAGTCCTACTTTAAAATTTGGAGCCCCTTTTGTTCTGAATACCTTTCTAGGATTTTATAATAACATGACAAATTTGTACAATCATCGTTTTCGGCGCCCCCCAAGGGCTGGCGCCCTTGGCGGTCGCCAACTGCGCCAACCCCTAGGTACGGCGCTGCACAGATATAACTTATGTGGTAATAACTCAAGACAGGGTTGCCAGATCTTCGATTTAAGTGAGATCCGGCTTCAAAAAAGTACATAAATATCACTTAAGTGGTCATAACTCGAGACAGGGTTGCCAGATCTTCAATGTTTTGGACTCTTTGGAAAGGCCTTTCATTTGCCTAATCAACGATTGGTCGGATGATGGATCCGGACATAGTTTACATGCATATAATTGAGATCCGGATATTTGTGAAAACACATTTTTATACATAACTTTTGAACTACTTATCGAAACTTCAAACAATTCAATAGCGATGTAAGGGACCTTAAACCAAGTCGAATTCAACTAGTTCGATCAAAATCGGTTCAGCCAGTGCTGAGAAAACTCAGTGAGAATTTGGGTCACATACATACATACACACACACATACACACACACAGACATTTGTTCAGTTTTCGATTCGGGACCATCCATAAACCACGTGGACACTTTAGGGGGGGGGGGACGGCGATTGTCCACGCTCCATATAAAAAAGTTTTTTTTTGTATGGACAATTGTCCACGAGGGGGGGGGGGGGGGTTGAGATTCCCGAAAAAGTGTCCACGTGGTTTGTGGATGGTCCCTTCTGAGTCGATATGTATACATGAAGGTGGGTCTAGGAGCTTTTAATAAAAAGTTCATTTTCAGAGCAGGATTATAGCCTTACCTCAGTGAGGAACGCAAAACGTAATATTTGACGAAAACAAAAAAAAATGCGGTTCTGTACATCGAAAATTTACAAAAATTCGAAAGATTTTTTAATAAACCCAAATATTTCAGCTGATTGCACTTGCATTTCCAATGAAATTTTGATGTTTCTTGAAAAAAAAAAATTTTTTTTCGCCCGCTGATTTTTCGGGACGATTTTGAAGGGGGTGATAGAAAACATTATTTAGCATGATTTTTTCGTCAATGCTTCGAAATTTTTAAGCTAATGATGCAATGCAAATGCAAAACAACAAACTTCATAAAATATTTGCATCAGTACGATTGATTTTCACGATTTCGCATTGGTAAGGATAAATTAAATTCTGTCTTAATTTTATACAAAATAAATTTAAGAAAATACAAACTGTACTTTTAAATGAGATTTTCAGATCATTTAAACATTTTCCACAGTCCGTGAAATTTCCGCAAAATTTGTTGTTTTGGAAATATGGTCCCCGTAAAATTTGCTATTTTTGAGCGTACAAAATCCCTTAGCTAAGTAATTTCAGACCTGTTCTACAAACTCAAATAATAATCTTTTTTTAAATAATTTTACAGTAACTTTTTCGATTTCTCTAGTGTTTTCATTAGCTTTTAAATCGAAATTCTGCAATGTCCCAAAGAATAATTTAGGACAAAACAAAAATTCCAAAAAATTAGGACCAAAGTTGATCCCAGAAACCAGCGCTGGAAGAATCATCATCAAAAGAAAATCATTTGACGCTCATCAAGAGAGAAAAAAAATCGGAAGGGAAATTGGCTCTCCTCTCTCGCGCACAAAAGATCTCAAAAAATCATCATTTTGATTATCCGGTGCATCATCTATTTCACTACTACACGTGCAGGTGTAACGTCACACGTCGAAAAATGACCTGTCACTTTTTGTAGATGGGCAATGAGTGTAAACAAAACGAAATACTTAGGTTTAAGGGGTGCTAACAAACAAAATTTCTTTTGCGTGGTTCGCCTCCTCTCACTTTCGCGGGTGAAGAAAGTTATCAAACGAAAATTATTTTTTTTGTGATTATTCCGTCCCTGCCAGAAACAAACATTTTTCAAACATTGGCAAAGTCACATGATACAAGAGCAGTTCTCTACGATATCGGTCTTTTTTCTTAAATTTTAATTTTTGGTGCCTTTGGTATGCCCAAAGAAGCCATTTTGCATCATTAGTTTGTCCATATAATTTTCCATACAAATTTGGCAGCTGGCCATACAAAAATGATGTATGAAAATTCAAAAATCTGTATCTCTTGAAGGAATTTTTTGATCGATTTGGTGTCTTCGGCAAAGTTGGAGGTATGGATATGGACTACATTGGAAAAAAATGATACACGGTAAAAAATTGGTGATTTTTTATTTAACTTTTTGTCACTAAAACTTAATTTGCAAAAAAAACACTATTTTTATTTTTTTTATATGTTTTAGAGGACATCAAATGCCAACTTTTAAGAAATTTCCGGGTTGGGCAAAAAATCTTTGAGCGAGTTATGAATTTTTGAATCAATACTGATTTTTAAAAAAAATCGAATAATTGGTCGCAACAATTTTTCAACTTCACTTTTTTTGATGTAAAATCATATTTGCAATCAAAAAGTACCTTAGTGAAATTTTGATAATGTGCACCATTTTCAAGTTATAACCATTTTTAGGTAACTTTTTTGAAAATAGTCGAAGTTTTTAATTTTTAAAATTAGTTTTTTCCCCACTTTTAAAAAAAATATTTTTGAAAAGCTGAGAAAATTCTCTATATTTTGCACTTTTGAACTTTGTTGATACGACCCTTCGTTGCTGAGATATTGCCATGCAAAGGTTTAAAAACAGGAAAATTGATGTTTTCTAAGTCCCACCCAAACAACACACCATTTTCTAATGTCGATATCTCAGCAACTAATGGTCCGATTTTCAATGTTAAACTATGAAACATTCGTGAAATTTTCCGATCTTTTCGAAAAAAATATTTTCAAAATTTTTAAACCAAGACTAACATTTTAAAAGGGCGTAATACTGAATGTTGTCCCAGCTTTGGTAATGAAAATATTTTTTTCGAAAAGATCGGAAAATTTCACGAATGTTTCATATTTTAACATTGAAAATCGGACCATCGGATATCGACTTTAGAAAATGGTGTGTTGTTTGGGTGAGACTTAGAAAACTTCAATTTTCCTGTTTTTAAACCTTTGCATGGCAATATCTCAGCAAATCAGGGTCGTATCAACAAAGTTCAAAAGTGCAAAATATAGAGAATTTTCTCAGCTTTTCAAAAATATTTTTTCAAAAGTGGGCAAACATGTGCACTAATTAAAAAAAAATAAAAACTTCGACACGACTATTTTCAAAAAAGTCCCCTAAAAATGGATTTAACTTGAAAACGGTGCACTTTATCAAAATTTCACTATAGTAGTTTATGCAACAAATTGCAAAAAAAGGATTTTTTCAGCACGAGTCGTACTCGGTGAACCTCGTTGGATAAATACGAAGTGTGCTGAAAAAGCAAGTTTTGCAACGAGTTCCACACAACATTTTTTGCAATTCCAAAAAACACACACTAAGTGAAATTTTATGTCAAATTTTCATTTTTTTTGTCAATAAGGCTGGTACAAATATTTTTAAAAGTTTTTTTGCAATTCCGTCGTGAAACTACTTACATTTCCTGTCATTCTTGAACGACGAAATAGCCTACTTTTCTGTACCAAAAATAACAGAATCGAATAACAACACTTTTCAAAATAAATGCTGAAAAGTTTTACTTTTCAGCACTGAAATGGGTGCTGAAAAGTTGAACTTTTCAGCACTTGTTTCGAAAAGTAACACTTTTCAACATTTTTTTTTATTTAAACGATTTATTGACAAAATACATGAAAAATCGACTTAAAATTTCACTCAATGGGTGTTTTTCGAAATTGCAAAAAATGTTGTATGGAACTCGTTGCAAAACTTGATTTTTTCAGCACTCGTCGTATTTATCCAACTCGGTGAACCTCGTTGGATAAATGTACGACTCGTGCTGAAAAAATCCTCTTTTTGCAACTTGTTGCATAAACTACTATTGTCAACCCCCCCCCCCCCCCCCCCCTTCAAGATTGGCCCGAAAAATCAGGGGGAAAATTTTTTTTTTTACAATAAACTTCAAAATTTCAATAAAAAATCAAGTGCAACCAGCTGAAATCAAACTACAATACATTCTTCTGCGTTTAAAATCATTTTTAGCATGTTTGGGTTTATTAAAAAATCTTAAGATTTTTTGAAAATTTTCGATGCTAAACCTTTTTTTTCGTTACAATTTTTGTTTTTATCAGATCTTACATTTTTTGAAAACTAATGATTGCAAAACAACTGAACTAGTGTAAAATGCATTTTAAAACACTTTTTTCATTTAAATGTGAAGACTATGGCTTGTTATTTCAATTTTTATATTTTTTTATTTTTTTGCCCCCCCCCCCTTGACCTCGTCCAGGGCCGAGGGACAAAAACTTTTTTAAATATTTGCATCGGCCTAAATCGTTTAAATCAAAAAAAAATGTTGAAAAGTGTTACTTTTCGAAACAAGTGCTGAAAAGTTCAACTTTTCAGCACCCATTTGAGTGCTGAAAAGTAGAACTTTTCAGTATTTATTTTGAAAAGTGTTGCTATTCGATTCTGTTATTTTTGGTACAGAAAAGTAAGTAGTTTCACGACGGAATTGCAAAAAAGTACTTTTTGATTGCAAATTTGATTTTACATCGAAAAATGAAGTTAAAAAATTTTTGCGACCAATTTTTCGATTTTTTGAAAAAATCAGTATTGATTCAAAAGTTCATAACTCGCTCAAAGATTTTTTGCACAACCCGGAAATTTATGAAAAGTTGGCATTTGATGTCCTCTAAAACATATAAAAAAATCGAAAAAAATAAAAATAGTGTTTTTTTTTGCAAATCAAGTTTTACTGACAAAAAGTTAAATAAAAAATCACCAAATTTTTTTTACCGTGTATCATTTTTTTCCAGTGTAGTCCATATCCATACCTACAACTTTGCCGAAGACACCAAATCGATCAAAAAATTCCTTTCAAAGATACAGATTTTTGAATTTTCATACATCATTTTTGTATGGCCAGCTGCCAAATTTGAATGGAAAATTATATGAACAAACTAATGATGCAAAATGGCTTCTTTGGGCATACCGAAGGCACCAAAAAAGCTTCAGTCGGATTAAAAAATACAGAAAAAAATCGAATTACCGAAATCTCAGAGAATTGCTCAGCATTGAGATCGCAGCAAATATTTTTTTTCTAGTCTGGATTCGTTTAAAGCGTGCACCTGTTTCACGTATGTTTGCACTATAATGACAAGCGTAGGTATTTGTATTAGTGCAAAACAATTACAGTGACATCACGATCGTTTGATCCCATAGATTGTCTTATTCGTACAATTTAATATATACACACAAAACCTACATGGTCCCCTCATTTTGTTTTTTTTTTTTTTTTTGGAAACCGACCAAATTTGGTATAAGTATATCGAGAACGATCGCACATACTTACACAAGGTGTGCAAGTGTACAAAGTCCCCCCCTCTGAAATATTTAAAGTTGATGTAGGAGGGGGACAAACAATGATCCGCACACCTGTGCTTCAAAGCGGTTAGGGTGGTCCCAAAGTCTTTTTTTTTAAATTTCAATTAGAATGTTTTGTCAAACGAACCTCGTATCGATTTGCACTCTTCGAAAAATTTGTGAGTCATAAAACCCTAAGAAGAACTCGATGCCGGTTGACAGGACAGGTGCGGAATAATAACCAAGTTATGGGATTGGAACGATTATGGAAGTGCAGCGTACTTTATGAGTCGTCGTCGTCGTCATCTTTTTGTTGTTGTTTCTATTTTTGGAACGGAAGAGAAGCAAAAAAAAAATAATAAAAACGAGGGGAAAAACGCCGACTGTTTCCAGTCAGTTTTTTTTTTCTCTGTTCCTCTGTTTATTATTCAAAAAGCCATATACGCAACAGTTCGTCGTGATCGTGATGGGTGATGGTTACGCACGTAAACACACCAGCAGACACCCACAGAGAAATTATGCGATTACGTTGGCTCCTTTTTCTTTTGCTCTTTTGTTGTTTCATACACAAACGCCATTTTTTCAACATGCGGTAGCAGAAAACATTATTGTTACCGTCATTATGAGGCTCGTGTGCACACACACACCAAACTAGCCAAGCACAAACACAAACGAGATCAACGAGCAGCAGTCGCTGAAGTGCAATGCAATTGTGTCTATACACTTTGGAAGTGCCCACGGGTTATACGATTACTTCCTCTTAACGCGAACGGAACATGCCACACACTTGCGAGAAGAGAGGTTAGGTAACTTCTTCACCTCTTGGCCCCGGTTGTCGGTGGTCAAGACTCGGAAAAGATCGTAGAACTAAGCTTCCAAAAAAAAACAAAACATGATTGTATCGGGAATCGAACCACAGCCCTTTGATTGCTATTCCAGAGCGTCTTTTGACGGAAATGTTGTCAATAAGTGTCACGAATGCTACACCACATTTTATGTTTTCATTTTGTATTTTGGGTGTACCAATTTTTTTTTTAAGATTTCGTTTTTCCACAAAAAAATATTATTTTGGAATTCCCACAAGTTCTATTTCCCGCTTCAAGTCCGAGTTCCCCGCAATCACTTCGGCAACACCAAAATCCACTCCAAGCTCTGGTAATGAGCCGGTTGATTCCCCTCCTCTTTTTCTTTTCGGGTGTGTGGGGGCCTAACGGAATCTGCTCTGCTAGTGGAAAAGAGTGTCTGGCGAGAGAAGAGGTTGAACGTTAAGCCCAAGTGGAAGCATATGGTTGTTACACTCAGGCTTCAAGTCCCAAAGGAGGGAAGACGAGTTTCAACACTTTTCGAGTTTCAACTCAAACTCTGTAATTAATTTGTACCGACCGCGTTGTTACAGGTTGTCCAACATCGACAAAGACTCGCACTCTTGTCGACCAAGGACGATATCTTATCAGTCGAGTGGGGCCCCTTTATCGGAACTATCTCCGTCGTCGTCGCTAACTGGAAGTGATTACGCACGTAAAAGAAACCATCTTATCGATGGGCGGCACCGGAGTTGGGGCCACTCCAACCAGACATGACATTCCTTTGTTTCGAAAACCGAAGTGATCCCCAACATGTCCCGGAAAGATGTCTTGCGCCGCGATACCGATCAATACCGGCGCCGGCCTTGCCCCACTGTAGAACACTGAAAACTCGCCGCGCCACAGCAGGCCATGAAAACAATGTAAAACTCCGTTTCACAACACACACCTTTTGGGTGCACTTTACTGCCTGCAATTGTGGGAAAATATCCGTGGTTTTGAATCGCGCAGATCGGTTGCGCAGTCTCGAGAGAGAGAGAGAGATGTAGTCCAGTAGGTATTTAGGTATATCATCTTCGGGCCAACAACACACTCTACATTTTTTTTCGTAGAGGTAGGTAGTCAGTGTGTGAACATTTTTCGTACACACGGAAAACGGTTGTGCGAGTGGGAGTATGTGTACCACACAGTTGTACAAGTATCTGCGCGAAACGAACGCGTGTGTAACGTTGATTGTTAGCAATTTGTATTATCAGCTTTATGGCTGGATGAATCACGACGAGTGCTGACGATGGATGGATGGAAGTGATGTGTGAATTTGGTCTGCCAATTTTTTTTCATCGCTTGAGGTTTGCAAAATTTTAATTGGAATTGGTTTCAAGAAGTCATTGACATTTCCTTTTTGGACGAGTTTTTTAAACCAAACGTCATGTGTTCACAATGCCTAATTTTTTTTTAAATATTATTCAAGGGCAATTCTACTTTGAAACATTTTCGGGTTGCTTTTGTTTTTTGACGTTTGCCCAGTTACCGAACAAGTACTGTATTATCACATTTTTCACTGTGCAGTTGTGTTTGTGTTAAACAAACAAACAAACTCGCACTTTTTGACAGTTTGGCAGTTTGCCTGCATTTGCTTGCAGAAACGTCAGCCGCAAACAAGTTTACGCGTTTGGCGAACTGTCAAACACGAAAAAGTGCGAGTTTTTGTTTGTTTATTTGTCATAATCTAATACCTGCTTTAGTGACTTAAACTTAAAGTAGTCCTTAGGAATTAATGTCGCCATAAACATACTTGATCTTCAGGATTTTTTAATATTTTAGTTTTGTTTTCGAATTTTAAAAATTATAAATTTTAATCTTTGAACCCAAAAATTATCACTTTGGATAGCTCTTATTTGGCTAAACTGGAGTCGTATTGATTGATGTTAAAAGTGAGAAAACAAGAAAAAAAACGAAAAAAGAACTTTGCACATGATTTCTGGAGCAACACGAGAAAAGGGCGGATAAACATTTTGACAGCTGGAACTATGTTGCAAATTCCGAGCCAACAGGTAAGTTTTTCATAAAACTCGAAATGTCAAACAATTGTTGACCTTCTTAGCTACCTTTTAACACTGCGGGTTTTGTCAAATAGTTACTTGTTGGCTCGAAATTTGCTAAATAGTTCTGGCTGTCAAAATGCTTATGCGCCTTTTTCAAATGTTGCTCTAGATATGATTATTCGAAAGATCTTAGGAAACTTTCGGATAATCGGATCCTAGCAAACATTAGGACAATGAGTTATTTTTTAGTTTTTGTTATGGTTATCTTTATTTTTTTATATACGAAAACCAAAAAAAAAAGTTTGTTGTCAAAATTGTCAAAAATTGTCAAAATTGACAAAATTGTCAAAATTGTCAAAATTGTCAAAATTGTCAAAATTGTCAAAATTGTCAAAATTGTCAAAATTGTCAAAATTGTCGAAATGATCAAAATTGTCAATATTGTCAAACTGTCAAAATTGTCAAAATTGACAAAACTGACAAAATTGTCAAAATTGTTAAATTGTTAAAATTGTTAAAATTGTCAAAATTGTCAAAATTGACAAAATTGTCAAAATTGACAAAATTGTCAAAATTGACAACATTGTAAAAATTGTCAAATTGTTAAAATTGTAAAAAATGTCAAAATTGTCAAAATGGTCAAAATTGTCAAAATTGTCAATATTGTCAAAATTGTCAAAATTGTCAAAATTGTCAAAATTGTTAAAGTTGTCGAAATTGTCAAAATGGTCAAAATTGTCAAAATTGTCGAAATTGTCAAAAATTGTCAAAAATTGACAAAATTGGGAAAATTGACAACATTGTAAAAATTGTCAAATTGTTAAAATTGTCAAATTGTTAAAATTGTCAAAATTGTCAATATTGTCAAAATTGTCAAAATTGTCAAAATTGACAAAATTGTCAAAATAGTCAAAATTGTCAAAATTGTCGAAATTGTCAAAAATTGTCAAAAATTGTCAAAATTGTCAAAATTGTGAAAATTGTGAAAATTGTCAAAATTGTCAAAATTGTCAAATTGTTAAAGTTGTTAAAATTGTCAAATTGTTAAAATTGTCAAAATTTTCAATATTGTAAAAAAATTCAAAATTTTCAAAATTGTCAATATTGTCAATATTGCCAATATTGTAAAAAAATTCAAAATTGTCAAAATTGTCAATATTTGCCAATATTGAGAAAAATTTCAAAATTATCAAATTGTCAAAATTGTCAAAATTGTCAAAGATTGTCAAAATTGTCAAATTGTCAAAATTGTCAAAATTGACAAATTGCTAAAATTGTTAAAATTGTCAAATTTTTAAAATTTAAAATTGTCAAAAATTGTCAAAATTGACAAAATTGACAACATTGTCAAAATTGACAAAATTGAAAAAAATGTCAAAATTGTCAAAAATTGTCAAAATTGACAACATTGTCAAAATTGACAAAATTGAAAAAATTGTCAAAATTGACAAAATTTTCAAAATTTTCAAAATTGTCAAAATTGACAAAATTGACAAAATTGTCAAAATTGTCAAAATTGTCAAATTGTTAAAATTGTTAAAATTGTTAAAATTGTCAAAATTGTCAAAATTGTCAAAATTGTCAAAATTGTCCAAATTGACAAAATTGACAAAATTGACAACATTGTCAAAATTGTCAAAATTGACAAAATAGACAAAATTGTCAAAATTGTCAAAATTGTCAAAATTGTCAAAATTGTCAAAATTGTCAAAATTGTCAAAATTGTCAAAATTGACAAAATTGAAAACATTGTCAAGATTGACAAAATTGACAATATTGTCAAAATTGTCAAAGTGTTAAAATTGTTAAAATTGTTAAAATTGTCAAATAGTTAAAATTGTCAACATTGTCATTATTGTCAAAAATTGTCAAAATAGTCAAAATTGACAAAATTGTCGAAATTGTCAAAATTGCCAAAATTGTCAAATTGTTAAAATTGTTGAAATTGTCAAATTGTTAAAATTATCAAAATTGCCAAAATTGTCAAAATTGCCAAAATTGTCAAAATTGCCAAAATTGTCAAAATTGCCAAAATTGTCAAAATTTACAGAATTGTCAAAATTGTCAAAATTTTCAAAATCGTCAAAATTGTCAAAATGTCAAATTGTTAAAATTGTTAAAATTGTTAAAATTGTTAAAATTGTTAAAATTGTTAAAATTGTTAAAATTGTTAAAATTGTTAAAATTGTCAAAATTGTCAATATTGTCAAATTTTCAAAATTGTCAAAATTTTCATAATGTCAAATTGTTAAAATTGTTGAAATTGTCAAATTGTTAAAATTATCAAAATTGTCAAAATTGCCAAAATTGTTAAAATTGTCGAAATTTTCAAAATTGTCAAAATTGTCAAAATTGACAAAATTGTCAAAATTGTCAAAAAAAATCAAAATTGTTCAATTGTCAAAATTGTCAAAATCGTCAAAATTGACAAAATTGATTGACATCAGGTCAAACAAGAATATGTAGAAAAATAATTTTAAATTATAATTAAAAATGCAGGACCCATATGGCAACTCTGATATGACCGGAACAACTTCTTCTAATGCTCACTGCAAAACTCACTCACCTTTTAATACAATTCCACGAGAAAAGTTGGTCAAAATTACGATCGCGACCCGCGGCCAATATCCAACTGCACACACCGTGGCTCTGGAACTGTTGTTTTCTTTTATCTCCCAGTTATTCTCCCGTGTAGAGCGGAGAACCCCACGAACCGGTATCGATGCCACTAGCTGCGGCGGCGGCCACCACCGTATGATTAGTGAGGCCCGCAAGCGAAAACGACGCTGTTTCACTTATTTCACTGAATTATTCCAAAGTTGAGTAGTTTTTCTTTTTTGCACACAATTTCGTGTAACACCTAATCCATTTTACTGCAAATTTACAACACCTTTCGCGTAGCACCTACGAATTAAGCGAAATCACCGTCTCAATTAGTGTTTTGATTTTGCACTCGCTCTCACTAATTAATTTAACTAATTGTGAGTACACGCCCCCGGGGGAACAACGGGACAGTAATGAGAAGATGCAACAAGAAAAAACACGAAAATTTTACAATGAATCGAATTTTGACAGACCGGAAGTGACACGGAAAGGGCTTCCCGTCACTAGTTACATAGCTCACGGCCTACTAGAAATCGCTCCCGGATTGTGAACCAGAAAAAAGGCGGCTACAACTCCGGGAATAAAAAGAAAAACTTGCCACGGGAGCAACTCTCTGGAGTAGAGGAAAGGCGAAACGTATGAAAAAAAGAACGGTACAGGAAAAAAAACACCAACACACTTCACCACACAGGGAAAAACAACAAACCCCCGGGGGAAAATTTGGAGCTGCACCAACAAAACACGACCGACCGGTTCGAACGATGAAAGCTGACTGAAAGAGTTGTTAAAGTTGAACGAAGAAGCAAAAAGACGGCGATGACTTTGAAGTTTGTGTGGAAGGGGAACTGTCACAGGCTGGCGCGCAAGCTTTTCGTTGATGTTTCGGAACGGAACACGGTGCGTGCAGTAGTTGGGTGCAGTGATGCCAGAATAAACAAAATTTCAGAGGTTATTAAGAGCGAGTCCACGAACAGGGCATACCCCTTTATATGGGCCGTCGTTTGGACCTCACCAATCCACCTTTAATTTTCAGGGGTTGTTTGTACATATGAAATCTGGCCAAAATATGAACACTCTAGGTCTACGAGAAGTGGGGCAAATCGGGACACAAAGTTTGCAGGTTCAAAAACGTCAAAAATCTTCAAAAGGCTATAACTTAGGCAACATTCAATTTAATTTCAAAATTCAAAATGCAAAATGCAAAATTGGTTAAATCTAAAGGGAGTTATTGGCATTTTAGTGAAAAAATAGCATAATTTTCAAACTCAAATAAAAAAAAATCCATCCAGATATCAACTCGGTTCAACCTGCAGCTTGTAGGGGACATCTGGGACTACCATCTGAGAATGAGAACGCTTTGGGTAAGGCAGTTTAACCATAGATTATTAATTACCTAGATGTCTCACTTCGGGATTTTTCCATACATCCAGTTGGCGACACCCCTTTAGCGCTCCGAGCGCCACCACAGTCAAGTTACAGGTACTAAAATGTTTGGAAAAATCTAAGCAACCTCTGCAAGTGCCCATTGCAAATATTGTTTGTTTTTGACAATATGTCATCCATCATGGTTCAACGCGTGCTTTTCGGTCGTAATTTGCTCGGATTAAGTGGAGCGCGGCCTCCGTCGCCAGGCCAGGCCAGACCAGCAGCAGTGACGATTCCGAACAGCAATCCAAACTTAAGGATCCAACAAGAGCAGGAGGTGACCCTCATCATGCCGATCGTGGACAATGGCGAAAGCGCAGCAAAATTGTGCCTCTTCTAATGTGGTTCCGGTGAGTAAATTTAACAACAATCCGCGCTAAGAGGAAATGTTTGCTGATGCAAGGTGGTTTAAAAAAACTGCATCAGGACGCTCATCGTTTTAGAAGCTAAATTTTACTTTCTTCCAGATGAGAAGAGGCCATAAAATATTTGTCAAAAAGTTGGGCTAATTCAATAATAAAGCACTGATCCCGCTGGCTGCAAGTGGATATCAAATGAAGTGGTATGAAGCTTTCACATCGTCTCAGAGGGGTGTTTCTGACCATCCAACCCCAGAAGTGACTTGGAGCCGCGTGAACAGCCTTGGTCCTCGGACGGAGTACAGGACACTAGATTTTTAAATCCGATAGTTTATTATCAACTAATTACATAGAAAATGATGCAATAAAAACATTTAATTTTGTTTTATTTCACGACGTGGTTCTTGAGGAAATGGGCTCCGTCAAACCGCCCGCGCGCCACCGGAGGCGTGACGTAGACGAAAGAATCGCTGGCAAAGGCTTCAGGTGAATGTTTACGATGTTTGAAGGCGGTCCAAGCTGGAGGACAGATTGTGCAGGTTCCATCGCCGACTTGTTCCGCAGAGCTACCCAAATAGTCAAAATTCTTTGTTGTTGGCCCAGCGATTTGCGCTGTTTGGAATCCGTGCTGTTCGTGTTTTGTCGGGAAGCTTAGATATGCCTTTTGATTTAGAAAGCAACCCGTGGGGCTGTAAAAATAAACTTTTTCATATGCCTTTTTTTGTAGAATTCCTGACACGTCTACACACCAAACGTTGACCAACACAGTTGGAATCGGTCCCATTTATATCCCAACACGACATTCACCGTTTTCTCCAAACAAATTGATCGACGATCTCACTAACACCGTCGTCCCTGAAATGGTTGCGGTACAGCTGCCGAGCTTCTTGTTTTGATTGCGGCAGCAGATTCAGGACCTGGCTATAAGCAAATTCCTGACATGAGATCCTCGGTGAGCGGATACGTCCGGTTCTTGGAAGATACGAAAAATAACGATTTGCAAATCGTCTCGTATTTCCTCGAAGTTTGACAGTTAAAAAATGTTTGAAAAACCACTGTTGCTGCGATGCAACTGAACCAATTGAACTGAAACTGATTAGGACGATATTCCTAAAGGGCAACACCCAAAATTAGTACCTGTGAATTGCCACCAGGTGCAATTTTGGCGTGGCGGTAGTGTCGCCAGCCCCAACAGGGGAGTGGCGTATCTATATATATTTAGTCTATGGTTTAACATATTATTGTCGCTCTGGCACTAAACCGAATCGAGCGATTTCTACTCTCGCCGCACTTTTTCTCTCTGCCTTTTTCTGTCAAGCTTAATTTGGTATTACTCGATCAGTGTGTAAGCCAACTTTGTTGTGATGCCTCCATATTGTTTTGATTGACGAAAATTTATGTCGGTCGACGAACCAACTTTTTTTGTTTATTTAATTAAAAACAAAATAAAATATGCACTATTTTTACCTGCAGACCTGATGACCCCACTAATCTGATTGGGCCAAACTTTATGATATTCTCGTGTAAGCGTGAGATGAATGAAATGTGGGTGAGGTTTTCCGAAGCAATTGTGAAAAAAATATGACGACACCTTCAGCGTTTAGTGAGATGGTTTATTAAATGGTACACAATCTTACCCCATAATTGACGAATGAAAAGTCAGCTTGGGTGCGGCTGACGTAGTCCGTGTACCGTTCCTCTAAAGCTTTATCCAGGTGGTATTTGATGAAGTTTTCTCGATCTGAAAAAAATGTTAGCAAATTAAATAATCTCACAAGAATATAACAAGTTTGTATTGAAATAATTAATCAGTTTTAAAAATTTCACCACCAAATACTTTTTTGGTCATCTACGTGAGTCACACTCGTGTTAATCTTTATTGATCCATTACAAAGGAGATTTCTAAGGTAAAAGCTTGTTTAAAAAAGATTTTTATACCATTCAGCAAATAAGGCCACCGCAAATTTCATATTTTTCTCCGATTTGTGGAAATGGAATACTCTCATGTTGCAACAAAATCCGCAATATTTCCGGTAAAAATATTTTTTCCCATTTGACGATTAAAGCGAATTAGTAATTCCCCTTGAGTACGCGGCACGGTATGACGGAAGGAAAATATTTCAATTGGAGATTACGATGTACGATTCGAAATATTCAATCGGTGAAATTTGCGATTTTCAGAAAAAAAAACCCTATTTAATATTACCAAGATATGAAATAGAGTCTTCCAAACAAAATGATGGAAATCCGACAAAAATATTCAAAATTTTACAGCATTGCCTTGGCGTTCCCGATAAAGAGATTCCTACTCGAAACTTGATTTTGATTGTTGAGGCAATTGCAAACCTCTTTTTACACCTTAGCTTCCATCCACCCCGGGATTCGAACTGACGACCTTTGGATTGTTAGTCCAACTGCCTACCAGCGACTCCACCGGGACAGGACCCAGGGAGATGACTCCTACACCTGTACTGAGCTATCGACCTAACCTCTAGGTTAGACCGGTGCCAACATTTATTTCCCCATCTGACGGAAGGCGTGATCAAACAAATCCGGTCTTAAAATTAACCACCGGGACCTTCTGGGATCGATCCCAGGCTGAGAGGCAACCACGCTAACCCCTACACCATGGTCCTGACAAAAATATTATAATAAGGCTGGTACAAATTTTATTTTAAGTTTTTGTCCCCCCCCCCCCCCCCTTCAAAGTTGGCTCGAAAAATCAGGGGGCAAAAAAAATATTTTTTCAAAAAACTCTAATATTTCAATGAAATCTTAAGTGCAATCAATTGAAATTAATTTTGAATGCATTCCCCTGCGCTTAGAACATTTTTAGCATGTTTCGGTTGATTTAAAAATCATTTGAATTTTTAAAATTTTTCGATGTTTATTATCGCAAAAAGATTTTTTTCGCTAAAATTTTGGTTTTCGTCAAATTTAACATTTTTCGAAAACTAATGATTGCAAAACAACTGAACTAGTGTAAAATACATTTTAAAACACCTTTTCCGTGCAAATGTTGAAACTATGGCTTGTTATTTCAACATTTTTATTTTTTTAGTTTTTGCCCCCCCCCCCCTCGAACCCGGCCCGAGCCGAGGGACAAAAACTTTGTAAAATATTTGCATCGGCCTAAGCCAGAAAGCACACTTTCAAGCGCAGCGTAAAACGCCAAAGCGTAAATGTGCTGGCGTTATGCTTCGACTTGATGATTTGTCGATCTTTCGAGCGAGAACAAGCCGGGACTTGGAATTTATTGTTCAATTTATGGTTCTGTATAAAACCAAAAATTTAATAGGAAAAAATAGGTTAATAATAGAACGTAAAACACTAGTATATGGCTATATATAAGGATGTATAGTCGATTCAGAGATGATTGTCCGCAATCTGCTAAGAAATCAAGGGTTGGTTTGAGACTTTTTTCTCTGTTATGGCAATACATTTTTCAAATGTTTCATTTTTGGGCACAAGCAGATTATGGTGCATGTTTACGATTGTTTTTTTGTTTCAAAGTTAATTGTTTGAACTTGAAAGAGTTACCTATCAGTGAAAAAGTCCAAAAATACCTCTAAAAACTAGTTTTGACCACTTTTGCCGGAAGGATACAGACAGGGCAACCAGGTCAAAATAAATAAAATCTGGTAAAGTATCGATTAAAAATCTGGAAAAATTTAGCAGACGAAAATCATACAATTCTGCTTGGTGAAGAAGAGGGAGGATATTTGCTGATTAAAAAGTTTGAAAAATTGGTGGTGTCACTGATTTAATGGTCTTTTTTTACACAAAGAAAAAATTATCGTAATATTCATCAGGAAATGATGATACCTATTGTGTCAAAAAAAAAATAGTTTTACCTCTGTAAATGATGAATTTTGATAAGTTTTTGATAAATATTCATCAGGTTTACACTCGGGTTTACATTATTACACATTTTTGAAAAGAAGTAATATTCAACCAACCAAATTTTCAACCTTCAAAAATTCAACTTTTGTTTTTTCTGTAAGAAAAACTCATTTTAAATGGTATCAATTTTAATGAAATTTGCTCATTTTTATCAAAAAGCTGTTCAAAATTGGCATAAAGTAAAACTAGAGCGTCCAACTTCTCGTCCCGGGAAAAAAAATTCCGGGAATTCCCGAGATTTTCCGGAAATTTTTTTTTCCCGTTTCCCGGGAAATTTGTAAATTTTCCGGGAATTCCCGAACTACAAGCAGAAGCATATATTTTCCTACCTTTTTGTTACTAATGTTTTGAAATTATACAAAAAATAATAATTGGAGAACCTGATTTGATTTTATTAATTTCCATCTACTGTTCATATTGAACTAATCTACTTGTCTGTAAATTTCATGTCAAGGTTTAATTCAGATAATATTTATTTCTGAAGAATTCACCACTAGGAATATTCAGGAGTTTTTTTTGAAAAGGTCCAATAAACCAAATTTTCAGTTTTTGCTTTTTGGGTGTTTTTTAACACCCCTGACTCAAGGCGGTTTAAGAAACACCCAAAATGCAAAAACTGAAAATTTGGTTTATTGGACCTTTTCAAAAAAAACTCCAGTATTGTTTGCTTGTATGTTGGACAACAAAACATACGCTGTTATGGAATGAATATAAACTATTTTATTTTTGACAATCTTTTTTAATATTTTTTTTTGAAATCGACGCCAACATTTCAAAAAGCATCATGTACAAACCATGCATTTTGAGAAAAACGCATTTGAATGTTGAGCATCCATTTTCAATTCCCATTTTAATATAAAAGCAAAATAAGATGTTCTAATGATAACAAACGATGAAAAACGTTGCTTTTGTTGATACTTGATCATCCATATTCAATAAAACATTATTTCCGTAATTTTATTTGAGAAAAACAAACATAAATTCTTTTGAAATCACCAACGTCGATATCACCCTGCTGTCACTGAGGGGGGCGCTTTGTTATGATTCGTTTTTCTTCGCCGAATGTACATGGCGCTTTTTTCATGTTGCTTTTTTTTCGTCACGAGGTTTATGTAGCCTTTTGTTTGACAGATTGACAGGGCTATATAAGCAGGGACTGCTGATGGCAGAGATTTTGTTTATGTTACTTTATTTAAAATCATGATTAAACAGACTTTACTGAAGTAACTTTTGCTCATTTTTGGTGGAGAGGTAGCTTATTAGAAGTTCTTTCAGAATATACAATAACCCAGAAAGTGTCAAAATGTACATGATGCCTTTTGAAATGTTACCGTCGAAATATCATTTGAAAAAAAGATAAAAAAAAAGATTCCGGCCAAGATCAACATTGAGATTTGTTTGATTTTTTTTACCTTGAACATGTTGGATGGAAATTGAATTGATATAATTAAATTAACAAAAAGTTTTGTATGAGAAGAATTTGTTTCTAAGCATTCGAGAAATTACAGATTGAAGTTATAAATTTATGAAGCACGTAAGCTACCAAGGGCGTAAGAGGGTTATATATGAAAAAATAACGTTGATTTTCAACCACTTTTAAATACTCAAAATTATTTTAATATTATTAATTTATTAGGCTGAATACCATACAACAAAAATCATAACATAAAACCATGAAAAAACATTAAAAAACAACTTCGTTTCATATGAAATTTACCCAAAGAATGCAACTATATTTCAAAAACTCGCTCCAAATATTTGAAAACTTTGAGTTGTGATTTCATGAAATAGTGTTTCAAGTTAAAAAGCGCTAGAAATTAGATTTTTAAGGTAGATTCAATGACTATTTATTTATTCGGGTAATTCTCTACCAACTCAACTCTACAGGTAAAGTGGGTGATCATGTGGTTAAAAATGAAACTTTTTTCAAGAAAAATAATATTTTTCGGACTGAATAAAAAATTTGCAAGCATGTTCAAACAATTATTCTTAATGTCCAAGAAGTGATTAAAAATCAACATTTTAACCCATATTTTTTCTATAACTTGAACTTTTACACTCCAATTGAGATCCCCTAGGTCTATTCACGACCGTCTCCAATGACCGTGAGAAGATGCCAGAAAATCCAGCTACCAACTTAATCCCAACTAAATCACCCGGATAAATACAAAGATTTTGTTGATTAATTTTATTGTGCACATGAGTTTTTTTCAATTTCAATTTAATCTAGAAAAAGTGAATTGGCAACACTGCCAAAAAGCTCACCAAAAAAAAAGGGGTTTTCAGTTCAACGTTTCACAGTTTTCTTCACACCGATTTCAACAAACGTGCACATTAGACAGCACTCACTTTCGCAAACGTAAACAAACGATTTCCTCCAACGCGCGCGTATCAAAAATCCGCTTTTTCCGTCGTAATTTACTCCGATAAATCCCGAAAACATCCGACACTCAAAATGCTCGGCCTCCAGGCGTACGCCAGTGGCAGCGGCAGCAGCAGCAGCAGCGGTGACGATTCCGACCAGGAAGATACCACCAAAACAACAAAGGAACCCACGGAGGAGGAACTGGCCCACCTGAAGCCACTCGCGGACAGTGCCCACTCGGTAGCGAAATCGCTGCAGGTTTGTGCCGCTCCGCTGGTGGTCCCCACGGGGCAGGTGGAAACGTCCCGGGTGGTGGCCCCGACGGTCAACGAGCTGAGCTACAATCCGCGGTACGAGGAGATGTTTGCGCCGGTGGCGGGTCCGGCGAATCCGTTTTTGACGCAGCAGATGCGCGCGCCGAAGAACATGCTGACGGGGTTCGTGGAGGCGGCGCACATTAGTGACTTTCAGTTTGAGAACCAGCGGAAGACGTTCCACAGCTACGGGTACGCGTTGGATCCGTCGGTGGAGGGTGGGGCGGTTGGTGGTGGGGGTGGTGTGGGGGAGGAAGGTGGTCCGAGTTATGTGGGGCACTTGCAGGCGGCGTACGACACGGACGGGAAGACGGTGTTTGAGTCTTCGAAGGCGAATCGGGCTGGGGATAAGCGGAAGAAGTTGAAGAACGACAAGCCGGAAGATGTTGAGGGATTTTTGGGACCTTGGGGGAAGTACGAGGACGAGGAGCTGGTGTCGAGGCCGAACGAGACCGAGCGGGCTGAGATTGAGGAGATGATGGCCAAGAAGCAGCGGAGGAACCGGGTTACTGAGGATAAGCCGATTGAGGAGAAGTCGGTGCTGCACATCAAGGACTCGGTTGATTACCAGGGTCGATCGTTCCTGCATCCGCCGCACGACGTCGGGGTCAATTTGCGGAAAAGTGGTGCTCCCGATCGGTGCTTCCTGCCGAAGGCCCACATCCACACCTGGACCGGTCACACCAAGGGCATTTCCGCCATCCGGTGGTTCCCCAAGTCGGCCCATCTTCTGCTGTCCTGCAGCATGGACGCGCGGATCAAGATCTGGGAGGTCTACAACGAGCGGCGTTGCGTGCGGACGTACTCGGGCCATCGGCAGGCCGTACGGGACGTAAGCTTCAACAATCGCGGCGACAAGTTCGTGTCGGCCGGGTACGATCGCTACCTGAAGCTGTGGGACACCGAAACGGGCGACGTCGTGTCGCGGTTCAGCTCGCGGAAGATTCCGTTCTGCGTCAAGTTCCACCCGGATTACAACAAGCAGCACCTGTTTGTGGCCGGCACGTCCGACAAGAAGATCATTTGCGTGAGTAGATTCATTTGAACAACCTTAGATCAAAACCCTAAATATTTCTTCTTCCCTCTTTTCAGTGGGACACCCGCAGCGGCGACATCGTCCAGGAGTACGACCGCCATCTGGGCGCGGTCAACACCATCACCTTCGTCGACGAAAACCGCCGCTTCGTGACGACCTCCGACGACAAAAGCCTCCGCGTCTGGGAGTGGGACATCCCCGTGGACATGAAGTACATCGCCGACCCGACGATGCACTCGATGCCCGCCGTCACGCTCTCCCCGAACGGCAAGTGGCTCGCATGCCAGAGCCTCGACAACAAGGTGGTCATCTTCAGCGCCATCAACCGGTTCAAGATGAACCGCAAGAAGACCTTCACCGGCCACATGGTGTCCGGGTACGCGTGCAACTTGGACTTTTCCCCCGACATGAGCTACCTCGTGTCGGGCGATGGGGACGGCAAGGTGTACATCTGGGACTGGAAGACGACCAAGCTGTACAAAAAGTGGCAGGCGCACGACAACGTGTGCATCTCGACGCTGTGGCATCCGCACGAGGCGAGCAAGCTGGTGACGGCCGGGTGGGACGGCACGATCAAGTATTGGGATTAGAGAGCGGGGCGCTTTTAAATGATTTGTTGGGTATGTTTGAATGTGAGTGATGAATAAAGGGAGTTTGAGCCAAATTGTTTTGAAAATTGTATTTTAAGAGATGACATTCGATCCTTACTGACTTGTTCTGAAATCAATCAAAAATATTGAAATAATGAGATCAAAGATTTTAAAATGTTAGTCTTGATTTAAAAAACCTAAAAATATTGTTTTCGAAAAGATCGGGAAATTTCACGAATGTTTCACGTTTTAACATTGAAAATCAAACGTTACCTAAAACGGTGCACTTTATCAAAATTTTACTGAAGTACTTTTTGATTGCAAATTCAATTTTACATCAAAAAATGAAGTTAAAAAAATTTTGCGACCAATTTTTCGATTTTTTGAAAAAATCAGTATTGATTTAAAAAATGATAACTCGGTCAAAGATATTTTGCCCGTTCTGGAAATTTCTGAAATGTTGGTATTTAATGTCCATATCAGAAAATAAAAAAAAAAACAATAAAAATAGTGTTTTTTGTAAATTAAGTTTGAGTGCCAAAAAGTGTAATTAAAAAAATCCCCAAAAGAAAATTTACCTTGTATTATCTTTTTCACTGAGATCTTTTCAAACACGCACGAAGCAAAATGATCATCGTTCGGTCAAAACGTTCATCGTTTGTGCAAAACGAAAGAGAATTGAGAGAAAAATGACCATTTCCGGTCTCTTTTCGCTCAATTCTCTCCCCGTTAGCGTAGAATTCCTTCATTTTCTTGACATTCGCGTCCTATTTCCTCCTCTCTGATTCCTGTTTGTGACTTTTTACATGCATTGGAGTTCATCGCTCATGAAAGTGAGTTCAATGAAATCGAGAATACCTTTCTTTCGTAAGAAAGGCAAAAAGTAAATCGTTCAAAAAGTTGTTCGGGATTGCCGATCGATGTCAAATTTGTTTCAGATGCTCACTCATGGTCTGTACTATGAATGTA
Source organism: Culex pipiens pallens (assembly GCF_016801865.2). Lineage (NCBI taxonomy): Eukaryota > Metazoa > Arthropoda > Insecta > Diptera > Culicidae > Culex > Culex pipiens. The sequence goes on from NC_068937.1 coordinate 15,695,568, forward strand.
GGAAGAAATTTCGTATAAAATTAGAAACGAAAAATGTTGGCGAAGGTCACCAGGTAGGCTTTTACCTTTTTTTAGAGATTTTTTTTTCTTATGTTAGGTTTATCAAACGGCTCTAACTCCAGAACCAAATTATGAATCTGGATGTAAATTGGGGAGGTTGAAGAGCTCGAAAAAAGAAATTTTTGAGATAAATAAAAGATATGTAAATGAAACAAAATGACCATATTTTCATTTAAAAACTGTGTATTTTGTTGAAAAGTCTGTCCACATCCGAAACCAGATGGATATTTCGAAATTTGAGCGGCAACTCGCCCAGGTTCAGCACACAAGCTTTCATCTGCATTCAGAAGAATCAAAATCGGATTCAGGGGAGCTGAGAACGACGCGACACAAAATTTGGCCAAATTTTACCACATACGAACATCACTCGATCTCCACGGAATTTATTTTCTCAAAATTCGAGCGTTGGAGATAGACGAGTTCTGTCAAGGTGAATCGATAGAGCGTCGAAAATCAATGCAGTGTGATTTTTTGGCGATTTTTCCGATTAATATTCATGCTGTATCGTCTTATTTACGAAGATGAAAATGACGTCCAGCCATAAAGTAAAACCTGTACCTTTCTTTAGTAAGAAAGGCAAAAAGACAAAGAAACAATGTTTTATTTGTTTATTGTATATTGTAATTATTTTTGCCGATTTCAATGAAATACCATAATATCATTATAAAAATAAAAAAAATCATTAAAACTTCTTTGTTCTTTGCTAATATTTTTACAAATACAAAAACAATTTTGCGGAGCTGTGCAATATTTTTTAAAATACATAATATGATAAACAGATTTCAATAAATTTTTCTTCGTTTTTTTTTTTTAAATATTGAAGTGTATGAAAAAACATACATGATATTTGGTTTTTTGATACATTAATTTTAATTTTTCAAAAATATTTGCAACGATCTCTATTTTCAAACTGATTTTGCTTACATTTTTCCTTTTTTAATCACAATTTTATCCGTGAAAATTTAACCTGAAAAAAACCCTTTTACCCATTGCATCCTTGCTTATTAACTCATTCTTTGAGAATATATTTTTTTCCATGTTTTGAAAAAATAACATTCAATTTGAAGAATACGGAAATTTTTTGAAATTGAATTCAGTTTTCTTCAGCACATTTGTAGCCAACAATCCAAGTTTTGTTTTATATTTTTCAAATTTTTACGGAATGGAAAATGTTGGTTTTAGCTCCCGAAAAAAATTTCGTCGAATTTTTAAAAACAAATGATTGTAAGTCAACTGCTCTGTTGATTTATGCATTTTTAAACACTCTTTTTATTAAAATCTTTAACACATTTTTTTCAATTTCTTTATTTTTGTTTTGTTTTCATAAAGGAATTTATTTTGAACAGGTATTCAAAATGGCCACGCGTCGCCTCTGTTTGTATCATTTTTTTCAGTGCAGTCCTTATCCATACCTACGACTTTGCCGAAGACATCAAATCGATCAAAACATTCCTTCAAAAGATACAGACTTTTGTATTTTCAAATATCATTTTTGTATTGACACCTGCCAATTTTGTATGGAAAATTATATGGATACACTAATGATGAAAAAAAAAGAATTTAAATAATTAAAAAAAAAATCAAAAAACTTATAAAAGTCTTCAAAATTTTAAAAATTTTAAAGATTTTGAAAGGTTTAAAAATATTAAAAAACATTCAAGATCCAAAAATTTAAAAAAAGAAACAAAAAAAAAAATAAGATGATAAAATGAAATAATTTTTTAAGATTTTCTTAATTTTTTTAAATTGTAACATTTGTAATATTTTGAAAATTTTAGAAATTTTTCAAATTTGTATAGCTTAATTTTTTTTAAAATTGTTTGAAATTTTAAATTTGAACTTTTTGAAATTTCAAATATTTATTTTTTATTGATTTCTGTTATTTTTTAAAATTAAAAATGAACTTTATTATTTTTTAAATACATACTAGGGTGTTTCATCCAAACAAAAAAGTTCTCAGAATACGGCAAACCGGGGTTCCCCTTGTAGAGGATACCCATAGGGACTCTCATGCCAAATATCAGCCTATTTGGTTGAGAATTGGCCTGTCCCCAGCGGTTCAAAGTTTACATGTAAATTACTATGAGATTTTTATGCTTTTCGTTCAATCGTTCCTACAGGTCTGGGGACAACATGGATTCACTCGGAATAAAGACAGGTGTGTAGGGGATGGTCCAATGAACAAGTTCCAGAAGGATTTAGGGTTGTCTATTCTGTCCCCAAGATGCGCATTGGATCGACGTCCGGTGTCTCCAGAATCAACGATTCACCCTTCAAATGTACGCATTGTCCCTAGTATGCTATGACGGCCAGCTGAAAATTACGACACCCTATGTCGGACGGTGAACACGTGGCAAAGCATTCACTCAAGTTTTGGCTCAGAAACATACTTTAAAGTAATAAAATTATAATTTTTGATGTTCCTGTAACAATTTGAACTATTCCAAATAACGTAACATGATGATTTTGTAATAATAATGCAATCGATGATTCTCCACGTGTTCACCGTCCGACATAGGGCGTCGTAATTTTCAGCTAGCTATTTCTGATGATAAGTTTATCATATTCGTGTTCCTGCGACAATTTCACAATAGAAACATGCATAAAAATGTTTATTTTCATCCATTTTAACCCTTTAAAAAATGAAAGTTAAAAAAATGAGATGCTGCTTTTTTCTGGTGTCATCTAGTATCCTTGGAAACGAACTTGAATTTCTATAAATGTGAATCGAAGATTTTTTTTAACTATTGTGAAATTGTCTCAGGAACACGAATATTATAAAATTATCATCAGAAAATGGGTTCTAAGGGGTCCCCCGAGCAAAAATTTACAACCAAAAAATTCACTTAAAATAAAAGTGTCAATTTAATATGTTAAACTGCCTTACCCAAAGCGTTCTCAGTCTCAGATGGTAGTCCCAGATGTCCCCTACAAGCTGCAGGTCGAACCGATATCTGGACCGAACACTTTTTTATTTGAGTTTGAAAATTGTGCTATTTTTTCACTAAAATGCCAATAACTCCCTTTAGATTCAATCAATTGAGATGCTCTACCCTGCATTTTGCTGCATTTTTCAAGCCCTTACAGATGCATTTTGAATTTTGAAATTAAATTGAATTTTGCCCAAGTTACCTTAGCCTTTTTACGATTTTTGACGTTTTTGAACCTTCAAACTTTGTGTCCCGATTTGCCCCACTTCCCGTTGACCTAGAGTGCTCATATTTTGACCAGATGCTAATTTTATATGTACAAACAATCCCTGAAAATTTCAGGCAGATTGGTGAGGTCGATGCGAGATGGGTATGCTTTGCTCGTGGACTCGCTCTTAAATGCTTAACATTTTTTTTTAATTATTTAAATTATTTTTTTTCTAACTATCTTTTTGAATTTTTCATATTACAATTTCTAGAAATAATTAAAACTTCAAATTTATAAATTATAAATTTCTGAACTTAGTTTTGCCCCTTTCAAATGTTGCTGCAGATTTGCAAACTAATCGGTTTTGCGATCAGTATCAGTAGACCAGTTTTGTTTTAAATTAAAAAAAAACATTTCAAAATCATTAGAAAACAGGTTTTTTTGATGCGCTCTGAAACCCTGAAGTTTGTTATATTCTTAATTTATTTCAATTCTTCAAAATTTGACACTTCTCTTTTTTTATTTCTCAAATTCTTGCAATTCATTTTTTTCTCACTTTTGACGTGAAATTAGAGTTCTGCGACTTTATTTTAGTCGAATTTGGGTGGTTGATTGCCTGTTATACAATCCAGACTCGATTATCCGAAGGTTTGTATGGGAATTCGGATAGTCGAATCACGAACAAAAAAACTTTTTTTTCGTTTTTTTTTATTTTATTACTTTAAACATCAAATTCGAGTTTTGCAACCCTATTTTAGGCAAATTTGAATGTTTGATTGCATTTTAAATTAAAAATGCATTTTTCAATACGTTATCACCGCCATTTTGGCCGCCATTTTGGCCGCCATCTTGGATTTGAAAATTCTTAATCATTTTAGAGTAGTTTACTGCCGTTCTACGCATAATTGTCCCATGTTCGAAAAAGTGCAACTGAGAAAAACGAGATTGAAATTTTTCGATCGATTTCTGTGTTTCTACGCATAATTGTCCCGTGGGTTCCTATTCGCCCTATGTGTCCCTAATTGTCCCAGTTAGCAGTGTATCACCCTTATTTGTGATCCTCTTGCTAAACAACAGGTAAAAACGACAAAATGCCACATAAAATTAATGATTCCGTATAAGAAAATACTTGGTGGGACAATTGGGTACTAAAGCCCTTTGTCAATTTTTATGTACAACGGTAAAAAACACGATTAAAAACCATTTCTGATCACTTTTTTTTTCATTTTAATGCAAAAAAATTTCTATGACAAGACAACATTTTTTCGATGGATCAACTATGGTTCCCTTGGAACGAGCTGTCAAGAAGGACCGCGAGGTTAATTTTTCAAAATTGATTTAAAAATCCATTTTAAACTCTTTGTGGTTGTACAAAGGGTCATTGTACTCAGAAAAATAAGCTTTATCGCTGCAAACAATAATATCAGCAATCTAAGCTTGATTTTAGGACCCAATTATGCGTAGAAGTTTAACGATGGGACAAACAGACTTGATGTTGTTTTCTATGAGTTTCCAAACAAAGTATCAGATTTTATGTGTTTTTCTTAAAGTATACGACAAACTAAACTTAAAAATGTTAAAAAAGTCAAAATCGTCTAAAAATGACATGGGACAATTATGCGTAGAACGGCAATTTATGGCTTGAATCAAAAATAAGACAACGAAAAAAAAATCTCGTGATTCGATTGTCCGAAAATTTGATTATCCGAAGTGATTTTTTTCGAAGCCTTTGGATAATCGAGTCTGGTCTGTAATACAAATTGGCAAAATTTCGCTTCGGGTAATCAAATCACGAAAATGTCGATGTCTTATTTTTCATCGTCGAGCTCTAGTTTGACCCCTCTAAAGTTTGACTCTAAAGTGATTTAGAATTTTTAAATCCAAGATGGGGGCCAAAATGGCGGTGATAACATATTGAAAAAAATCATTTTTAATTTAAAATGCAATCAAACATTCAAATTTGCCTAAAATAGGGTTGCAGAACTCGAATTTGATGTTAAAAGTAAGACAGTTCAAAAATACGAAGAAAAAAATGTTTTTTTGTTCGTGATTCGACTATCCGAAGTCCCATACAAACCTTCGGATAATCGAACTTCGCATAATCGAGTCTGGACTGTACTGATACATAAAATTGAAGTACTTTATGTGGAACTTTTTCGATGGATACAGGAACCCTTTGCTCACCCTATCCTTTATCCAGATTACCATGTGACTTGACGGCTACCGTAACTTTCCGTGAACAGTGAACATTCACCGAAATTCACATGTAGATGCACGAAACAACCCTTCAAAACATGGCACGTGCGCGCCTGCGCCCTTTCCCAATCCAGGCATGTTTTTCCTTCTATCTTTCAGTTTGTTCAGCTTTCAAGAGGTGAAACAGACACAGAAGAAAAGCTTAGTAATTTTCCTCCCATATCGCTGGATTTCGCGAAAAGTGTTGATTTTAACAAGATTTAAGGAAATTTGCTGGTTCTAAAGAGAAGCTTTTTGTCGAACTAAACTCGAGGCGTAACAAGATGTCCTCCCGAAAGTGTCTTTCCTGTTGAGTTTCGGGGGGAGGACAACGAAGTGAACGCAAATTACGATTTCCCTCAGAAGCTGTGTTTGTGTGAAAATGGCTGCCAAGCCTCCGCAGGACACGTCCGGCCTGGGCTACTCGTACGTGACGCCCGGCGGGATGTTCCTCCGGCTGCGGAACTCGCTGTCCCAGTTCAGCGACCTGTTCAGCGAGTTTAACAAGTACATCGCCCCGGCCTACCATCATGACCGCTGCGAGCGTTCCGTCCATATGCGACTGTACTCGATGAACAAGCGCGAGTTCGTCGTGGTGTTTTTGGCGTTCTTTGCCTGCTTCGGGCTGGGGATCTTCATCGGGTTGGCGGGGCCACCGATTACGGTGACGACCATGGTCACGGGCACGTCGCTGATGCCGAACAGTTCGGGGAGTGGCGGGACAAATCCGGACTACCTGGCGAACGGTCCGTTTGTGATGCGGACGCCGCTGATGACGACCTACTCGCAGCAGCTGTGGCTGATTGCGCGAATCGACACGGACAACACCGACGACGAGATCTTCGACAAAAGCTTCCACGTGAGTGTCGGGATTGACGGGTTAACCACGGAACACAAACCGGTCACCGTGCTGAGTGCGGACCACGCCAGCAGCAAGAACCGAACGCGTCATCTGTCCTGCGTGAGCAATTCCTGCGAGGAGTTCATAGTGCTACATCTGGGTTTCCTCGATTACGCCCACTACATCATCACGGTGCGGTTCTACGGCCTGGAAGGGTTCCACCATCGGTACACCATCAACAGCGTCCAGTTCTACTTCAAGACGTACAACCCGGCCTTCACCCAGATCGAAATCTGGTTCCGCTTCATCTTCCTCCTGTTCACCTTCATCGTGACCTGCTGGTTCGCGCACACCCTCCGCAAATACCCCATCTACGACTGGTCCATCGAGCAAAAGTGGCTCTCCGTCCTGCTCCCGCTCCTCCTCCTGTACAACAACCCCGCCTTCCCCCTCATCTTCCTCATCAACAGCTGGATCCCGGGAATGCTGGACGCGATTCTCCAGGCCAGTTTCCTGTGCGCGCTGCTCCTCTTCTGGCTGTGCATCTACCACGGACTGCGGCAAAACGAGCGTAAACTGCTGACCTTTTACGTGCCCAAGCTGATCGTCATCATGCCGATCTGGCTGTGCGCCGTCGTCCTGGCCACGTGGGAAAAGTGCAACGAGATGAAGGATCCCACGTACAGCCACTTTGTCGACACTGGGAACTACAATGTGAGTATCGACTGTTTAATCGTTTTAAGATCATAAAAGGAATTACCATTACCATTTTTGGATATGTTACGTAAATCATTCAGCTTGGATTTTTTTTAAATTGCTTAGTATTTTTTCGTAAAATGCCCAACTAATCACCGTACTTTTGCAAAACGGCAAGCTAAAATTTGTTCAGCGATTCCGGAGAAAGATTTAAAAAAAAATTGTTTTGCGAAAATCGTAAAAAAAAAACCAATTTTGTTTCGGACAGGAACACCCTAATCACCAAACCAAAAAAAAGAAAACGGGTCTAATTTTTTTGGCCAATGAACTTTTATAACAATTTTCATACAATTTTCCGATCTTTTCCAAAACATTATTTTATTTTAAATCAAGACTAACATTTAAAAAAGGTGTAATATTGAATGTTTGACCCTCTTGAACTGTTAGTCTTGATTTAAAAAAATTGAAAGTATTTTTTTCAAAAAGAACAAAAAAAATCACGAATGTTTAATATTCTAATATTGAAAATCGGACCATTAGTTGCTGAGATATCGACATTAGAAAATGGTGGGTTGTTTGGGTGAGACTTAGAAAACATCAATTTTCCTATTTTTACACCTTTGCATGGCAATATCTCAGCAATTCAAATAAGCAAAATATAGAGAATTTTCTCAGCTTTTCAAAAATATTTTTTTCAAAAGTGTGCAAACATGGGCACTAATTAAAAAAAATTAAAAACCTTGAATATTTTCAAAAAAGTTACCTAAAAATGGTTATACATAACTTGAAAACGGTGCACTTTATCAAAATTTCAATAGAGTTCTTTATGATTTCCTATTCGATTTTACATCGAAAATGAAATTTTTAAAAAAATCAGTATTGATTAAAAAATTTATAACTCGATCAAAGATTTTTTGCACAACCTGGAAGTTTCTGAAAAGTTGGCATTTGATGTCCCCTAAAACATATCAGAAAAAAAATAAAAATAGTGTTTTTTGCAAATCAAGTTTTAGTAACAAAAAGTGGCATCAAAAATCACCAAAAAGAAATTTACCGTGTATATTTTTTTCAGTGTAGTCCTTATTCATATCTACAACTTTGTCGAAGACACCAAATCGATCAAAAAAAGTCTTCAAAAGATATAGATTTTTGAATTTTCATATATCATTTTTGTATGGACAGCTGCAAAATTTGCATGGAATATTATATGGACAAACTAATGATGCAAAATGGCTTCTTTGGGCATACCGAAGGCACCAAAAAAGTTTCATCCGGATTAAAAATTACAAAAACAATCGAATGACCGAAATCTCAAAATGAGCAATTTATTGGAATTCACAGGGTGACCACTCAAATCCCATTTGCAAAGTCCCGATTTTCCGACTTTTCCAGAAACTTAAATAATAGGCATTTTTTTATCTAATGAATGATTTCAAATAAAAAACTCTTTGAAAAAGTCAATATCAACAGATATCAACCATCGAAAACCAAACCATTGAAAATTTTCAAAAAAAAAAAAAGAAAACTTAACAACAAATTCCTTAAACAATACTACAAAATAGAAGCACTCATTATGTTGATTCTGAGTAGAAGCTTTAACAATTAGTCTTATAATATCAATGTTTATTTTTAAAATTAGCAAACTTCTGGTTTTTGATACTTCGTTTCAACTGGAAATGGCAAAAGTTTAAGATAACTGAATTCAATTTATTTTCTTATAAATCAAAGAACACTTAAAAATGTTTACTGTTATAAATTTTTCAAAAATAAAATAAAAAGATAACTGGGAATTCGTTTGAAAAAAAAAAAAATGCCAGGCTCCTTCTTTAATTTTAATTAAAAATTCAGTTTGATGAGATTCCGTGTTTTAGCACTTATTTTTTGCGAAATGTTTGAAGAGATAAACTCTTTAAACTTATTTGCAATAACTCAACTCAATATTTCTTGGTTTCTTAGTTTTGCAGTTTCAATATTTTTTTCATGTTTCAAAAAGTAAAATAGATTTTTTTTTTCAATCAGAACGAACATCTATTGGGTTTTATTCGATATTTAAGTTTTCCGATAATTGAAAATCAAGCATTAACTGTTATTTTCATAAACTATGTTATTGTTTTGAGTTAGATGTTACCTCTTGTTTGATAAACAAAAATTAATAAAAATGTTATATGTTAACCCTCTAACGCCCATGGTTACTCCAGAGCACCACTAATTTTTGGATTCAAAATTAAATTTCTCTGCAACCATTCATTTTTTCAAGCTGCTTCAACCTGCATTAGTTAATATAGAATGTTAACCAATAACCATTAAAATTTCGTCCAATTTGGTTGATCCAATTACGAGTAATGTGGAAAAACGTAAAAAATCTCGATTTTGCTCTGGGCGGGAAGGGGTTAAATACAAAAATATTTTGAAAATCTGTGTCAAATGCATCCAATATTTATTAGGATTTTAAAGTCTTAAATAGCCTTTTTATTTTCAAATAGATTCATTTGCGAAAGGAACCTTAAATTTATTGTTAGTAACTAAAGACGAACTGAGTGAGTTTATTTTGAAAACTGCACAAAATATTACAAAATTATTCAATGGTAAGAAAATAATTTTCAAACAAGTTTGCTTGGGATTCCCAATCTTTTTACAAAAAAAAAAAAAATCACAAATTCTCGACTTTTCCCGATTTTTGGCGGATTTTTGCGACTTACCGACTTGAATGGCCACCTTGTATTAATTCATAACTCGGTGGCATATTTTTGCCCACCGGAACATTTAGAAAATCTCGGTAATTCAACTTTTAGTGCTTACAGATTAGTTGAAAAATTGATTAATTTCAAGTTTTTTTTTTCTGGGTAGTCCTAACTAATATATAGTCTAGACTCGATTATCCCAAGGTCTTGGAATAGTTTCACGTCGGATAATCGAATCAGGAAAAAAATGTTTTTCGTTGTCTTATTTTTGGGTGTCGGGCTTAACGGTGCACATCAACCAGTGCTTTCGCACCAAGATTTTTGTCACAGATATTTTAGTATTTTCGAAATTACGGGAACTATCGATATAATTTTTTATTCATCCCCTAAAGTACTGTCTACTTAGCGATTTACATCAATATTTATTATTTTTACAATCAGATTGTTGCATGTTGAGTTGAAGACTGCGCGCAATCAAGTAGGCACTGTGTGCCGGCAGCTTGGTTACAGTTATTAGTTAAAATAAACTTCTACCGATTGGACGTATTTCTAATCCACTGCGTTTCTCATTTCTCTAACAAGAGGTTATGAGCCCGGACGTGCGCGAAGACTAGCGGAAGATGTCCGATCGGAATTACGGGATCGAACGGCTGGTCGGTCGGGAGAACTGGGCTGACTGGAAGTTTGCGGTCCAAACCCACCTCGAAGTTGAAGAACTGTGGGATGCCGTCGAACCGAAGGTGAAGGCGGATGGAACGGTGGAAGCGGTCGACCCGGCCAAGAGCAAGCTTGCGCGAGGGAAGATCATCCAGTTCCTGGAACCGGTAAACTACTACCACGTTCGCGAAGCGAAGACGGCGCAAGAAGCTTGGAAGAATCTGGTCAACGCGTTCGAGGAGACCGGACTCACGCGGGAGGTCGGATTGCTGCACAAGCTCATCAGGACTGATCTGGACAGCTGCGGAACGATGGAAATCTACGCGAACCAGATCATCTCGGCGTGCCACCAGCTGAAAAGCATTGGATTCCCGATTCCAGACAGGTTCGTAGGAGCGTTGCTGTTGGCGGGGCTTCCGGACCTGTTCAAGCCCATGGTGATGGCGCTCAAGAACTCCGGAATGGCGATCACGGGGGACTCCGTGAAGACGATTCTGCTGCAGGAGGAGGACGAGCTGTTGCCAGGTGAAAAAACATTCGTTGCTAAGCGGCGAGTCAACAAGCCAGGTGGTTACCGACGCAACACCCAAACAGCGGGCGGTTTCCATGGCGACGACCAAACAGCGAGCGGCTCTCGAAGCAACCACGGATCGCGTAAAAGTCAGCCGGAGGAACGCGGCCCACGGTGCAGGAAGTGCAACAAAATTGGCCACATTGCGAAGCACTGCCCCGAGAAGGATGCCGTGCGCGGGAAGCAAGCGTTGTGCACGGTGCTGTCAACATTCAAGTCGGCCGGGACGGACGACTGGTACCTGGACTCAGGTGCGACACAGCACATGACGCGGAACCTGGAGCTGCTGGAGGACGTGCGGGACAGGAGCGGAACGGTTGTAGCTGCCAACAAGGAGTCGATGGAGATCCAGGCATGCGGAACGGCCACGCTCTTCCCGTCGTGTTTCAATGGTGAGGAACCTGTTCCGGTAAGCGATGTGCACTTTGTCCCCGATCTTTCGACAAATTTGCTGTCGATCGCACAAATCGTACGCAAGGGCAACACGGTGCTGTTCAACGCGGACGGCTGCATTATCCGGAACGCTGATGGCGGCGTCGTTGCGACCGGTGTGATCGAGGATGACCTGTTCAAGGTGGACCAGCGTAAGAACAAGGCGCTGGCGTGCTCGCGCGTGGAGACTCTCGAGACTTGGCACAAGCGCCTGGGTCACCTGAACGTGAGCAGCATCAAGAAACTGGCCAACGGTGTAGCCAACGGTGTGCAGATCAGCGGAAACGGCATGGACGATTGCCAGATTTGCCCGATGGGGAAACAAGCTCGACTGCCGTTCAGCAAGAGTGGTTCCCGCGCCGAGGAGTTGCTTGAGGTAATTTATTCCGATATTGCTGGCCCGATGGAGCTGCCGTCCGTCGGCGGTTGTCGGTACTACGTTTCGTTTATCGACGACAAGTCCCGACGAGCGTTTGTGTACTTTCTCAAGACCAAGTCGGAGGACGAAGTACTGGCTTGCTTCAAAGAATTCCATGTTCTGGCGGAGCGCCAGACAGGCCGGAAGTTGAAGACGTTGCGTACGGACAACGGCAAAGAGTACGTCAACAAGGGATTCCGGGAGTACTTGAAGCGGATGGGCATCCGACACCAGACCACCAACGACTATACTCCAGAGCAGAACGGGATGGCCGAACGCTTCAACCGGACAGCGGTCGAGAGAGGGCGCTGCATGTTGTTCGAGGCCAAGCTCCCGAAACCATTCTGGGCTGAGGCGGTGAATGAACCAGCGGTCACAGTCTCACACCGGAGGAGATGTGGAGCGGGAAGAAACCGGATCTCTCACACGTTCGCGTGTTCGGAACGAAGGCGATGGTGCAAGTGCCGAAAGTCAAGCGCAAGAAGTGGGATTCGAAGTCTCGTGAGTGTGTGCTGATTGGTTTTGAAGAGGACACTAAGGGGTACCGCCTGTACGACCTCGCGAGCAAGACTTTCCTGAAGAGTCGCGAAGTGACTTTCATCAACGAAGGCTTGGGCGAGAAAGCGGCTGTCACGAAGAAGAAACCGGAGGTAATTTCCCTTGACTTCGGTACAACTCCGAAGGTTGATGCCGCGCAGCAGCCAGGACTGGTTCCGCCGGAACCGGATGCCGTTGAGGAGGAGCAGCCTCTCGATGTTGATGATGTCCTCGAAGACGACGGCCACGAAGAGCCTGTGGTGGATGCTGCGGTCCCTGGGCCTAGGACCGATGCTGTGTTCGATGACCAAGTAGCTAGCAGTAGTTCGACCATGACCAACGTGCTCCCTCCGCAAAACATTTCCAAACCACCCGGGTCAGGGGTGTTGAGGCGCAGCGGTCGGGAGCACATCCTTCCAGGCAAGTACAAAGACTTTATCGTTTCTGGCAAAGGTCTACCTGTGTCCACCATTTCTCAGACACTCGACGACGATTCGAGCGACTCCAGCGAATACGATGATGCCGATGATGTTGAGTTTGGAGGGCTAGCAACTGGCCACCGAGACGATCCACTTGCGGAGCCGCGGACCTACGCGAAGGCGATGGCGTCGCCGGACGCGGAGCGCTGGAAGCAAGCGATGGTCGACGAGCTTGAGTCGATCAAGGCCAACGAGACGTGGACTCTCGTCGACCTGCCCCCGGGTCGGAAGGCTGTTGGCTCGAAATGGGTCTACAAAATCAAGCGGGACGCGGATGGTCGCGTGTTGCGGTTCAAGGCACGGTTGGTTGCACAAGGATTCAGCCAACAATACGGGACCGACTACGACGAGGTGTTCGCACCGGTGGTGCGACAAACGACCTTTCGCGCGCTGATGGCTGTTGCTGCGAAGAAACGCATGACCGTGAAGCAGTATGACATCAAGACCGCCTTCCTGTACGGCGATCTTGAGGAGGAGATTTACATGCGTCAGCCACGCGGATTCGAAGGCGCCAAAGGCAAGGTGTGCAAGCTGAAGAAGAGCCTGTACGGACTGAAGCAGGCGGCGCGGTCCTGGAATCAGAAGCTTCACGATGCCTTGAAGCGGCAAGGATTCGAGCGATGTGTGGCGGACACGTGCCTGTACCGCAAGCGACGAGCTGGACGTTGGTGCTATGTTCTTGTGTACGTGGACGACTTGATTGTTGCGAGCGAAAATCCGAAGATGATCGAGGCCTTGGCCGGAGCGCTGCAGCAAAACTTCGAGATGAGCGTTCTGGGAGACATCCGGTTCTACCTCGGTATGGAGATCGAGAAGAACGCACAAGGTGATTACTTCCTGAGCCAACGGAAGTACATCGGAGAGGTCGTCGAGTCGAGTGGACTTGCGGACGCGAAGGTGTCCACTGTTCCCCTGGATCCGGGGTACGTCAAGCGCGAGTCAAAGGATGAGCCTCTTCCGGACAACAAGGAGTACCAGAAGTTGGTTGGGAAGCTGCTGTATATTGCCGTCAACACGAGGCCGGACATCTCGGCGGCGGTGTCCATCTTGAGCCGCAAGACCAGCAGGCCAACGCAGGACGACTGGAACGAGCTGAAGCGGGTCGTGAGGTATCTGAAAGGAACAAAGGATTACCGATTGCGACTGAGCCAGAACGGAACCGACAACGGGATCGTTGGATTTTGCGACGCCGACTGGGCGGAGAACCAAGAGGACAGGAAATCTAACAGCGGGTTCGTGTTCAAGGTCAACGGCGGAACTGCAAGCTGGGCATGCAGGAAGCAGAGCAGTGTCTCGCTTTCAACCGCCGAGGCCGAGTTTGTATCGCTTTCCGAAGCGGTGCAGGAGGCGCTGTGGCTGAAGGTGCTTCTACGAGAGTTGAACGACGAGCAGCAAGTCGTTATCCAGGAAGACAACCAAAGCTGCCTGAAGATGTTGTCTGCCGAGAAGTTAAGCAACAGGACGAAGCACATTGCCACGCGATTCCACTTCACGAAGGACCAGATCGAGAAGGGGGAGGTAAGCTGCGTTTACTGTCCAACGGAGGACATGGTGGCGGACCTTCTCACGAAGCCACTAGCCAGGATCAGGACGGAGAAGCTGGCTGGGATGATCGGCTTGACCGCAGCAGTCTAGGAGGAGTGTTGAGTTGAAGACTGCGCGCAATCAAGTAGGCACTGTGTGCCGGCAGCTTGGTTACAGTTATTAGTTAAAATAAACTTCTACCGATTGGACGTATTTCTAATCCACTGCGTTTCTCATTTCTCTAACAAGATTGCAGGATTGGGTCCGTAAGATTGTCAATTTTTGAATAAGAAAACAACAACTTCCTTGGTTGCTGTGCACTCTTAAGCTGATTAATTTTTAAGTCCAAAATGGCGGCAATGAAATGTTGAGAAAACGCATTTGGAATTTTTAAGTCAATCAACGATTCAAATTTAACTAAAATAGGGTCGCAGAACTGGAATTTGATGTTAAAAGCAAGAAAATAAAAAAAATGTTCACGATTCGATTATTCGATGTCCCAAACAAATCTTTGGATTAACGATACTTCGGCTAATCGAGTCTGAAATATATCTACAACTTTGCAGAAGACACCAAATCGATCTGAAAATTCCGATTACAAGATACAATTTTTTTACATACTATTTTTGTATGGAAAACTGTAAAAATCGTCAGGAAATTTATGTGGGCAAACCAATGATGCAAAATATTTTTTTTTTTGACATTTTTTGTTTCAGCTAATTAAAAAAAAATACAAAAATTAACGTGTCGCGAAATCGGCTGATTTCGTATATCATTGTACAACGATGTTTAAAAAAATATCTCTCGCAGTAGAATTGAAACCTTGATTGGAGGAATATGATTTATCCCGGGCAAAGACATTGAGCAAAACAGTAATTCTCAACAAACGGGTAGTGGTGCAAAGCAGAGGAAAGAGAGCTTCTCTCTTGCTCTCTGTCATGTCCTGGCAAGGGGAAAATACAAAAAAGAGAACAAAGTTGACTCAAATTGAAATAAAGTTAAATTCAATACTATTCTTTTTTTTCTAGGGTTTCAAGCTGTTCTTCTACATCTCGGGTGCCATGTATCTTCTCTACCTGCTCCTGCTGATCCTGCGAGCCTATAGCGAGCTGCGCTCGATGCCTTACTTTGGTAAAAACTCTTTTAACTAGCTATCAACCATTTATACTAACATTCCCTCCCATTTCTAGACATGCGCCTCAAGTTCCTCACCCTGCTGATGCTGTTCGTGCTGGCCATCTCCCTGACGGTTACAATGTGCCGCTTCGGCTTCGGCATCCTCGAGGACAACTTTGTGGCGCGGCTCAACACGACCTACAAGAGCTCGGCCCAGTTTATGTGCTTCTACGGGCTGCTCAACTTTTACCTGTACACGATGGCGTACGTGTACTCGCCAAACGGGCGCCCACTGCACGGTAAGTCCTCTGGAATGTCCTCTCGTGTAGAATTGAGTCAAGATGGTTTTTTTTTTCAAAACCTTTGCAGAAGCCACCATCACCAAGGACAATCCGGCCTTTTCGATGATCAACGACTCGGACGAGGAGGTCGTGTACGGGTCGGACGAGGAAAGTCGCCGCCCGCTCAACTCGTCCTGCGGCAAAGGGAACGACTACGATAGCGATTAAGGGGACGAGCGATTACAACGGAGAGAGAGATTCAAACGGGTGCTTCCGGCAGACTTGGAAAAGGGTGGTTGTAGAAGAAGAGCAGCGAAGGGGAGTTACAAACCAAGGCATATCTTCATTTCCCTTCGTCTTGACGTAGTGCTAAACAAAAAAGAGTGTGTATTTTATCGAAGATGTGTGTTTAGATGTTAATTATTTTGTAAAAAAAAAGTGCTGTTTTCATCATCATCGTCGCCATGATGTGTGTAGTTGGTCATTACGTTTCCCCATCGTTACATTTAGTCAATTAGAGCTAGTTTAAACTTCATTTCAAACATTCCAACCCCTTTTCAAACCAAAGTACACTATTTCTTACAAGTCTTTTCCTTTTTACCCTTACTAAAAATGTTAAGTCAAAATCTATTTATACAAACACAACACACACATGTATTAGTAATTCAGCATTGTTAGGTGTGTATTCCAAACAAACAAAACTAAAAACAATAAAACACAAACACTAAAGGCCATGTTTAATTAAAACTAGTTAGAAGTTTGCGAAGAAAATAACAAAACAACAACAAAAAGTCCAACAACAGCGACGCTTGGGTTCAGAGAAAAAAAACCAAATAAATAGTTCTAGAGAAAATTACCAAAATAAAACATTCAAACAAAATCCAGCAACAACAAAACAAAAACCCTTGAAACACTACTAAAACAAACCGTGAACAATATCTACATCAATAAGCAGAGCGTAAAAAATAGGGCAAATAAGAGGAGGATGAAGACATTTAAAGAAATAACACATCTGGGTGTGACAAAAGAATATGATGGTATAACTGGAAAAAAAATGACAAATAAAATATTTTTACCCAAACAGGTTTATTTTATTCTGACTGTCTATAAATAGCGTTTTCCATAAATAATGTTCCTTTTCAATAGATCTGAAATCTGATAATTCAAGTGCAGATTTGATAAAGGTTATTTAAAACCTTATTTATTTTAAATTTTTCTCTTTAAACATAATTATAATTGTTTTAATGATTAAGATTTTTCTAAGAATTCAAGATTTTTAGAATGTTTAGGATAAATTTAGGACCTCTTTTTTTGCTGAAATTAACGAATTTTAGTAATTTGAATAATTAAAAAAAGAAAACCATAAATTTAAGCTTAGTCAAATTAAAAAAAAAAAATCGAAAAAAACATAAGATTTCAGATTTAATTGAAATTTTATAGGTAAGATTCCAGAGGATTTAAGGAACTAAAAAACTAAAGAATATAAAAAAAACAAAATGATAAAAAATCAAGGAATTTCAAGAATTGAAAGAATTTTAAGAATTTGAAGATTTTTTAGAGTAAAAAAAAGATAAATAAAATTGCTACAGCTACATTTTTTGTCTAATGTTGGCGCTACTGCGTGATTTTGACATATCGGACGTTCAACATTCGAACGCCATCTTCGCTTAAAAACCTGGATTTAAAGAATAAAAAAACAACTACTAAATTTAAATAATTGAAAAAAAAAAATGTTTTTAAAATTTGTATAATCTAAAAATTTGATTTAAAAAAAAAATAAAATTTTAGGCATTCTATTTTTTTAATATAAGATTTTTTGGAATTTTAAGGATTTATAAAAGGTTGAATTTTTTTTAAGGATCCCAAGAATTTTACTAATTTTAAAATTTTAAGGAGTTTAAGAATTCTAAGAATTCTAAGAATTCTAAGAATTCAAAGAATTCTAAAAATTGTAAAATTTTTAAAAATTTCATTAATTTTACGAATTTTAAGAATAAAACTCTTAAAATTCGGATTTTAAGAATTTTAGAAATTTTAAAAATTTTAAAAATTTTAAGAATCTAAAGAATTTTAAGAATTTTAAGAATTTTAAGAATTTTAAGAATTTTAAGAGTTTTAAGAATTTTAAGAATTTTAAGAATTTTAAGAATTTTAAGAATTTTATAAATTTTAAGAATTTTAAGAATTTTAAAATTTTTAAGGAGTTTAAGAATTCTAAGAATTCCAAGAATTGTGAGATTTTTAAAATTTTTAAGAATTTTGAAAATTTTAAAGATTTTAAAAATTTTAAAAATTTTAAAAATTTTAAAAATTTTAAAAATTTTAAAAATTTTAAAAATTTTAAGAATTTAAAGAATTTAAAGAATTCTAAGAATTTTAAGAATTTTAAGAATTTTAAGAATTTTAAGAATTTTAAGAATTTTAAGAATTTTAAGAATTTTAAGAATTTTAAGAATTTTAAGAATTTTAAGAATTTTAAGAATTTTAAGAATTTTAAGAATTTTAAGAATTTTAAGAATTTTAAGAATTTTAAGAATTTTAAGAATTTTAAGAATTTTAAGAATTTTAAGAATTTTAAGAATTTTAAGAATTTTAAGAATTTTAAGAATTTTAAGAATTTCAAGAATTTCAAGAGTTTTAAGAATTTTAAGAATTTTAAGAATTTTAAGAATTTTAAGAATTTTAAGAATTTTAAGAATTTTAAGAATTTTAAGAATTTTAAGAATGATGATATTCGTTTGTTTGTTTTGCTCATTTCTCAAGATAAAGATTCACAACTGATGCAGAAGAGGATCGTGACTTTCGCTACCAATGTGGCCGTGATATTACCATCCTACAGCAAACATAACAAAGTGGGCCGCATTTTGGTCAAGCGATTCGAGTTTCTTCGTTAATTTTGATTGTTATCATTTTGAGATAAGTAAAAAAAAAAACATTGTATTCGTAAATAGAAAAATCAAAGCGGTTAATTTTATAATTACCATACTCTTGTTTTCGTTTAGGTTTTAATAACTGTGAGAAACTGTACTCTTCTGTGTGAGTGTACCTGTCTGTTTGTGTTCTGCTATAACTTCTGTTCAACAATGAGCGCGCAACGCGCGCTCGGGGGCTAGATTTCTTTTGTTTGTTTGTGAGTTTGTTGTGTTTGTATTATTTATTTTTATTTGTTTGCTTATCCGTTATCTGTGTGCTTTTGTTTCCATTTTTTTTCTTGTGTTGCCAAAAAACGTAAACGTAAATAACTAACGCGCAAATCAAACTGGACGCCACTGTCAAGCTTTTCGTTTTTTGCACTTCACTCCAAAAGACACATTTACGTTTTTAAAAAAATCTGCAATTTTCTGGCTCTTTCTCATTCTTTCGTGATCTGTTCTCACACTCAGACTCGCAAACTTGGTCACGTCAACATATTAGCACTCTAATTTGATATATGCATAAGATATATAGTTGGTTAATGTTTTCACCTGTCTCTAGTTTGTTTGTTTGCTTGTTTAGTTTCGTCTTTTGTTTGCCATTTTGTTTTTTACTTTTTAAGCCCAGTTTTCCTATCTACACTCGTTTTCTTTCTCTCTCTCTTTTGTTCTTTCTTTTTTTTCAATTATTAGAGAATAGTAGTCATTAATTTTATGTTTTAACTTTCTGTATATACTTTTTGCATGCTTTTCCGTTCTTTCCTTACTCACTCAGTTTGTGTACAAAACTCCACTTTTTTTTCATCAACTGTGTTTGCACCACTTTTGTTTGCAGCAAAAACGCACACAGTCTTCTTCATCGGCTTCTTCTTCTTCTTGGTGTAAGCTTATTTTACAAACTACTCGCAAAACCTTCTAAGAGTTTTTTTTTGTTCAAAGGATGGCTTCCATTAGTTAACATTAGTGAGAAGTTTTCAAATAATTTCAAGCAATTCCCGTACGTTTATTTTTTGTCTCTCTCCGACAGAATTGCATTTTTGAACTTTTGTTTTACTCTTAAGGTGGTATTCCACTACGGCAAGCTTTCGCGTTGCCTCCAAAAGAAAAGAAAGTTATTCTAAAATTCTAAAATTCTAAAATTCCTAAAATTCTAAAATTCTAAAATTCTAAAATTCTAAAATTCTAAAATTCTAAAATTCTAAAATTCTAAAATTCTAAAATTCTAAAATTCTAAAATTCTAAAATTCTAAAATTCTAAAATTCTAAAATTCTAAAATTCTAAAATTCTAAAATTCTAAAATTCTAAAATTCTAAAATTCTAAAATTCTAAAATTCTTAAATTCCAAAATTCTTAAATTTACCTACGTAGTGGAATAACAACTTGCGCTGCAAAAAGAATGAGAGCGACATAGAGAAAAGTACAAAAAAGCAACTCTGGCGGAGAGAGTCTTTCCACTGCTCTCTATCTCCGGGGAGGAAAAAATGCTGAGCCTGAGAATAAACCACTTTTTTCTCTTTTTAAATTAACTGCGTTAAAATTAAACGAAGGGGTGTCGATGCAAAATTAATGACAAATTTCTTTTTTTTTTTTGCATCAAACTAGTAGAGAGATAAAATAGTTTTCGTCTTAACACAGTTAGTACAAGTTGGTCGCTCTCTGACTTTTTTTTATTCGATTTGGCTCTCTCACTCAACTCGGACAAGATTCACACAAACAAGGAATGAACTCTGAACTCAGAATGTTTAGAGGGAATCGGTCTTCGCTTCGGCAGATCAGCTGTACACTATCTATATTACGGTAAAATTATACATAGTTTAATGAGTTAATATCGTTAAAGATACAACTACACGCTCTCAACAGACGCGATTTTTTTAAGAGTGTGTGAGTGAGTTTTTTTTAAGGTTGGTACGTGTGACGCATTAGTGGGTAAACAAAACCAAAACAATCTAAAAAGAAACAGAGTCTGGAGATATAAAGCGCAGTTAAATAAATAAATATCCTTCTCTTTGCAATTTTTCGCTCTCTCTCGCCAATTTATATGTGTGAGTGAGTTCTGTGTCTTCAAATAAACTTTCGTATTCTCATCAGAGAGGATCGCTCTCGCTCTCACTCTCTCATTTTTTCCAAACACAAACACAACTAACCTCGCTCGCTCGCTCTCCCTATCGCTCTTATTTATACTTTCGCTCGGGGTTGATTTTGTGCGACAGCATCTCCTCCTTGGCGAGCTTGGCCCGGAACTCCGACATCAGGTCCTTGCAGGTGGTCGCAATCTCCGCCAGCTGAGTGAACAGCTCCTCGCCGCGCTTGCAGTATGCTATTAATAAGAGGGAGAACGAAAAAAAAAAGAAAATTCGATTTCAAATTTAAAGTACAATATATTTTTATCCAGGGGAAAAAAGACAACTGAACAGCCTATTACAAAAAAAGAAGGATCAATAAATATTAGCAATTTGTTTCGTCTTCGGATTCGTCACCGGCTTCTTCGTTCAAATCTTGAATCAGCTCAAAAGTTTTCTCGCGATCAGACTCGACTTGATTTGCGCTTTCGTGAGCTTCCGCTGTAAAACACAGTTGCAATTTAGTTACAATTGAAGGCAATAAAAAACAGTCCTTTTCATAGCATCTTATCTTGGAAGGCACCTCGACGAGACTTTGAAAATGCAGTTAAAAGATGTCAAAGATGAGCTGTTTCGTTTTTCTTAGCATCCTAGCTCGGATGACACATCGTCGGGTGTTTCAAAGGTCATTGTAAAGGTTCAATTTCAATGGGCTCTAATTGCAGCTCGTTAGGCACGCCGACGATTTATGTACTAAATAAAGAATGATGCAAGATAATAGTTTGGAAATTAAAAAAATGGACTGTAAGATTCTAAATAATTTTCACTCATTTCTAAATATTTTTTGAACTCCTGAATCACTGAAATTCATTGAAAAGTTTTAAAATTGTTAAATTTAAATAAACAAAAACTCTACAATTCTCAAATGCTTAAAATTTAAAAAATCTTAAAATTAAAAAAAAATCTTGGAATTCCAACTTAACAACCCCCTAACCCAACCACCCACCACAACCCAACCAACCCCCACCACCCCATACCCCACTACACCACACCCCCAACCACCACAAATCCCGGGGGGGCAACACCCATAACCCCAACAACCCCATAAACCCCAAATCCCCCGAAAATACCCCAAATCACCCAAAATAACCCAACTACCCAAAATACCCACAACGAATCCAACTACCCCAACACCTCCCACACACCCCCCAACCCCATAACCCCCACCCGTCCTCAAACCTTCAGAAACCCCCCACAAACCCAAACCCCCAACAACCCCAAATATCCCAACACCCCAACCCCCCCCCCCCAACCCAACAACCCAAAATCCAAAAAAAACCCCCAACAAACCCCAACAAACCCCAAACCCCCCCCCCCACAAAAACCTCCAAAAACCCACCAAAAAACCCAACCAATAAAACCAAACATAAAATCCAACAACTGAGCAGACCCTTCCACCGTCAGAATACGCACAAAAAAAAACTCATAATACACACAAACAAACCTATATAAAACACTACATACAACAAAAACTACCAAATAAACCAAACAATCAAAACACCAATCTACAATTCTAAAATTCCAATTTTCTAAAATTTTAAAATTTCATAGGTTTTAATTTTATAATTTCAATCCGAAATTCCAAAATTTACAAATTCTAAAAATTTTAAACTCAGCAATTCGGAATGTCGGAACTCTGTTTTTTAAATTCCAATACTTTTAATTTTTTTTGTTCTTAAATTTTAATATTTTGTGATTTTGGAAAAATCATGTAGAATTGTGTTAATTCAAAAAACGGGATTTTTGTCAATTTAGAATTTTGGAATTTATGAATTTAGAAATTTAGGATTTTAAGAATTTAGGAATTTTAAGAATTTTAAGAATCTTAAGAATCTCAAGAATTTTAAAATTTTTTAAAATTTTAAAATTTTTAAAAATTTTAAGAATTTTAAGAATTTTAAGAATTTTAAGAATTTTAAGAATTTTAAGAATTTTAAGAATTTTAAGAATTTTAAGAATTTTAAGAATTTTAAGAATTTTAAGAATTTTAAGAATTTTAAGAATTTTAAGAATTTTAAGAATTTTAAGAATTTTAAGAATTTTAAGAATTTTAAGAATTTTAAGAATTTAAAGAATTTTAAGAATTTAAAGAATTTAAAGAATTTAAAGAATTTAAAGAATTTAAAGCATTTAAAGAATTTAAAGAATTTAAAGAATTTAAAGAATTTAAAGAATTTAAAGAATTTTAAAATTTTTAAGAATTTTAAGAATTTTAAAAATTTTAAAAATTTTAAAAATTTTAAAAATTTTAAAAATTTTAAGAATTTTAAGAATTTTAAGAATTTTAAGAATTTTAAGAATTTTAAGAATTTTAAGAATTTTAAGAATTTTAAGAATTTTAAGAATTTTAAGAATTTTAAGAATTTTAAGAATTTAAGAATTTGAAGAATTTGAAGAATTTGAAGAATTTGAAGAATTTGAAGAATTTGAAGAATTTGAAGAATTTGAAGAATTTGAAGAATTTGAAGAATTTGAAAAATTTGAAGAATTTGAAGAATTTGAAAAAATTTAAGAATTTTAAGAATTTTTAAAATTTTTAAAATTTTTAAAATTTTTAAAATTTTTAAAATTTTTAAAATTTTAAAAAATTTAAGAATTTTAAGAATTTTAAAATTTTTAAGAATTTTAAAATTTTTAAGAATTTTAAGAATTTTAAGAATTTTAAGAATTTTAAGAATTTTAAGAATTTTAAGAATTTTAAGAATTTAAAGAATTTAAAGAATTTTAAGAATTTTAAGAATTTTAAGAATTTTAAGAATTTTAAGAATTTTAAGAATTTTAAGAATTTTAAGAATTTTAAGAATTTTAAGAATTTAAAGAATTTTAAGAATTTAAAGAATTTAAAGAATTTAAAGAATTTAAAGAATTTAAAGCATTTAAAGAATTTAAAGAATTTAAAGAATTTAAAGAATTTAAAGAATTTAAAGAATTTTAAAATTTTTAAGAATTTTAAGAATTTTAAGAATTTTAAGAATTTTAAGAATTTTAAGAATTTTAAGAATGTTAAGAATTTTAAGAATTTTATAATTTTATAATTTTATAATTTTATAATTTTATAATTTTATAATTTTATAATTTTATAATTTTATAATTTTATAATTTTATAATTTTATAATTTTATAATTTCATAATTTTATAATTTTATAATTTTATAATTTTATAATTTTATAATTTTAGAATTTTAGAATAATTTGTTGCAATAACATTGCAGCTCGGTAGGCAAGTCGGCGGTTTTTTAAACTAAAAAGTGTAGAATGATAAAATCCGTCCTGCCCACAACATCAAAGCTTGGAAGGCACCCCGACGACCCCTTTAGCCGAAAGTCTAGGTACTCACCATCCTGGTCGTAGTCGACAAAGTTGGTCTGCTTGTAGAGCTCGCGCGACTCGGGCAGGAACTTCATCAGGAACTCGTTCACCTTCTGGTGGTGGTCAACGACCTCCTCCTCCGTCTGCTGCAGGTCCGAGATGGCCGCGTGCTGGTTGTACAACTCCACCGACATGTCGTGTTCCTGAAAAGAATTGTTTGAATTAAAAGTTGAAGAGGGGAATTTTCGGTTCAACTCACGTTCAGCGACCGCAGCTGCGCCAGATCGTTCTCGTTGAGGCCGCCGCCGCCGCCGTTCTTGGGCTCGTCGCTCTCCATCGGTTCGACGTCGTCCGACCGCTCCGACGGATCAATGGCCACCAGTTCCTTGACGCGGTTCGCGTACCGCAGCGTGTTGAGCGTGTGCTCGCACGAGCTCAGCCCGGGCGAGATCATCGCAATCATGCAGGTCTTGCTCTTCTCGCCGATGAACGAGTCCCGCAGGACCTGGGTGAGCTTGCTGACGCGGAACGGCAGATGGGCGTTCTGCTTGCCGAGCGCCCGGATGCACTCCTTGAGCGCGAGCAGTGACTTGTTGATTTCGGCGCCCTCCATCCGGGTTTGGCGGTTCGCGGAGGACGTGTCCGCGCCCCGCTCGTTACCGGCCAGATCGATGAACGAGAACTTGCCGTGGATCTTGGTCGAGCCCTTGGGCCGCACCACGATCTGAAAGACGGCGTGTGACCGGGACGAGTTGGCGTTGGCGGAGGTCTGGCCGGACGTGCGCGTACTGTTGCCGTGGTTGATGATGCCCAGCACCTCCTCGACCGAGTCCACGACCTTCTCCGTCAGTCCGACGACCTGTACCTGCTGCTTGCCGTCCTCGAGGACGCGCAGCTTCTGCTTGTCCGAGAGGAGATCGAATACCTACGAAAGAAAGAGCTTAGCCAAACTCAAAACAACCAAGAGAGAACCCTACCTTTCCGCTGTAGATCTCGAAGAAGCTCGCCGACACGACCAGCTGCAGGTGGTTGTACTTGGCGCTGTGCAGATACGCAAACACGTCCTTGGCGGCCATCGCGTAGATTCCGTTCTTGCAGTCCTGCACCTTGCCGTTGAAGTCACCGCCCATCGTGTGCGTCTTGCCGGACCCGGTCTGGCCGTACGCGAAGCACGTCGCCATCCCACCCTCGAAGATCGTCTGCACCAGCGGTTTGGCCGTGTACTTGTAGACGAGCTCGTTGCCGCAGCTGTCGTCGAACGCGTAGTCGAACCGGAAGTTGTGGTTCTCCAGGAACTTGGTCAAGTCCACCTTCGTTTTGGGCTCGTGCACGATCAGCGTGTCCTTGGTCGGCACGCAGATCACGTCCAGCTCCTTCCGCATGACCTCCTTCCTGCTGAGCGGCCGCTTGCGCACGCACACCGTAATCTGGTGGTCCTCGATGGCCTGCCCGTCCAGCAGCGGCCGGAAGTCGATCTGGCTCTGGTACTCGCGGATCATCGCCGACAGCTCCCAGTTCGGATTGCCCGGGTCCATGTTCATGAGGGCGTTCTTCTCCTCGCGGATGACCGCTTGCTTGGCGCGCCGCTTCTCCCGGTTCTCCTTGAGCCGTTCCACCTCCTTCACGACGTACGACCGACGCGGGTTCGAACCGGCCTGGCCGAGGGCCGCCGCCGCCACCGAGTTGACCGGTTGCGCGATCTGGGAGGGGGCGGGCGCCGTCGCCGGGACCGCCGCCGTCATCGACATCCTGGTGATGGGTTGTGCCTGCAAAAAAGGTTCAAGTTCAATATCCCAGAGAGTTCAAGATCTGGCGGAGAGCACCAACCTTTGCCTGTTTAGCCTTCTGCGGGGGAATGTTCTCTGACTGGTCCGACGACTGGCCGTTGTAGCTCGGGGCCAACGAGGTCCGCGCTGTTCGGGCCGCTCCTGCGGAGAGGGAGAGATAAGAAGGTAGGAAAGAAATGTCAGTTTTAAAAATATTTGCAACGACGTACTAGATTAGAGTCAATTTCTAATGTTTCCCTAATTTTAAAACATTTGAAAATAGTTTCTTTTTTCAAATATTTGTCGTGTTTGAATAAAAATGTTTTATTTTTATACACTCTTCGTTTAAAAACTTGCATTGGCCCATTTACACTGTTTTGCTTGTTTAAGATTTGTATCGTTTAAGATAATCCCGAAAAAATAGTTACAAAGCAACATTACTCAATCAAATCTTTTAAAGGATTTAAAATCTGTTCCAGGGATCATTCAAATAATACGTAATAAAAATTTCAGCCCACTCAGATATTTCTCAAAATTCACTCCAAAATAAAAAGTCAAACCCCCTTGTTGTGAAGCACCTCTTCCGCTCCCTCATTTTTCCGAATGTGTAACGTAATGTTTGGATGCACCTCAAGACTTGTTGAGGAGGTATTAGACTATGACAAATAAAGCAAAATGTATGCTAGCTGATGTTTCTGCAAATAAAGGCAGAAAAATCAACAAAAGTGACAATCTGTCAAACTGCCAAAAGTGCGAATTCGTTTGTTTGTCATAGTCTAATACCTCCTTTAAAAATTCAACTTTAGAAAATTGAGAAATTTTAAAGGAATCACAAATATTTGCAGAACACTGCATTTTGTTTTCAAAGAATTGTTTTTTCTTTTTTTTCAAATGCCAAACAAAGCAACAAATTTTGCATTTTTTTCAACGTATTTTTTTTTTAATTTTCAAGTAAATTTTGCGTTGTGACTATCATACAAAGCGAAATTTACTATTTGAAATTCTGAGAAGTTGATACATGTTTTTTACTAAAATAGTCGTCTTTTTTTTTAAACCATTGCAAACATTTTTCAAGGTTTATACTTGTATTGTAAATATTTGAAATAAAAAAGTCAATTCAAACAAAGTTTTGCATGGATTTTCATAACTTTGTTCTTGAGCTTTTTTTTCAAAATTTTCAGAAAATACTGTTGTGAAAACCTCAATTGTTTATTTTTGCATGGATTTCACGTATCAAGGTCGTTAACGACAAAATAATCTATCATTATTGTTATAGTCATTTCCAAAATTCTATCGGCGATAATCTTATCGCCGATGATGGACGATAACTTATTTTTGTATTCTTTATAAAATCGACTTATTTCAACAAATTCACAAAAAACCTATTTTTGTTAATACTAAAATTTTCAAAATTTGCAATATGGATAGCAAACGAAGCTAAATTTAGTATGCTTTTCACTTTATTAGAGATTTTTATGTTGAAAACTAAAATTTACTCATAATTCCATATTTTTCGAAAAAAACTCCTTTTTTTAAAACTTGTAAAACATTTTTAAATTATAAGAGTTTTTTTTTTAAAGAAAATACTAAAATTTTCAGAAACTACCATATTTTTTCAAATGTACTCAAATTTCACAATTTGAATAGGTATCAATTGAAGCGAAATTTTGTATCCGTTCTTACTTTTTTATAGTTTTTTTTTAAGTACTAAAATTTTCACAAAATGCCGTATTTTCAAAAATACTATTTTTTTTTAAATTTTAATATTAAAAAAAACTTTAAAAAGGTGAAAAAGCATACATAATTTCGCTTCAACTGTTACCCATTTTTCAAATTATGAAAATTCAAGTACGCTCGAACAAATATGGCAATTTGTGAAAATTTTAGTATTTTCATAAAAAGACTCTAATAATTTAAAAATGCAAAACAAATTTCGTTTCGTTTGATACTCATATTACAAAATTAGAAAATTTTATTATTTTCAAAAAATGCGGTAATTTGTGAAAATTTTAGCTTTCAGCAAAAAAAAAAAAAATCTGATAAAGTGAATAGCATAATAAATTTCGTTAGCCCGTTTTTTTTAAATACCCAATTTTTTTATTTTAAATTTTAGTATTAAACAAACTATAAAAAAAGGTGAAAGAGCATACAAAATTTCGCTTCAATTGATACCCATTTTTCAAATTATAAAAATTTTAGTGCTTTTGAAAAAATATGGTATTTTGTGAAAATTTTAGTATCTTCCAAAAAAGACTATAATAATTTGAAAATGCATAACAAACGTTTCGTTTCATATTACAAACTTTGAAAATTTTATTATTTTCGAAAAACACGGTATTTTGTGAAAATTTTAGTTTTCCACAAAAAAAAACTCTGATAAAGTGAAAAGCATACTAAATTTCGCTTCGTTTGATACCCATATTGCATACCATGAAAATTTTAGTATTTTCGTAAAAAATTTGTGAACAATTTTGAGTATTTATACTTTGAAACTAACTACAATAAACAAATATATATTCTGGGTGACGATTTTAAAAATATTTTAAAAAATTAGTTATTGTCCATGATTGACGACAATTTTATCGATTAACAACCTTGGTATTGACTTTATTTCAGCGCTATCTTCCGACAGTGTTCCCAGAGTATAATTCACATTAACATATCCTTATTCAGTAAAGAAATTGTTGGGTAATTGGGAAGAACATTGAGGTCAGTCAACTGAGTTGATTAAAAAATAACATAATCTCTAAAAAACAGGGCTAAAACTATCGAAATATTTTTTGAAGTCATTATTTTAATTTTAATTTTGATGGTGATAGTATTTTTTGAATTATTCATTATTTTTTATCTAGCAGGTTCTATTTACTCACCCCATAGATAATTTGATAATGCGTGATAATTACACTTTACATTTAATTATTTAGGTGAAAAATGAAAAAAAGTTAAACGTAATTTTTAAACGACCCTGAGTAATGTTTTAAGAATTATGTGGGTTTTGCTTCAAAATTTTGAAAATATGGATTTGTATTTGGGATTTGGCATTTAAAAAAAAAAACAAAATACAGAAAAACCGCATTATTTTTTGTGCTATCAGAAGAAATACAGAAAGTCGATTTTAAAAGTAATTTTCCACAAAATTCGCGACATTCGGATTAGAAAAATTGTTTGAAAATTTCCTAAGTGCTCATATTTTAAGACAGAGTTGCCAGATCGTAAATTTTGGGGACATTCCAGAAAATGTTTTCAAACGCCTGAGAAACATTATAAAAAGTCAAGTAAAAGAAGATTATAACTCTCGACACTGAAAAGTTTGACAAATTATACTTAAGAAGCAGTATATTTGAACAGGGTTGCCAAATTTTATTTTTTTAAGGGACTTCACAATTTTTTTTATGAATTAATCAAAACTGAAGGCAGAGTTGCCAGATCGTCGAAAGATTTACGACATTCGAAGAAATGAAATTTTCACTTAAATGCTCATAACTCTCGACGGAAGGGCAGGGTTTTCTTCCAAAATTCACCAACCTGCCTGCACTCGAACCGCTTCTTCCCGTTGGTTACTATAACGGACATCCTGCACAATCACCACCCCACTTGACCTCCTGGCCGGTGCCGCCCTAATGGCCGCCGGCCTATGACCCACGGCCACCGGTATCTTCATGGTACTGTTGTTGATGCACCCACAGATAAACGAGTACATAGCACAACACTTTCCAGCAAAATTAGACGGGCTAGCTCACATAACTTGCACTAAATTGGCACTAAATTAACACTAAATGAATCCCCGGACCGAACTTGCCCCGTTGAACTGCACCGACCGACTGGGAAAGTAACGTCCAAATCGTTCGTCT
Source organism: Culex pipiens pallens (assembly GCF_016801865.2). NCBI lineage: Eukaryota > Metazoa > Arthropoda > Insecta > Diptera > Culicidae > Culex > Culex pipiens. The sequence goes on from NC_068937.1 coordinate 15,725,192, forward strand.
TCAAGGTGGAAAGAAAGCCACAATTTGGCCGGAGGCCGTAATTGATTTGGCTGTGCGTTGTTTTTGGCGTGCGGCGAAAAGTTTCGATTTCATTACAGCTGAGCGAGGAAATCTCTAGAAAACATTTTTTTAAAATAAAATTTTGAAATTTTATTTTTTTATTTTTTTATTTCAGAAAAAGAAGTAAAAGTGGCAACACTGCCACTCTTTTCTTTACAGAACAAAAGTCAAATTAACAACATTGCTAAATGTCAAGCAAATTTCGAAAAAGTGTCGACCCGACAAGCAAAAAATCACGCAATTTTCTATTGGGCGATCCTCGCACTCACTACTACTACCAAACTTTTTGCGGACTTCACAGAGACCCGCTTCCGAGCGCTTCCAAGCTGCGAGGAAAAGCGAAATTTGCGAAAAACTTGTGTGCAGCTCCGCCAAATTCAATGCAATGAAGCAAGTCAGGAAGCTAATTTTCCCCTCGCCGCTACGACGACCGGAACGAAATCGACAAACTTGCAAGATACGGTGCAAAACTAGGTTAGGTCAGCTGCTGATTGTGCCACCTTGAACCGGAAGTTCTTCCTACTTTCTTGGGAGGTGGCTTCGGGGTTTGATATGCAAATTGCACATCAACAACAAGAGGAAAGTTGCACAGACGTTTCAGGGTCCTTCGGGGGGTAATTTTGTAATTTTACTTGCCACACATTGTTAGGTAGGAGGTCAACAGATAACAGCTGGGGCAGATAATGAAGGGGGAAAGGGCATCGCGTTTACACTTTTATTGGGTCATGGAAGGACCGCGAGGATGTCGTTAATCAACGTTTTGTTTGATTGTAATCGCTTGAGATAGCTTTGAAGCTTTTTTTTTACCATTAATGACAGCAAGAACACAGTTCCCGCAATGGAATACCGCCTTAAGAATTGATCTTATATATCATATTTGTCACAATTTCAAGCTGACACTTTTCACACACACATTGAATTGTGAGGAAGTTTTGCTGACCATGAAGGAGGGTGTTTGGTAGTGGTAGTGACAGCTCGCATGCACCCAGTAGAAAATTGCATGATGCTTTGTTTGTAGGGTCGACACTTTTCAAAATTAGCTCGACGTTTAGCAAAATGAAAGATGTTTCCAGGGTTTTTTTTCTCACTGCAGATTCGAAGTATTTGACAGTGTTGCCATTTTTGTTAATAATTCTCGCATCAAAAAATTTAATAAAATCATTTTTTTAAGAGGTCACCAGGTTCAACCAAAAATCGAAATGTTAAGTTCTGAGCGACAATGTGTACCGGTTAAAGTTCCGAGTCGGAAATTATAGCTTTATTGCGTGTTACTCCCATCATCATCGCAGTGGTGGTTGTAGTTTTAGTGGTGGGGTCGAGGTGCCCGGAAAACCCGGAATTATTATTCTTGGAAGGAGGAGTAGTTTCCCTGGCTGACTCTAGCGGCATATGGATGATTCTCTCACGATTACAAACTTAACAAAACTGCAACGAATCACGTGAGTGTGGTTTTCATTTTATGTATTCTAGCAGCATTATTGGAAATTTAATGTATCAAAATGTCGCATTAAAAATGCGTTGAAAAAATTGTAAATAAAAAAAATCGTAAATTGCAAACTTGCAATTGATGCAATTACCAGCTTTTAAAAATAGCACAATTGTGCTGACCTTGAGTTGTAATTTTCCTGTTTTTTTTTCAAGCATTTCCCAGGAGTAATTCTCGTCCAATGCACGGTGGAGTCAATCTATATTGATTCAATGTAATTTCCATTCGACCCAGAGGGGAGGATGTCAATCGGGCTGTACGTACCGTCATTATAGCATTTAAAATTTATGTGAAAATGCCAAAAGAAAAAAAATGCAGGTATTTGTATCCCTTTGGACATGATTTATTGCGATCTTCATGCAAAATTGACACTTCTTTTGAGAAGATTTATTTAAAAATTCTCGAACATATGTTTTAGTTACCAAATCGACCAAATTGAATTTGAAAAAAAGTTAGCTAATTTTTTTGTTCTATTTTTCCCATTGTTCAAAACCTGAACATTTTTTTCTAACAAATACCACTTTTTTAGATGTCACACTGTGCACTGCTTCAAAAATGGTTTACCTCAAATATCGAATCATAACATTAACTAAGCAGCAAAAAAAAGTAGTAATCCTACTTTGTGTAAAAGGCTAACCTCAATGCGTTTATCCTTTCCATTCTTCATCGGTCTGGTGGCCAAAAATTTTACATGCATTGTGTAATATCAAGTGTCTTTATCCACAAAGGCGATTTCAAACAAACAAAAAAGTTCTCCGATTACGGCAAACCGAGGTTGCCCTTGTAGAGCATACCCATTGGGACTCTCGTGCCAAATATAAGCCCATTTGGTTGAGAATTGGCCTGTCCCCAGCTGTTTGAAGTTCACATGGAAATTACATGCTTTTGCATGCGATTTTACAATCGGTTTTTTTTGCTGTGTAAGTAATTTATGGGCGATCCCCTACACAGAAAAAATATGTAAATTTACACAGCGCGTAATTACTGTTTCTTATGTAAACTCACTCAATGTAATGTTGAAATATGATGTAAAGAGTAAAAAGTCATGGAAATTACTCTAATGTAAATCTAAATCTAATGTAAATCATGAATCTAATGGAAACGTTGAGCATGGAAACTCAAATCTGATGAATTTCTACCCGTGTTCGGCTTCCTGTAAATTCGTATTTAATGTAAATCATATATTCAATGTATTTCTGCCAAACGTTGACTTCAAAACTACCCGAACTAAAAATAGTAATATTTGGTTCTCTTTCTATCGCTCTCATACTTCGCTGGCCCACTGGCTGAGCCTCGCCCTGAACAAGTTGATGCTTTAGCCGCTCGTTTATAAAATACAAAGATGGCTCAGTCGGCAGCGCACGGAAAGAAATCCGGTCTGCGTACTTGTTTTCATTTCGCGACGAAAACGTTTACAGCGAATGTTAACGTATTTGATAACAATGTTATCAAATATGCCAACATTGTTAACACATTCGTCGACATACTTCGTTATGGCGCCATGCGTATTGCATACTTGGCGGCGCATTCATTTTTAATACGTTCTGCGCGTTACGCATCTGTCAGTTTGTCAAGTGTACAGGTTAAACCAACCAAAACAAAGTGTGCGCTGCGTTTCGAAAAAAAGTACGTCGCGGATTTTTCGTAATCAAACTCGCGTGGCCAAAAGCTCGACTCGGGTTGTCAATGGTTCCAGATTCCGACGTGCCGCCGTTTGCCTTCTAGTCTGTGCGCGCCAGCTTCTGTGCCTCCTGGAAGATGGTCCGGCAGTGTCAAAAAAAGTCGGCCTCGGTAAATTTAGAGGTCGCTGGAAGAGTTTCCGGCTCGGCTAGAAGAACCTGTAGGAGAACACCAAGTCTAGGGTTAATCCGTCGATGATGGATGGATTGACCCTGGAATACAAGAAGCTGCTCAATCTGAAGGCTGGAGGCTCTTGTCCGGAAATGGACCGTCACAGCAGGTGGACTGGAAGTTGGCGGATGTCATGAAAGCGAAGCTGATCGGAGATTAGACGTCGGATAAGATTGAGACATTCAGCAGGAGTATAACATTGCCAGGGAGGTTATTCCGGCGGCGATTCCCGGTGATCACCATGACCAATCCAATCTGCAAGAGTCGATTCCGCTTCAAGACCGGTGCTACAGTCGGAATAACGTCTAGATGGTCATTTCGGCGCGTGCTGATGTGGACACCAGTCAAATCAGGTAAATTAATAGTTTTTTATATCCTAAAAATCTATCCATTTTAGTCACAATCTAATCTATAAAAAAAATCGCAAATCGCATGACTGAAGAATTGTGCTCCGATAAACTTTTTTTTATTGAAAATTAGTGATAAATAGAATAGAACTATTGTAAATATTTTTAAAAGATGTTGTCCCCCCTCTCTCCCATCTCAAAAAAATATAAAATTAAAAAAAAAAACAAAAATTAAAATTTATCAATTTACAATTTAACAATACAACAATTTTACAAAAATACAAAAGTACAAAAATACAAAAATACAAAAATACAAAAATACAAAAATACAAAAATACAAAAATACAAAAATACAAAAATAAAAAAATACAAAAATACAAAAATACAAAAATACAAAAATACAAAAATACAAAAATACAAAAATACAAAAATACAAAAATACAAAAATACAAAAATACAAAAATACAAAAATACAAAAATACAAAAATACAAAAATACAAAAATACAAAAATACAAAAATACAAAAATACAAAAATACAAAAATACAAAAATACAAAAATACAAAAATACAAAAATACAAAAATACAAAAATACAAAAATACAAAAATACAAAAATACAAAAATACAAAAATACAAAAATACAAAAATACAAAAATACAAAAATACAAAAATACAAAAATACAAAAATACAAAAATACAAAAATACAAAAATACAAAAATACAAAAATACAAAAATACAAAAATACAAAAATACAAAAATACAAAAAATACAAAAATACAAAAATACAAAAATACAAAAATACAAAAATACAAAAATACAAAAATACAAAAATACAAAAATACAAAAATACAAAAATACAAAAATACAAAAATACAAAAATACAAAAATACAAAAATACAAAAATACAAAAATACAAAAATACAAAAATACAAAAATACAAAAATACAAAAATACAAAAATACAAAAATACAAAAATACAAAAATACAAAAATACAAAAATACAAAAATACAAAAATACAAAAATACAAAAATACAAAAATACAAAAATACAAAAATACAAAAATACAAAAATACAAAAATACAAAAATACAAAAATACAAAATAAAAAATACAAAAATACAAAAATACAAAAATACAAAAATACAAAAATACAAAAATACAAAAATACAAAAATACAAAAATACAAAAATACAAAAATACAAAAATACAAAAATACAAAAATACAAAAATACAAAAATACAAAAATACAAAAATACAAAAATACAAAAATACAAAAATACAAAAATACAAAAATACAAAAATACAAAAATACAAAAATACAAAAATACAAAAATACAAAAATACAAAAATACAAAAATACAAAAATACAAAAATACAAAAATACAAAAATACAAAATACAAAAATACAAAAATACAAAAATACAAAAATACAAAAATACAAAATACAAAAATACAAAAATACAAAAATACAAAAATACAAAAATACAAAAATACAAAAATACAAAAATACAAAAATACAAAAATACAAAAATACAAAAATACAAAAATACAAAAATACAAAAATACAAAAATACAAAAATACAAAAATACAAAAATACAAAAATACAAAAATACAAAAATACAAAAATACAAAAATACTAAAATACTAAAATACAAAAATACAAAAATACAAAAATACTAAAATACTAAAATACTAAAATACTAAAATACTAAAATACTAAAATACTAAAATACTAAAATACTAAAATACTAAAATACTAAAATACTAAAATACTAAAATACTAAAATACTAAAATACTAAAATACTAAAATACTAAAATACTAAAATACTAAAATACTAAAATACTAAAATACTAAAATACTAAAATACTAAAATACTAAAATACTAAAATACTAAAATACTAAAATACTAAAATACTAAAATACAAAAATACAAAAATACAAAAATACAAAAATACAAAAATACAAAAATACAAAAATACAAAAATACAAAAATACTAAAATACTAAAATACTAAAATACAAAAATACAAAAATACTAAAATACTAAAATACTAAAATACTAAAATACTAAAATACTAAAATACTAAAATACTAAAATACTAAAATACTAAAATACTAAAATACTAAAATACTAAAATACTAAAATACTAAAATACTAAAATACTAAAATACTAAAATACTAAAATACTAAAATACTAAAATACTAAAATACTAAAATACTAAAATACTAAAATACAAAAATACAAAAATACAAAAATACAAAAATACAAAAATACAAAAATACAAAAATACAAAAATACTAAAATACTAAAATACAAAAATACTAAAATACTAAAATACTAAAATACTAAAATACTAAAATACTAAAATACTAAAATACTAAAATACTAAAATACTAAAATACAAAAATACAAAAATACAAAAATACAAAAATACAAAAATACAAAAATACAAAAATACAAAAATACAAAAATACAAAAATACAAAAATACAAAAATACAAAAATACAAAAATACAAAAATACAAAAATACAAAAATACAAAAATACAAAAATACAAAATACAAAAATACAAAAATACAAAAATACAAAAATACAAAAATACAAAAATACAAAAATACAAAAATACAAAAATACAAAAATTCAAAAATACAAAAATACAAAAATACAAAAATACAAAAATACAAAAATACAAAAATACAAAAATACAAAAATACAAAAATACAAAAATACAAAAATACAAAAATACAAAAATACAAAAATACAAAAATACAAAAATACAAAAATACAAAAATACAAAAATACAAAAATACAAAAATACAAAAATACAAAAATACAAAAATACAAAAATACAAAAATACAAAAATACAAAAATACAAAAATACTAAAATACTAAAATACTAAAATACTAAAATACTAAAATACAAAAATACAAAAATACAAAAATACAAAAATACTAAAATACTAAAATACTAAAATACTAAAATACTAAAATACTAAAATACTAAAATACTAAAATACTAAAATACTAAAATACTAAAATACTAAAATACTAAAATACTAAAATACTAAAATACTAAAATACTAAAATACTAAAATACTAAAATACTAAAATACTAAAATACTAAAATACTAAAATACTAAAATACTAAAATACAAAAATACTAAAATACTAAAATACTAAAATACTAAAATACTAAAATACAAAAATACAAAAATACAAAAATACAAAAATACAAAAATACTAAAATACTAAAATACTAAAATACTAAAATACTAAAATACTAAAATACAAAAATACAAAAATACAAAAATACAAAAATACAAAAATACTAAAATACTAAAATACTAAAATACTAAAATACTAAAATACAAAAATACTAAAATACTAAAATACTAAAATACTAAAATACTAAAATACTAAAATACTAAAATACTAAAATACTAAAATACTAAAATACTAAAATACTAAAATACTAAAATACTAAAATACTAAAATACTAAAATACTAAAATACTAAAATACAAAAATACAAAAATACAAAAATACAAAAATACAAAAATACTAAAATACTAAAATACTAAAATACTAAAATACTAAAATACTAAAATACTAAAATACAAAAATACAAAAATACAAAAATACTAAAATACTAAAATACTAAAATACTAAAATACTAAAATACTAAAATACTAAAATACTAAAATACTAAAATACTAAAATACTAAAATACAAAAATACAAAAATACAAAAATACAAAAATACAAAAATACAAAAATACAAAAATACAAAAATACAAAAATACAAAAATACAAAAATACAAAAATACAAAAATACAAAAATACAAAAATACAAAAATACTAAAATACTAAAATACTAAAATACTAAAATACTAAAATACTAAAATACTAAAATACTAAAATACAAAAATACAAAAATACAAAAATACAAAAATACAAAAATACAAAAATACAAATATACAAAAATACTAAAATACTAAAATACTAAAATACTAAAATACTAAAATACTAAAATACTAAAATACTAAAATACTAAAATACTAAAATACTAAAATACTAAAATACTAAAATACTAAAATACTAAAATACTAAAATACTAAAATACTAAAATACTAAAATACAAAAATACAAAAATACAAAAATACAAAAATACAAAAATACAAAAATACAAAAATACAAAAATACAAAAATACAAAAATACAAAAATACAAAAATACAAAAATACTAAAATACTAAAATACTAAAATACTAAAATACAAAAATACTAAAATACTAAAATACTAAAATACTAAAATACTAAAATACTAAAATACTAAAATACAAAAATACAAAAATACAAAAATACAAAAATACAAAAATACAAAAATACAAAAATACAAAAATACAAAAATACAAAAATACAAAAATACAAAAATACAAAAATACAAAAATACAAAAATACAAAAATACAAAAATACAAAAATACAAAAATACAAAAATACTAAAATACTAAAATACTAAAATACTAAAATACTAAAATACTAAAATACTAAAATACTAAAATACTAAAATACTAAAATACTAAAATACTAAAATACTAAAATACTAAAATACTAAAATACTAAAATACTTAAATACTTAAATACTTAAATACTTAAATACTTAAATACTTAAATACTTAAATACTTAAATACTAAAATACTTAAATACTTAAATACTAAAATACTTAAATACTTAAATACTTAAATACTTAAATACTTAAATACTAAAATACTTAAATACTTAAATACTTAAATACTTAAATACTTAAATACTTAAATACTTAAATACTTAAATACTTAAATACTTAAATACTTAAATACTTAAATACTTAAATACTTAAATACATAAATACTTAAATACTTAAATACTTAAATACTTAAATACTTAAATACTTAAATATTTAAATACTTAAATACTTAAATACTTAAATACATAAATACTTAAATACTTAAATACTTAAATACTTAAATACTTAAATACTTAAATACTTAAATACATAAATACTTAAATACTTAAATACTTGAATACTTAAATATTATAATTCTTAAATACTTAAATACTTAAATACTCAAATACTTAAATACTTAAATATTTAAATACTTAAATACTTAAATACTTAAATACTTAAATACTTAAATACTTAAATACTTAAATACTTAAATACTTAAATACTTAAATACTTAAATACTTAAATACTTAAATACTTAAATACTTAAATACTTAAATACTTAAATACTTAAATACTTAAATACTTAAATACTTAAATACTTAAATACTTAAATACTTAAATACTTAAATACTTAAATACTTAAATACTTAATTACTTAAATACTTAAATACTAAAATACTAAAATACTAAAATACTAAAATACTAAAATACTAAAATACTAAAATACTAAAATACTAAAATACAAAAATACAAAAATACAAAAATACAAAAATACAAAAATACAAAAATACAAAAATACAAAAATACAAAAATACAAAAATACAAAAATACAAAAATACAAAAATACAAAAATACAAAAATACAAAAATACAAAAATACAAAAATACAAAAATACAAAAATACAAAAATACAAAAATACAAAAATACAAAAAAACAAAAAAACAAAAATACAAAAATACAAAAATACAAAAATACAAAAATACAAAAATACAAAAATACTAAAATACTAAAATACTAAAATACTAAAATACTAAAATACAAAAATACAAAAATACAAAAATACAAAAATACAAAAATACAAAAATACTAAAATACTAAAATACTAAAATACTAAAATACTAAAATACTAAAATACTAAAATACTAAAATACTAAAATACTAAAATACTAAAATACTAAAATACTAAAATACTAAAATACTAAAATACTAAAATACTAAAATACTAAAATACTAAAATACTAAAATACTAAAATACTAAAATACTAAAATACTAAAATACAAAAATACAAAAATACAAAAATACAAAAATACAAAAATACTAAAATACTAAAATACTAAAATACTAAAATACTAAAATACAAAAATACAAAAATACTAAAATACTAAAATACTAAAATACTAAAATACTAAAATACTAAAATACTAAAATACAAAAATACAAAAATACAAAAATACAAAAATACAAAAATACAAAAATACAAAAATACAAAAATACAAAAATACAAAAATACAAAAATACTAAAATACTAAAATACTAAAATACTAAAATACTAAAATACTAAAATACTAAAATACTAAAATACTAAAATACTAAAATACTAAAATACTAAAATACTAAAATACTAAAATACTAAAATACTAAAATACTTAAATACTTAAATACTTAAATACTTAAATACTTAAATACTTAAATACTTAAATACTTAAATACTTAAATACTTAAATACTTAAATACTTAAATACTTAAATACTTAAATACTTAAATACTTAAATACTTAAATATTTAAATACTTAAATACTTAAATACTTAAATACTTAAATACTTAAATACTTAAATACTTAAATACTTAAATACTTAAATACTTAAATACTTAAATACTTAAATACTTAAATACTTAAATACTTAAATACTTAAATACTTAAATACTTAAATACTTAAATACTTAAATACTTAAATACTTAAATACTTAAATACTTAAATACTTAAATACTTAAATACTTAAATACTTAAATACTTAAATACTTAAATACTTAAATACTTAATTACTTAAATACTTAAATACTAAAATACAAAAATACAAAAATACTAAAATACTAAAATACTAAAATACTAAAATACTAAAATACAAAAATACAAAAATACAAAAATACAAAAATACAAAAATACAAAAATACAAAAATACAAAAATACAAAAATACAAAAATACAAAAATACAAAAATACAAAAATACAAAAATACAAAAATACAAAAATACAAAAATACAAAAATACAAAAATACAAAAATACAAAAATACAAAAATACAAAAATACAAAAATACAAAAATACAAAAAAACAAAAATACAAAAATACAAAAATACAAAAATACAAAAATACAAAAATACAAAAATACAAAAATACTAAAATACTAAAATACTAAAATACTAAAATACAAAAATACAAAAATACAAAAATACAAAAATACAAAAATACAAAAATACTAAAATACTAAAATACTAAAATACTAAAATACTAAAATACTAAAATACTAAAATACTAAAATACTAAAATACTAAAATACTAAAATACTAAAATACTAAAATACTAAAATACAAAAATACAAAAATACAAAAATACAAAAATACAAAAATACAAAAATACAAAAATACAAAAATACTAAAATACTAAAATACTAAAATACAAAAATACAAAAATACTAAAATACTAAAATACTAAAATACTAAAATACAAAAATACAAAAATACAAAAATACAAAAATACAAAAATACAAAAATACAAAAATACAAAAATACAAAAATACAAAAATACAAAAATACAAAAATACAAAAATACAAAAATACAAAAATACTAAAATACTAAAATACTAAAATACTAAAATACTAAAATACTAAAATACTAAAATACTAAAATACTAAAATACTAAAATACTAAAATACTAAAATACTAAAATACTAAAATACTAAAATACTAAAATACTTAAATACTTAAATACTTAAATACTTAAATACTTAAATACTTAAATACTTAAATACTTAAATACTTAAATACTTAAATACTTAAATACTTAAATACTTAAATACTTAAATACTTAAATACTTAAATACTTAAATACTTAAATACTTAAATACTTAAATACTTAAATACTTAAATACTTAAATACTTAAATACTTAAATACTTTAATACTTTAATACTTTAATACTTTAATACTTTAATACTTTAATACTTTAATACTTTAATACTTTAATACTTTAATACTTTAATACTTTAATACTTTAATACTTTAATACTTTAATACTTTAATACTTTAATACTTTAATACTTTAATACTTTAATACTTTAATACTTTAATACTTTAATACTTGAATACTTGAATACTTGAATACTTGAATACTTGAATACTTGAATACTTGAATACTTGAATACTTGAATACTTGAATACTTGAATACTTGAATACTTGAATACTTGAATACTTGAATACTTGAATACTTGAATACTTGAATACTTGAATACTTGAATACTTGAATACTTGAATACTTGAATACTTGAATACTTGAATACTTGAATACTTGAATACTTGAATACTTGAATACTTAAATATTTAAATACTTAAATACTTAAATACTTAAATACTTAAATACTAAAATACTAAAATACAAAAATACTAAAATACTAAAATACAAAAATACTAAAATACAAAAATACTAAAATACTAAAATACTAAAATACTAAAATACTAAAATACTAAAATACTAAAATACTAAAATACTAAAATACAAAAATACAAAAATACAAAAATACAAAAATACAAAAATACAAAAATACAAAAATACTAAAATACTAAAATACTAAAATACTAAAATACTAAAATACTAAAATACTAAAATACTAAAATACTTAAATACTAAAATACTAAAATACTTAAATACTGAAATACTTAAATACTGAAATACTTAAATACTTAAATACATAGATACTTAAATACTGAAATACTAAAATACTGAAATACTAAAATACTGAAATACTAAAATACTGAAATACTAAAATACTTAAATACTTAAATACTTAAATACTTAAATACTTAAATACTTAAATATTTAAATACTTAAATACTTAAATACTTAAATACTCAAATACTTAAATACTTAAATATTTAAATACTGAAATACTTAAATACTTAAATACTTGAATACTTAAATACTTAAATACTTAAATACTTAAATACTTAAATACTTAAATACTTAAATACTTAAATACTTAAATACCTAAATGCTTAAATACTTAAATACCTAAATACTTAAATACTTAAATACATAAATACTTAAATACTTAAATACTTAAATACTTAAATACTTAAATACTTAAATATTTAAATACTTAAATACTTAAATACTTAAATACATAAATACTTAAATACTTAAATACTTAAATACTTAAATACTTAAATACTTAAATACTTAAATACATAAATACTTAAATACTTAAATACTTGAATACTTAAATATTATAATTCTTAAATACTTAAATACTTAAATACTCAAATACTTAAATACTTAAATATTTAAACACTTAAATACTTAAATACTTAAATACTTAAATACTTAAATACTTAAATACTTAAATACTTAAATACTTAAATACTTAAATACTTGAATACTTAAATACTTAAATACTTAAATACTTAAATACTTAAATATTTAAATACTTAAATACTTAAATACTTAAATACTTAAATACTTAAATACTTAAATACTTAAATACTTAAATACTTAAATACTTGAATACTTAAATACTTAAATACTTAAATACTTAAATACTTAAATACTTAAATACTTAAATACTTAAATACTTAAATACTTAAATACTTAAATACTTAAATACTTAAATACTTAAATACTTAAATACTTAAATACTTAAATACTTAAATACTTAAATACTTAAATACTTAAATACTTAAATACTTAAATACTTAATTACTTAAATACTTAAATACTTAAATACTTAAATACTTAAATACTTAAATACTTAAATACTTAAATACTTAAATACTTAAATACTTAAATACTTAAATACTTAAATACTTAAATACTTAAATACTTAAATACTTAAATACTTAAATACTTAAATACTTAAATACTTAAATACTTAAATACTTAAATACATAAAAAAATTAAATATTTTTTGTCATCTAAATTATTTTTTAATGATTTTTTAGCACTAATTCACGCTTATTTCATCCAAATCGTCTAGGCTGCGTCACTGATAAGATGAACCGGGCGATCCTTTTCAACCTGAGCTTCTGTAAAGGTTTCCGGCAGCAGTGGCGGTAACAACTTCAATACGGCTTTACAATCCAAAGGACAACGATCAGCGCCACAGCAATTTGAATATTTTGAAATTTTTGAAATTTTTGAAATTTTTGAAATTTTTGAAATTTTTGAAATTTTTGAAATTTTTGAAATTTTTGAATTTTTTGAATTTTTTGAAATTTTTGAAAATTTTGAAATTTTTGAAATTTTTGAAATTTTTGAAATTTTTGAAATTTTTGAAATTTTTGAAATTTTTGAAATTTTTGAAATTTTTGAAATTTTTGAAATTTTTGAAATTTTTGAAATTTTTGAAATTTTTGAAATTTTTGAAATTTTTGAAATTTTTGAAATTTTTAAAATTTTTGAAATTTTTGAAATTTTTGAATTTTTTGAAATTTTTGAAATTTTTGAAATTTTTGAAATTTTTGAAATTTTTGAAATTTTTGAAATTTTTGAAATTTTTGAAATTTTTGAAATTTTTGAAATTTTTGAAATTTTTGAAATTTTTGAAATTTTTGAAATTTTTGAAATTTTTGAAATTTTTGAAATTTTTGAAATTTTTGAAATTTTTGAAATTTTTGAAATTTTTGAAATTTTTGGAATTTTTGAAATTTTTGAAATTTTTGAAATTTTTGAAATTTTTGAAATTTTTGAAATTTTTGAAATTTTTGAAATTTTTGAAATTTTTGAAATTTTTGAAATTTTTAAAATTTTTGAAATTTTTGAAATTTTTGAAATTTTTGAAATTTTTGAAATTTTTGAAATTTTTGAAATTTTTGAAATTTTTGAAATTTTTGAAATTTTTGAAATTTTTGAAATTTTTGAAATTTTTGAAATTTTTGAAATTTTTAAAATTTTTGAAATTTTTGAAATTTTTGAAATTTTTGAAATTTTTGAAATTTTTGAAATTTTTGAAATTTTTGAAATTTTTAAAATTTTTAAAATTTTTAAAATTTTTGAAATTTTTGAAATTTTTGAAATTTTTTGAATTTTTTTAAATAAAACAATTATAATAATAATTTTAACTACCCTATTTCTTTACCAACCCTATTGCGGGTATCCGAAATATGTAACAAAGAAGAAGAAGTAGCTCCACCCTCAAAAAGCAGCACTACGTGCTGCATACTTTCAGGGGTTCTATGGCTGAACCGGCAGAAACGCCTGCAAGTATGCAGAACGTTACCAAATTAAGGAGGGCGTTATGTTGGCAAATTGCGTTTACAATGTAATCGTTTTTGTTGCAAATGTGAACGGACGACGGATCGATAACATTTGTAAACGAAATCTAGAGCAAATTGTTTACAATGTAAACGGATCCGCTGACAGGATTTCTTTCCGTGCGGGTAGCAGCAATAACACCGAACATTCTACCCGTCGTCCGTTCGATTCCAGTCCAGTGTTATTCCACTTGGCCGTCGACGAGAAAGCGTCCCCCCCTACCAGTGAAACAACTTTTTTAAATCATAATTTCCTTTTGCTGCCCGCTTCACTCATTTTAAATAGAACATAAGCCACACCCTTTTCCTACTGCAATCCAAGTCCAGCTTCTCATTCCCATTGGCCAATCAGAATTAGTTGATTTGAACTCATGTAAATTTCAAAACTAATGTAAATTTTCAAAATTAATGTAAATTTCCAATGAATCTAATGTAAATTTCCAATGAACCTAATGTAAATATACATCATTTATCATGATACCTTTTGGTACATGATAAATAATGTAAATTTACAGAAATATTTTTTTCTGTGTAGGAAGGAGTTTTGGATAAATGAGATCATCCACACCGTAAAAAAATGTGTAAATTTGAAAGGTTGTTTAGAATGGAAAGTGGCGAATTTACATATTTTTAGAGGTAATGTTACACTTTTTTTTTTATTTGATATAAGAAACTTGCCCACGATGATTATGAATAAATCTATTTTTAAAAACTTTAACAGTGAAACACCCAAATTGTATGAAATTTATTCCATTTATGTTTATTTCAGTGAGTTTGTCTGTTTGTTTTTTTTTTTTTGTTGTTTCAATCAATTTTGATATGATTCATAATAAAATCATAAAATTTGTAGTTTATTCTTATTATTTAGGTACCGTAAAACGGGTGACTTTGATAGCCGGGGTGACTTTGATAGGTTCGCGATTTTTCCGCAAAATGAAGAGTACAATTAAAATACGTACGAAATGGTTTAGAATCATACTGACCGTGGTAGAGAAGTGTTCAAAGTATCTAAAGAAGAACTTTTCATAAAATTTTGAAAAGTTTTACAGGTTAGTTAACTATGGTAAAGAAAATGATGATGAAAGTCATTATTTTAAACTTCTCAAAGTGTCATGATTTTCTCAATGCACATGATTTTGAATCGGTAAACGGAATGCATTATCGGATTCATTGGACAATTTTCCATTAGGAGAAGGTTAAATAAGTTTATAAATAATAAATATATGTGTTTTTAAAATTTATGTGTTTTAAACAATTTAAAGAAAATCTCTAAATTTATAGGCAATTTCAGTTGAACAAATTTCATGTAAAATGTGAAAACTTGTGATTCGTGCTTCGAATTCAGTATAAAATGCAATATAAATAAAAAATTTAATAAACAAAACAAGTTTAAAAAAATTTCAGGCGAAATTCCGACTTATTAACAATTTTTCCTAAAATTTATATGTATTGAAAAAAAAAAAATGAAATCCTATCAAAATCCTCCCGGTTTACGGTGAGTAATATTCAACCTTCCAAAATGACACTTTCCAGGTTTACACATTTTTTTGCTGTTTATTGAAACTGAAAAAAAATTCTTTTTATTTCAAGACAAACAGTAAAAAAATATCTTCTGAGTTTTAGCCAATGACGGGAAAATTATATTTTTGATGATGAAAATAGTTTTTTTTTAAATCAGCAAATGTTAAAAATATAAATATTTTGTAAACTTTGAATTATCAATCGAATAGTTTTCAAATAAAAGCCATTTCTGTTTTATATAAAAAAAAAACAAAAAATAGACAATTTTAATTAAAAAAACTCTGCTGGAAATATCATGGGCTTGGTTAAAATTAGGGTGGTTCACGATTAGTGCAAAAAATTAAGTTTGAAAAAAAATAAAATTGAATATTTCAAAAACACGAAGATCAATCAAGTCGCATAATTCTAGAGAACCTTTATTTTTTTATTTTTTTATGTTTAATTTTAGGTGATAAAGTTTACAAAAGTAATGTTTACAAAGTGTAACTAAATTGAAAAAAAAATCTACCGAAAAATAATCTGAACCCAAATCTGCCTACAGAAATGTACCAAATTGTCAAACAAGTAAAGAATGCAGAGCATCTTTTCTTTTCGGTAAATTTGAAGAATGCGATAACCCAGGTGACTAAAAAGAAAAGCTAACAAATATTACTGTAAAAAATTATTTTCAGAAACTCTTTCATGGTAATCCAAGCCAAAAGTTGTTCTTATCAAATTTGGTACAACTATTCCAAAGACAAAATTAATATTTGTTGATATGAAGATCGGATTGATACTATTTTTTAAGAAATTTAGGAATCGAAAACTGTTTTTTTTTATTCCAACGCTCCCCTTTTGAGTGTAACCGGCTGCATCTTATTTGGATGGCACTTTCTTAAGATATTTGAGTTATAAAATAGCAACTTTTGGGCCCTGAAATGACTCTCCAAAATCATTTCTTCGAAACCGAAAAGGTTTGTTCCTGAATTGCTATGTGAAAAAACAGATTTTTGAGGGTTTGTGCTGATTCTTCTGATTAAATTAGTTATAGAAGGCGAATATTCATGGAAAGTAAGATTTTTGGAAACACCCTAATCCTCACCACTCTAATTTTTCATACAAGCCAAAAGATGACCCTTCCCATATGCAAAAACCCTTCGGAAAAAAGCTGCAAAACTGCATTTTATTTTGTTCGGAAAATGAATTTCCCACTTAATGTTGCGATCTGGAATACTGTACACAGAAAAAAATATGTAAATTTACACAGCACGTAATTACTGTTTCTTATGTAAACTCACTCAATGTAATGTTGAAATATGATGTAAGGAGTAAAAAGTCATGGAAATTGCTCCAATGTAAATCTAAATCTAATGTAAATCATGAATCTAATGGAAACGTTGAGCATGGAAACTCAAATCTGATGAATTTCTACCCGTGTTCGGCTTCCTGTAAATTCCTATTTAATGTAAATCATATATCCAATGTATTTCTGCCAAACGTCGACTTCAAAACTACCCGAACTAAAAATAGTAATATTTGGTTCTCTTTCTATCGCTCTCATACTTCGCTGGCCCACTGCCTGAGCCTCGCCCTGAAGAAGTTGATGCTTTAGCCGCTCGTTTATAAAATGCGAAGATGGCTCAGTCGGCAACGGGTAGCAGCAGTAACACAGAACATCCTACCCGTCGTCCGTTCGATTCCAGTCCAGCGTTATTCCACTTGGCCGTCGACGAGAAAGCGTCCCCTACCTGTGAAACAACTGTTTAGAATCAGAATTTCCTTTTGCTGCCCGCTTCACTCATTTTAAAATAGAACATAGGCCACACCCTTTTCCTACTGCAATCCAAGTCGAGCTGCTCATTCCCATTGGCCTATCAGAATTAGTTGATTTGAACTAATGTAAATTCCAAAAGTAATGTAAATTCGAAAACTAATGTAAATTTTCAAAACTAATGTAAATTTCCAATGAATCTAATGTAAATTTCCAATAAACCTAATGTAAATATACATCATTTATCATGATACCTTTTGGTACATGATAAATAATGTAAATTTACAGAAATATTTTTTTCTGTGTACATTTATGGTAACACTGGCTTATGAGAAACGTTAAAAAAAACGATTCTTACAAAGCTATACAGATCAAAATTAACTCAAATGATTGTTTGTTGAAGACACTTGGGATGAGTTAATACTGTCTTAAGGAGCTATTACACTACCGCAAACAAACAAACAAACTCGCACTTATTGACAGTTTGTCAGTTTGCCTTGTTAGTTTTGACAAAAAAGTGCGAGTTTGTTTGTTTGTTTGTTTGCGGTAGTGTAATGGCTCCTTTATGTTACATTATTTGTTTTACCACACAGAACGATTCCCTATTTTGAAGCTTTTATCACTACTTTTTGGCCAAAAAACAACTTCACTCTTCTACCACACAGGACAAAAAAGCACTGTTATCCGTTCCAAATTAAACGCCGACAAGTACTGAAACTTCCTGACTGACAACCAGCCACACTTGACTTTGCATAATACTGATGGTCAACATGAGGGTCACATTCGAAAACACACACACATAAAATTTACTTCCCAAACTCTCTCTAAAAACAGAGTATCCTGCCACGCAACCGACTTCCTGCTGATCATCGTCCGGCGACGACGCAACAAAGAGAAGGGTAGAAAGCAATAAATAAACATGACGCCCGAAACAGAGAGGAAAAAAAATAAGGTGAATTACCTCCGGAACAAATCACCCAAAAAGTGAACGGTTGGAACCACCCCCTCGCACGAAAACGCACTCACTCACACGGTTACAGGTGTCGTCTGAGGGTGCTGGACGACGACGACTAATTTATAATTCACTACAGTTCACCTAACGGTTATGTCCCTTGTCGTGTGTGAGATTACATTAATTAGTCACACTTGCTCTACTTTTGCTTCCTTTAGTTTTTTTTTCGTTGACCCGATTTATCACCATTTGAAAACGCGATTATCGATGAGTGTTGAACTGATTGTAACAGGTGTCCTTACACTTTGTTTTCTTCTTTTTTTTTGTTTTTCACCGAACAATAAAGTACGACGACACGTAGGTACGTTCGCCGTGACGTCCAACTGGCGAATGTCCTGTCCTGGCGCAGGGTGGAAAACCCTGCTCACCCTGGAAACACGAGACTGCAACTGCTGCTAGCACTAGGAGTCTGGTGGTGGTCAGGACTTCCTTTTCTAATCAACTATAACGGAGTGCATTGCATTCCCATCCCCCACATGACTTTGTGCGCATGGACGATTTGCACTTTAGTATGGAGGTTTTTAATTGCGCTAACGTGTAATTTAAAAATCATTATTATTTTTTTTTTCTAAGGAATAAAAACAACAAATTAAAAAAAAAATTATCAACCTTTTACTAACTTTTCTTCAATAACAAGAAAGAAAAAATAAATGAATATGCGAATATAAACGCAGATCGCTTTAGTATGTGTTCAGTTCAAGAAAACGAAAATCATTCAATTTTTTTTTGCATTTCATTGTCACTGTTTTCCATTAGATTTTCTTTCCTTCTTCCTTTCTTTCTTTCTTATACGGATGAGCTGTTTCTAACCTTTGGCATATGTAGTGAGTAAAAAATTATTGGATCATTTTTTTTATTAAAAAAACTTTTTAAAGTCAATGCAAATTTTAATTACAGTTTTTGCTCCTCACCTCTTGAAAACTTCTTTAAATTTTCATTCAAAGAGATTTTTTATTTACATGCATTTCTTTCAATTTTACAAATTTGTGAGAGTAGCTTAAGGGGTTACATACATGTAGAAAATTACAAAATTTCATATTACAGAAAATTTATTGAATTCACTAAGAAGATGATTTTCAATCAATCCCTAAAACTTTCATGAAGATATTCCATGATTCAACTGAGTTAGAGACGATTTTAAGTGGGGCGGGTGCCACGATATCTCGAGATGGGACGGACCAAATTGGCTGAAATTCGGGGTGAAGACTCTCAAGACATATCCCGTGTGCATGACGGAGCCCGATTTTGAAATCAAAAACTAACTGTTTTTTATATGAAAAACACAAAAATATTTTTATCTTTTTCAAAAATATTTTTTTTTTGAAAATCGGCCTACGTCATGCACACAGGACCGGTTTAACGAGTCTTTACCAAAATTTTGAGCCGATTTGGTCAAGGCAGTGTTGCGATATCATGGTACCCGTTTTTTTGAAACTGCTTACTTCAAATAGCAATATCTCGGCAATGATACAACCAAATGGCTGAAAATGTAGATTTTAATGCCCTGAAAACAGATTTAAAAAAAGTTTAGGTGTGTGCTCAAACCAACCTCTGACATTTTTGCTGATTTGCATTTATGTAACCCCTTAACATACATAATGGCTTAAAATTTGAATTTTTTGTATTTTTTTGACGTGATAACAATTAAAACATATTCACAATATTTACATGTTTTGTGTTTTGAGTAAAAATGTAATATTGCCCCAAAAAAATGTAAATTTACATCTATTAATGGATAATTTTGCCGATCCCACAAGAATCAACCATAACATTTTTCAAACTTTTTTTCTGTCCTACACAGAAAAAAATCTGAATGTTACATCATTAATGATGAAACACTGCTGCTCGTCATTAATCGTTTTAAGTTAAATGCGATTTGATGTAAATTTGCAACAAATCATACGTGAAAAACATGATTTCACGTGTGAACATTACAGAATTACGATTACATCAACCGAGTTTACATGTGATTCATTATTTTTGTTTCAAGTAAATTTACACAGTTTTTTTCTGTCCTATATATTTTTTTTCATTTATTGAGCTATTCCAATGGGAAATTCGCTTCGAGTAGAAAAAAAGCAAACAAAAATTTCCCACCTGCGTCAACCACACATTACGTAACATTTTTTCCTGGATTTTGAATCACATTTTGTAAAGATCGTCACAAATCCTGATTGGGGTCTTATTTTCGCCATAAGCTTCAAAATGAAGCTTTTTTAAAATGTTCTTTCAACGCAAAAATATTTTTTTTTCAAAATCATGTTTTCAATCTCTGAGCAGAACAAAGCTGAAAATAAAAATTGTTGCTGAGATATCGTCAATTGAAGATTTAGGTGACACTTATAAAACCTTTTTTTCACTCAAATTGATCATCAAAAATCTTTTAAATTTTCTTGGCTATTTTTTTTTAATGGTGATATATCGTCATAAAATATTTTGAAATTGCAAAAAAAAAAACGGAAATTTATTTCTACAGTGAAAGTCGCGTCAGCAAACGACGCTAAATTTTCACTTCATCATTAGGGTTTTTATTGTAAAACATTGAAATATTCAGTAAATATTAATAAAAAATAAATACGAACCTTTTTAATAATTTGTGACAAGGGTGGATTTTTTCATAAACAATCAAATTATAAAAAATGAATATTTTTGCAATTCCGTCGTGAAACTTCTTACTTTTCCTGTCATTCTTGAACGACGAAACAGCCTACTTTTCTGTACCAAAAATAACAGAATCGAATAGTAACCCTTTTCAAAACAAATGCTGAAAAGTTCTACTTTTCAGCACTGAAATGGATGCTGAAAAGATGAACTTTTCAGCACTTGTTAGGAAAAGTTATACTTTTCAACATTTTTTGTGATTTGAACGATTCATTGACTCAATGCATGGACATTAGCCTGTCCCATTTTGAGGTCATGTCGAGGAATTTCAGGTGCTCACTTCTTAAATGATAGATTATGATGTTAGGAACAATGTTTTCTTAGACAAGAAAAAATAATAAAATACTTTCTCGCACCCCCTAGTCGATTTACTGAAAAAAGTCACTTTTTTGAACAAATTTTCTAAAATCGCTTGGAATCAATACAAAAACTGTTTCGATCAGGTGTGTATTATCTTCAAACGATAGGTTTTTGTCCATAGATTAAGATGCACTATCAATATTGGACCAAAATTTAAGTTTTTGGACTCTCCCAGGCGGATTTGTGTCGAAAAAATCGCATTTTTTCGAAACTTTTTTCAGAAATGTTCATTTAATTTAGGGTAGCCTATTTTTCCCAGTGAAACCAATACATGCAGCTTGTAGGAAATTTCATGGCGAACATTTTTTCCTCTGAGAAAATGCAATTTCGACACTCCAGAGCCGAGATATTTGAGTTTTAGTGAGGAAAAAAGTGACAATTTTCAAAATTTCTCAGAATTCAGAAGCAAGGCCTACTAATTACACGATGTAGCAAGCATATGTCTCAATGGTCAGGGTATGCTTTTTTATAGTAATTTTGGCCGCTGAATCCGAATCTGAAATCAAATTTCGTGTAAACAGTGATGTTTTGGAGCTACACCCTTTTGGAATGTTATTTGCGTGTTTAAGAGGCAGTTTTTGTAAATATTGATCGGTTTGTTTTAGAGGTCGTATCAAGGTGCTCCGATTTGGATGAAACTTTCAGCGTTTGTTTGTCTGTACATGAGATGAACTCATGCCAAATATGAGCCTTTTACGACAAAGGGAAGTGGGATAAAACGGGCATTGAAGTTTGAATTTTCTGAGGATTTCAAATATGACAAAAGTGAGACTAAAAAGTGCCGCTATGGATGCCTACAGGACAATAACTAACGTTGTAAAATGTTTGTTATAGAAAAATCGAAAAACTATGAGAAAAACTGTGATTGGCCAAAAAGTTATTACCGTAGGCTTATAGTCCATGAAATTACCTATCTTTTGAACTAAAAGAGTATGGGTGTTGGAGGCTGTTGCAAAAAGATATTGAGGTTTAAAAAAAACCATTTTAACAGTAATTTGCAAAAGCTATGAGAAAAAGTTAAACCAATCCTGGATGCCTATGGCCCATTTTGAAGTGCTTCAAAAGACCTTTCGAATGCATCTAAGAGAGTGGGAATTGATGAAGTTTTACTAAAATGCGAGCAATTTAATTTTAAGATTTTTTATATTTTTTCCCCACTTCCCTTTGTCGTAGAGGGCTCATATTTGGCATGAGTTCATCTCATGTACAGACAAACAAACGCTGAAAGTTTCATCCAAATCGGAGCACCTTGATACGACCTCTAAAACAAACCGATCAATATTTACAAAAACTGCCTCTTAAACACGCAAATAACATTCCAAAAGGGTGTAGCTCCAAAACATCACTGTTTACACGAAATTTGATTTCAGATTCGGATTCAGCGGCCAAAATTACTATAAAAAAGCATACCCTGACCATTGAGACATATGCTTGCTACATCGTGTAATTAGTAGGCCTTGCTTCTGAATTCTGAGAAATTTTGAAAATTGTCACTTTTTTCCTCACTAAAACTCAAATATCTCGGCTCTGGAGTGTCGAAATTGCATTTTCTCAGAGGAAAAAATGTTCGCCATGAAATTTCCTACAAGCTGCATGTATTGGTTTCACTGGGAAAAATAGGCTACCCTAAATTAAATGAACATTTCTGAAAAAAGTTTCGAAAAAATGCGATTTTTTCGACACAAATCCGCCTGGGAGAGTCCAAAAACTTAAATTTTGGTCCAATATTGATAGTGCATCTTAATCTATGGACAAAAACCTATCGTTTGAAGATAATACACACCTGATCGAAACAGTTTTTGTATTGATTCCAAGCGATTTTAGAAAATTTGTTCAAAAAAGTGACTTTTTTCAGTAAATCGACTAGGGGGTGCGAGAAAGTATTTTATTATTTTTTCTTGTCTAAGAAAACATTGTTCCTAACATCATAATCTATCATTTAAGAAGTGAGCACCTGAAATTCCTCGACATGACCTCAAAATGGGACAGGCTAATGGACATTTGTCCTATAATTCTGTCCAAAAGGTGTTTTCGGAATTGCAAAAAACGTTGTATGGAACTCGTTGCAAAACTTGATTTTTCATCACTCGTCGTATTTATCGAACTCGGTGAACCTCCTTAGATAAATGTACGACTCGTGCTGAAAAAATCCTCTTTTTGCAACGTGTTGCGTAAACTACTATTTCATAAAAATAATAGTAGTTTATGCAACAAGTTGAAAAAGAAGATTTTTCAGCACGAGTTCTACATTTATCCAACGAGGTTTGTCTAATTTTCAATATTTATCACAAAAACATTTATGTAGTGAAAATCTACACAAAATTCCGCTACTTTTGATACCCGTTTTGCAAATTATCTATGTATTTTTTTTTAATACGAGAAAAATAGTGAAAATTTTAGAATTTTACACAAAAAAAACTGGAATGCAGTGAATAACTATAAACAATTTCGAACGTTTCAAATTTATGAAATTTAGCTATTTTTAAAAAAATACGGTGTTTAAAAAATATATTTCTCACATAAAAAAAGTATAAAAATTGAAATTACGAGCCATGGATTCAACATTTTAATGAAAAAAAAGTGTTTTATACGCCTGTCCAGTGGTTTTGCAATCATTAGTTTTCAAAATATCTAAGTATTGACGAAAATTTTAAATTTATGACATTTTAAAATACTCAAAATATGGTATTTTGTGAAAATATTGTAAATTATAAAAGTTTTAGCGTTTTCAAAAAATGCGATACCTTGTGAAAAAAATTACATTTAAAACTCAAATATTGTGAGAATTATTATAAAAGGGAAAATAAATCAAATAAAAAGAACACTCTGCATAGTACACCCAAAATAGGAACGCCAACCCTATTTCCTTTACCGAAATTCGAAAATTAAAAAAAATCTTTATTTAAAAAAAACTATGTGTAGTGAAAATGTGGGTATTTACAATGAAAACTAGAAAGTTGAGTGAAACAATACAAAATTTCACGTATTTTGAAAACCTATTTAAAAGTATGTTTAACAAAAAAAGGTATTTTTTGGAAAAAAAGGGCAAACCCATATTCGATTTTCGTGAAACTTTGCTTGAACAGATAGATCCGAGATCCATTTCGTGACGGAACATGACATGAACACTAGGGTGTAATATGGTTGTATGGAAAAAAAATGAAGTTGTACAAATTCAGCGAGCACAGCAATTTTTCAGTTCCTTTTGGGGTCCTAAACAACTCCCCAAAGTTTGGGAACAATTGGTTTAGTCCTCACTTTGCGCAAAGCGATTCAATTTTCCATATAAATTTGTATGGGAAAAACCATTTTTTTGGATTTTGATATTTATAAAATCCACGTTTCACGCTGTACTAAAACCGGATTCATATTCGGATGCTCTGTAAGGTGCTCTACAACTTTCCCGAAGAGAGTATGGTGCTAGCTTGTCCCTGAAAGAAGATACAGCGTCCTCAAAACTCGTCTAAAACGTGATTTTGGCGCAAAAAACACGTTTTAGACGAGTTTTGAACACGCTGTATCTTTTTTTAGGAGCAAGTTAGCACCATACTCTCTTCGGGAAAGTTGTAGAGCACCTTCCAGAGCATCCGAATATGAATCCGGTTTTAGTACAGCGTGAAACGTGGATTTTATAAATATCAAAATCCAAAAAATGGTTTTTTCCCATACAAATTTATATGGAAAATTGAATCACTTTGCGCAAAGTGAGGACTAAACCAATCGTTCCCAAACTTTGGGGAGTTGTTTAGGACCCCAAAAGGAACTGAAAAAATGGTGTGCTGGAAAATCGATTTTGATATTACACCCTAATGAACACGTTTTTCAATGATTTCTGGCAATTGGTTCAGAGGAACTTTTATGTAAAATTTTACAACCGATTTGATGACGTACTCAAAATTTAAATTGAAAAAAAAGTAATTTTCATCAAAAAAGTCAACAAATAGTTTTTAAATGCTGCCATTTCTAGTTACAGTTACAGGGTAACTGTAACTGTAAAAAATCGAGAGACGTGCAATTTTTTCGGTAAGAAAAAAATCTTAAACAAAAAAGCTGTAAATCAATTGATGAGCCAAGGGTTAGCCGCAATTCGCGTCCGTTGTTTCCAAGGATCAAAACTGGAGCATGCATCGCGCGTTTGTGTGTGTGTATGTGTGTGATGTGTACAACTTCTGGTGGCCGTGGAAACAAAGAGCAATATCGTAATGTTGAAGGCACATACACACACACACAACGAACACACAAAAGCACGCAAACGTGTGACATCGTGAAAAAAAGCGGTCTACACGGTGTGTGGGACCATAAAGGATCATTAAATTGTACTACTGGAACTGTGAAAAGTTCACACAGTAGGAAAAATCAATGAAAAAAAATTAATGTAATTTTACAAAACTTCTATGTAAAAAAGCAACCTTACATAATTTTCAATGTAAATTTACATAGTTAAAAAAAAATCACAAATTTTTTACTGTGATTTTTCACAGCTAGAAACTTTTGCAATCACGACGCGCCGATAAAGCAGTGTGTGATTTCCTGTTCCGGAACAACGCTCTACCCGCGACTCTACTAAACGGAACGTAACGAAAATAGAGTTGGAAGTCCGAGGGAGAAATGGAGAGTAGAACGAAGGAATGCTTCCTTCCTCTTATGGAAACGGGTGAAGGCTGATTTGCGCGATTACAAGATGTGAAGTTTGAAGGATGTATTTTGTAACGTTCACAAATGACGTAATTTTGCATATTTTTAAAATAAATTGACAAATATTTTTTGAAAATCTAATAAATCGCCTTAAAAATCGGTAAAATTAATCTGTTTTTTTTTTTTATCTGCAGTGTCCTTGAACCAGTTTCGCCTAATGATTCATCAATATTTCAAACAATTTAGTCTGGTCCAGTCCAGTCAACACACAAATCAACGTAACACAAACAAGGCACATTTCGTGTTTTTTATGACAACCACACACACGTGGACAATCAGCGATCAAACCGTACAATCCTTGTGCAATATACATCTACACACAATAATAATCTTGATAAAGTGAAACGAAATTTGATGTTTTATTGTGGGGCTCAAATTATGTCCTCGTCCTTCCGGCTGGTCCGCCGGTTATGCCGTGACAAGTACACAACACACGTGTGTGTTTGTCCTCCAGCACTGACCAAGTTCGTGTCCGAGGACTAAGCTTTTTTCGATGTTTTTTGTCCTTTCTTACAGGCATATTAGTATGTCATATGAGGTTGGTTGGTTGGTGATATCCTTGTTGTGGTCTGCACAAAAACCTTGTAGAATCGTCCAGGCTTGTGAACTCAATAATTCATAGGTAAACAGACCATCGCAACAGAAAAAAATAGATTTAAAGTAATCTACACATAAACAGAAGTTTGGTTTGGTACGGTATGTCCACGTATCCTTTCTCCCCTGTATATTAAGTTAAATTTGTGTTCCGTTCAAAGAATCCTCTCTGCGGTTAATGCAACGCAGTAGGCCTGGCCAATCTACATAAAAGTTAATAATTTAAAAAAAAAAAAAACAAGAACTAACTCCACTTGTCTGTGATGCAAGCACGCGAAAAGGACATTTCCATTACGGTTATGGTTCCTGTTCCGCCAGTCCTTTATCGACCACCCTCTTCTTGCATGTGCAGTTGCACAACCCAAAACAACCCCCCAGCAATTGGATGCACTCTTCAAACACGTGCCGCCGTGTTACCCATAAAAGCTCATAAAAACAAATAAACACACACAACACTATCGTGCCGTGATAATGACAGAGAAAAAAGGGGTTTTTTTTCCTGGTGCGGAAATGGCTCTTTTTTTTGAGCAGCTTGCTGGACTTGGGCAAGGACTTTTCCGTCCTCCTCGGGATTTACGAATTCAATTTGCAAAATGCCAGAACTTGATACCGGCTGATGGCTGCGCTGGAATGGCAGACCTTGACAAAGCTGATGGGAAAATTGATTTTTTGTTTCAAGTTAAATTTTTTGAATGCTTCAAAATTCAAAAAATATTCTTCCGTTTTTAAATGTCAAGTTTAGATCTACCTTAGCTCAAGATTAACATTCTAAAAAAACATAATTAGAGTTTTAAAAAAGTCCAATAAAAAAAAATTTTAGTTTTTGCATTTTAAATGTTTTTGAATACCCTGACTCAAGGCAGTTTTAAAACACCCCTAAAACGAAAAAACGGAAAATTGTGTGTATTGGACCACTTCAAAAACTCAAGATAATTTTGCTATATTTTTTTCATTGTTAGTGTTTTTTGTATATTTTCAAAGTATTTTCCAAAGCCATGAAAATACCTTTTCATAGGAAGCAAAAAAAAATCATAGACAACCATACGCATACAATTGAACATTTCAATCAAAACATGATCCAACAGTCAATCAAAAAATGATGAGCCGTGGTGAATTTTTTCCGAATGATTTGGTGGCTTCCGAAAAGTTTTTGGTTATGAGTAAGACTGAAAAAATAGGTACATGGAAAAATACGCTTTTTATGTATATTTTAATTACTAAAAGTATAAATCTCAATACACGTATTTTTGCGTTTTTGAAATTTTGTGATATGTTTTAGGGGACTGAAAAAGACATTTTTGTGCTAAAGTTTAGGAAAAATCTAGTACAGGAGTTACGATTATTTGAAAAAATGTTTTTTCTAAGCCAACTCTAGCGCAAAGATGCAATTTTAGAACTAATTATCAAAATTATAAAAATGTCCAAATTAAAAAAAATGCATATTAATTTATTTTTTATTGATAAATGAGATGTGGTTTGGTTGAGCGTTTTAGCAGAATGCATTACTGTGAATACAAAGAGACGAGTTGTTCCTTTAAATGAGATAATATAAATGAGATTTTTTTTCCGTGCACATTTTAATCTGAAAAGTCTTAATCATTGCCTACAACTTTGCCGATAAGATTTTTTTTAAGATATAGAATCTCGAATATTAGCATGCCCATTTGCTAAGAACAGCTGGAAAAAATGAATGTATGTTTGTATTTTTAAAAATGTTCCTGCTTTTCCAATCCAAATCAAAAATTCCACGATAAAAATTAAAAAAAAAAAAACTGGAAAAATTCCAATGAAGTACCCAAAGAAAAAAAAAACTGTTTTCAAAATGTATTTTGATTTTAAAGTTTATAGCTTAAAATTTTGCAAGTGATAAATAAATGTTTTTTTATATATTTTTTAAACATTTTGATTATTGCCTTATGTTGAAATTTCTGTATTTTAATTTCAAATCTGATTTTTATTTTACGTTTAGAGTTGTTTAGGTTCTGTAACATAGGAGCAGTTCTCTCAGATTTCAGATATTCGTTTTTTTTGTATTTTTTAATCCGACTGAAACTTTTTTGGTGGATTCTGTTTGCCCAAAGAAGCCATTTTGCATCATTAGTTTATCCATATAATTTTCCATACAAATTTGGCAGCTGTCCATACAATAATGATGTATGAAAATTCAAAAATCTGTATCTTTTGAATGAATGTTTTGATCGATTTGGTGTCTTCGGCAAAGTTGTAGGTATGGATACGGACTACACTGGAAAAAAATGATACACGGTAAAAAATTTTTTGGTGATTTTTTATTTAACTTTTTATCACTAAAACTTGATTTGCAAAAAAAAACTCTTTTTTTATTTTTTTCTATTTTTCGATATGTTTTAGAAGACATAAATTGCCAACTTTTCAGAAATTTCCAGGTCGTGCAAAAAAATTTTGAGCGAGTTATGAATTTTTGAATCAATACTGGTTTTACAATCAAAAAGTACTCTAGTGAAATTTTGATAAACTCTAAAAAAATTAAAAATACTGTTTTTTTGCAAATCAAGTTTTAGTGACAAAAAGTTAAATAAAAATCACCAAATTTTTTTTACCTTGTATCATTTTTTTCCAGTGTAATTCGTATCCATACCTGAGCAGTTCTCTACGAAATCGGTCTTTTTTCTTCAATTTTATTGATCCTTGCACTGTAACTTGGATTTGGCCCGCACTTTTCTCTCGCACTTTTGACAACAAAATTTCCAAAAACTAGGCAACCATCAGTTGTTTATTGACATTTCCAGTCGCAGTTTCCTCCAAACTGGACATTCGCACTTTAAAATTGCGATTGACAGGTGAGCAACATCGGCTCGCTTTGATCATTTTTTGAGAAAATTAAAATTTCCCAAGCCAGTTTGACAAGTCGCATTAGTGCGATCGAAAGCATTAATTAAGTGCGAAGTCCAAGTTAGTGAGAATTGCGCAATAGTTTTTGTATTTTTTAATCCGACTGAAACTTTTTTGGTGCCTTCGGTATGCCTAAAGAAGCCATTTTGCATCATTAGTTTGTCCATAAAATTTTCCATACAAATTTGGCAGCTGTCCATACAAAAATACATATTTTCAAAATTTTCAAATCAAGACTAACATTTCAAAAGGGCCAAACATTCAATATTACGCCCTTTTAAAATGTTAGTCTTGGTTTAAAAATTTTGGAAAAAATGTTTTCGAAGAGATCGGAAAATTTCACAAATGTTTCATACATTAACATTGAAAATCGGACCATTACTTGCTGAGATATCGACAATAAAAAATGGTGGGTTGTTTGGGTGAGACTTAGAAAACATCAATTTTCCTGTTTTTAAACCTTTGCATTGCAATATCTCAGCAACTAAAGGTCGTATCAACAAAGTCCGAAAAAGCAAAATATAGAGAATTTTCTCAGCTTTTCAAAAATATTTTTTTCAAAAGTGTGCAAACATGTGCACTATTTAAAAAAAATGAAAAACTGCGACTATTTTCAAAAAAGTTACCTAAAAATGGATTTATCTTGAAAACGGTGCACTTTATCAAAATTTCACTAAAGTACTTTTTGATTGCAAATTTGATTTTACATCGAAAAATGAAGTTGAAATTTTTTTGCGACCAATATTTCGATTTTTTGAAAAAATCAGTATTGATTAAAAAATTCATAACTCGGTCAAAGATTTTTTGCACAACCTGGAAATTTCTGAAAAGTTGGCATTTTATGTCCTCTAAAACATATCAAAAAATAAAAAAAAATTAAAAATAGTGTTTTTTTGCAAATCAAGTTTTAGTGATAAAAAGTTAAATAAAAAATCACCAAATTTTTTTTACAGTGCATCATTTTTTTCAGTGTAGTCTGTATCCATACCTACAACTTTGCCGAAGACACCAAATCGATCAAAAAATTCCTTCAAAAGATACAGATTTTTGAATTTTCATACATCATTTTTGTATGGACAGCTGCCAAATTTGTATGGAAAATTTTATGGATAAACTAATGATGCAAAATGGCTTCTTTAGTCATACCGAAGGCACCAAAAAAGTTTCAGTCGGATTAAAAAATACAAAAATTAAAATTGAAGAAAAAATACCGATTTCGTAGAGAATTGCTCATAGGTCAATTTGCAGGTGAATCAATCTGATTTTGCTTCCAGAAATATTTTTGCAAAGTAATAGATAGTCTAAAATTTTAAGTCTTTCAGATTTTTTTTTATAAATAAACAATAATACAAATAATAAAAAATGTTTCATAAAATGACCGAAATAAGTATATTGAGGTAAACTTACACGTTTAGCAATTTGGATTGTATTTTTTTAAATTAAAATTCTAATGGTAAAAACAACAAAATTCATCACAAAACGTCAATAATAATAATATAAAAAAATGTTCCACATAACGAGACGTAAATTTACAGTGAATTGAGGTAAAATTACACGTTTAGTTATTTGGAGTGTAATTTTCCCTGAATAAAAAATAATGATAAAAACCAAAAAAAAATTACAATACATCAAAAATATTTATGGTAAAAACCACAATTTTTTAATAACAATATTGATGGGAAAAACCACAAAATTTATAACTAAACTTCAATAATAATAATAATTAAAAATGTTCCATATAAAAAGACGTGAATTTACAGTAAATTGAGATAAAATTACAAGTTTAGAAATTTGGAGTGTAAATTTTTCATTAATATTTAATAATATCATCATTGAATTGTAAATTGGATAAAATGTTATATACAGTTTGCGAATTTTTGTTTTTTTCATGGTCAAAAGTGATGTTTTAACGTAAACCAAACATTTCTGACAATTTAATGTACAATTTTGTTATGTTTTTTTTTATTTAACGATACAATTTTATGTTTACAGCAATTTTGTATAAATGTTCAATCAGACACATACACATTCTTCACAAATTGTTATTCAAAACTCTCTTTAAATTTTCAACGCTAAACGACTTTCCCACCGTGCCTCTCGCACGTGCAAGTTGCATCCAAGTTTGCACGCAAGCAGTGCTCGCAATGTGTTCGAGTGAGACAAAAAATAAACCACCCACATTCGAAACTCCCTCTCCCGATGACATGTTTTTCCTCCCACGACAAAAAAAAAAGAGAAATAGAGAGCGCGAGAAGAGAAACTTGACAAAACACTTACCATTTACCATGTTGAGCCTGCTGATTGCACCTTGTGTGGCGTTCTGTTGATGTTGTATTGGTGGTGGTGTTTTTGTTGTTGTTGCAGCCGGTCACGTTTGATGATGATGACGATGATGATTTCCACCAGTGCCACACATTTTTATTTGCGTTGAGGTGTGTGTGTTGTTTGGGGGCGCCACGAAGAAGAAGAAAGAAAAAAAAAGAAAAAAAAGGCAAAGTACACCGTAATTAGTAATTGTGGGTAAAATGGGTGATTTTGAAAGAGGCGTTTTGCCTGAAATAAAAACAAATGTACATAATAAAAAATACCGAAAAAAGAGAGTTCACGCATAAAAACCATTCCGCACGGTGGCGGCAGTGTTTGTACAATATATAAAGTGTGTGCAAATGCAAATTGAAGGGTAAGAGGACTTTTTAAAGAAGAATAAACTGTAAAAATTGAGTGCAACTGCTAAAAGGGGGTAAACAAAAAGGAAAAGTAGGCAAAAAGGGAGTGGGAAAGTGGAAAGGTCAAGTGAAATCAGAAGAAGACAGAAGAAAAATACCGCCAAAACAGAGACGACAGAAAGTGGAGCAAAAATGGTAGGAAATAAGTAGCTCGGTTTTAGGTTTCAAGATTCGTTTAAAGAAGAGTAAAAAAAAAATACTTTTAAAATTTTGTACCTATTTAGAAGACAAGGTTTATTTTATTCTAATCTGATGCAAAACCTTAGATTCGCTTGAAAAACAACAATTAAACAAAAAACTTTCACCGGAAGCCACAAGAATTAAACGTACTGACTGCCCTTCAATTAAAGTTTGTAGCAAACTCATCACAAATGGTGTGTGCACGTACCTCTGCTGGAGTGATATGATATTGCAACACAGAGAGTTCATACAACTGTACCTTTTTTACCCACTCTTTTCCCTTAAAACAATCACCATAAATTCTACACTGTTTAGCTCATTTGTGAACGTGGACGAATTGTTAGGGTGGTTCATGAAAGGAAAATCATACATTTAAAAGTTAAGTTTTAAACATAAACTAATTTGAAAAACAGTATTTTTTCAAACAATATGAAAACGAATGAAAAAAAATAATTTTCAAATCAAGACTAACATTTAAAAACTGCGTAGTATTGAATATTTTGAGGGTTTTTTTAAACATGCTAAAAAACAAATTTTTCAATGTTTGCTTTTTGAGTATTTTTGAAACCCCAGGGGTACCATAAAAAACCAACAAAAACGAAAAATAAATAAAATTTAGTTATAGGACTTTTTCAAAAAACATAAAAAAAATCCAGATTTGGACCTTTAGTCTCCAAAAAAATTAAAAATATTTTTTTTCGAGAAGATCAAAAAAATCCAGAAAAAAATCAATTTGTGACATTGGAAATTGGACCATTAAGTGCTGAGATATTGGCATTAGAAAAGAGAGGCTGAGTGGGTGCGACTTTGAAATCTTGAATTTTTCTGCTTGTTCTTTTTTTCGATATATCTCAGCAACCAGAGGTCCCATTTCAATGTTTTTTAAACAAAATTTTAGGGAAATTTTATACCTTCGTTTTTTTTTCAGAAATTGTGTCAGAAAATCGAAAAACTTAAAATTTTAAGTTAAAATCAAACTTTAAGTGGCCAATCTTTTTGTAATGTAGTTTTCAATTGCAAATTCGATTTTGCATTTAAAACTGCAGTCAAAGAAAAAATTGATTTTTTTTTTTAATATTGTTTTTATTCATGGCGGAACATTTTTTGACAGTTTTTGTCCCATAAAAGATCCCATAATAAGATTAAAAAAAAACAAAAAAATACGGATTTTGTGAAATAAATATCTTGTTAAAAAAATAATGTAAAGCTCAACATTTTTTAATATTTTTTCGAATAGTTCTCATCAGTGCCTACAACTTGTCCAATGACACTAAATAAAAAAAAAATCAAAAGAAAAAAAAATCATTGTTTTTGCTCAAATGATTTTTTTTTTAATTTAAAATTTTGTCCCTAAATGTTTTTAAAAATGAGTTTTTTTTATGAAGACTGTTACATTTTAAGTATGAGAAGTCCATATTCAATCTTCAGCTTTGTCAAATACACAAAAAAAAACAAAAAAAATACGGATTTTGTGAAATAAATATCTTGTTAAAAAAATAATGTAAAGCTCAACATTTTTTAATATTTTTTCGAATAGTTCTCATCACTGCCTACAACTTGTCCAATGACACTAAATAAAAAAAAATCAAAAGAAAAAAAAATCATTGTTTTTGCTCAAATGATTTTTTTTAATTTGAAATTTTGTCCCTAAATGTTTTTAAAAATGAGTTTTTTTTATGAAGACTGTTACATTTTAAGTATGAGAAGTCCATATTCAATCTTCAGCTTTGTCAAATACACAAAAAAAAACAAAAATCGACACGAACGGCCAGGCCTACTGCGTTGCATTAACCGCAGATACAGATTCTGTGAACGGAGCACCTTTCACAGAATTAACAGGGAAGGAAGGATGCGTGGACATACCGTACTTATCACTCCGATTTGTAAAAACGCAAAAAGTTATGAATAGTGAAGAGTTTGTTTATGTTTGTATTCTGCACTATTTTTATTCCTACAAAATACGAAATAAAAAACTTAATTCAAAAATTTAATATAGAGTAGTACTTTACGGTTTACTAGTTAAGTTAATGTGTGAACCACCCTAACATTCCCTCCTCTCGTCACCGTTAATTATTTGCATTTTTCCACCGGGCCCTAACGTAACCTAGACCAACCTTTTGGTCACCACGTCGGTGCAGAGCCCGGACCAACTTCTGCCTTATTTCACCTAAACCAGTTTCACTCTGTTGTTATTTTTGTTGCAGTTTTCCTCTTCGTTGTTTCCTCCAACCAACAACAAACTTTCCCCCGCGTGGTGCACACGTGTCTCTACCGGCCCCTCCCCTTAATCCACCTAAGTGAGTTGGTTTGGGAGGGTGATGTTTGGAAGCGTTTGGTGGTAACCACACATATTCAAATGATGACGATGATAATAATAACCGCATGATTCGGATGGGTTGGAAAGTTTCCACACACCCAGAGCTTTTCCTCGTGGCCGCAGGTTCAAATTACTTGGACTTGGCACTGGCCCTTCGTTGGTCGGTTGGTTGGTTGTTTGGGAAGGTGGTAAGGAAATGGGAAACCTTTTTTCAAGTGTAAGGTTCAGGTGAAAATTGTGCACTCAACCGAAGGAAAAGAGGAGGGAAATGTTTTCCTTAGATCTTATAATGACCCTTTTTTGTATTTGTTGGATTATCAACATATTGGAAAACAAATGACTGATGATCCTTAAATTGACGAAAAAAGTTGAGCAAAATTTACGTTTATTATAAAGCATGTAATTTTAATGTTATTTTATCGTTTGAGCAATTCCAGCTCAAATCAGGATTTTTTCTGGTACTTTTGTACCCGACCCTCTCTGATTTCAATGAAACTTTGTAGACATGTTATCCTAGGCCTATATAAGTCATTTTTGTGTATATGGTGCCAATAGTACACGAGAATAACATTTGAGAAGGGCGTAAGTTATTTAAATATTTTAGTATTTTGCAATTTAAAAATTACTGTATCTTGAAGCCGTTGCATCGTATCAAAAAGTGGTTAAAGACAAACTTGTAGGAAATTGGACGGGCTTTCTGATTAAAAAAAAACACTGAAACAAAAATACACGCAACTTTTATGTCATTTTTCAATTTTTAAGTTTAAAAGTTAAATTTAAAGGTGAAGTCACGATTTTTTTTCGCTCAAAATTTTTGAGGAAACGCCCTAAGATGTTACCAAAAGACTGACGAAAAATGCAGGATTGTATGTCTCTCCTAAAAAAATACAAAAATCATTTACTAAAACTGTTTTTTTGAAAAGTGGTCTAAACGTCAAAATTTTTAAAAACCGGTAGTGGGAATCGATTTCCCAGATAATTTTACATAAAAGTCTCCATATTGACCATTGTCCTATGTCCAATCCTTGGGAAGATACAGCGGTTTTAAAAATAAAAATGTTGAAAAAACGGGATTTTTGGTGGTTTTTGACAATTTCTATATGACAGACTTGGTTTTTCAGTCTCGTAAATATTTTTACCGGAAAGCTCGTCCAATTTCCCTTAAGTTTGCCTTTGAAAGCTTTTTGATTTATATCGTTTTTTATATTTACGTAATCAAGTTTACTATCCTGGTTTCTACCACACTGAAATAAATATTCTATTTTCAGTTATAAGCAATGTAATTAAGCTTATATCTGTAAGCCCTTACATCCAATTGAAATGCTGTCAAAGGCAAACTTATGGGAAATTGGACGAGCTTTCCGTTAAAAATATTTACGAGACTGAAAAACCAAGTCTGTCATATAGAAATTGTCAAAAACCACCAAAAATCCCGTTTTTTCAACATTTTTATTTTTAAAACCGCTGTATCTTCCCAAGGATTGGACATAGGACAATGGTCAATATGGAGACTTTTATGTAAAATTGTCTGGAGAATCGATTCCCACTACCGATTTTTGAAAATTTTGACGTTTAGACCACTTTTCAAAAAAACAGTTTTAGTTAATGATTTTTGTATTTTTTTAGGAGAGACTTACCTTCCTGCATTTTTCGTCAGTCTTTTAGTAACATTTTAGGCTATTTCCTCAAAAATTTTGAACGAAAAAAAATCGTAACATCGCCTTTATATTTAAGTTTTAGACTTAAAAATCAAAAAATCTCATAGATGTGGCGTGTATTTTTCTTTCAGTGTATTTTTATCAGATAGCCCGTCCAATTTCCTACAAGTTTGTGTTTGACCACTTTTTGATACGACGCAACGACTTCGAGATACAGTAATTTTTAAATTACAGAATACAAAAATATTTAAATACCTTACGCCCTTCTCAATTGTTATTCTCGAGTACTATTGGCTCCATATACACAAAAATGGCTTATATAAGCCTAGGATAACATGTCTACAAAGTTTCATTGAAATCGGAGAGGGTCGGGTACAAAAGTACCAGAAAAAATCCTGATATGAGCTGGAATTGCTCGTTTTTCTTTATATGTTTTTGTATTTTTAGATTTTTTTACATTTGAAAAAAATAAACTGTCAATTTTTGAACATTAAAAAAGCAAATGAATAACTCTGAATCCTGAAAAATTCAGATAAAATCTTCAATTAATCCTGAATGGTAAACAATATTAAATTTATTTTAATTTTTGAGAAACGAAGTAAGAATAAATCCTACAGCCCTATTTATCAAAGAAATTTCGTTCGCGAAACTTTAACCGTTCCTCGACTAGTTTTGATGACTTGCCTAATTCACGCCCAACTGCGAAAAATTCCCCAAGCCTCCTAACCTTAACTCTTTTGTGCGATGACGGACCGCGTCACGCTCCAAATTCTTGGCGTGCCAAGTCAGCGCCAGCCAGCCAGTGTCAACTTTAAAAAACATTCCTCCCTAAAGCCGCTGTCTACGCTTTTGAGTGTGTGTGACTCAGTTGAGCACACGGACTGGTTATAAGCCTTTTCAGAAAAAAGTGACATCACACTTCTCTCAATTTCTTTCCCATTTTGTTTGTTTTTTTTTTTTTTTTTTTGGTGCTCCACATATTGATTTTTCCTCGTCGTCAAATTGGCTCCCCTCCCTTTTGCCCCCACTACTTTAAGTTTGGATTTAAACTCGGTTATTCTGTAATGAAGAAGTTAGTTTGAAACTGTAAAATGGGGTGACTTTGGTGTTTTAGCTGTTTGTTTAAATCTTAAGTCAATTTCATAAAAATAAATTAAATCTATTGAAACTTAATTACAGAAAAACTACAAAAAATTGTTTTTTTTTTTTCATTTATCAAAATCAATAAACTGACCAAATTCACCCAACTTAACAGTAAAATAGATCCAACCGATCGAAATTAACCAGCTTCTTTCAGGCAGATGATGAGCAAATTTGCCACTTTAAAGTGATTAAGCCAATTGTACCCCCCCCCCCCCCCCCTGGGGGTGGAAAAGATGAAGGCAGACGACGGTTACAGGCTCTTCGTCCGACGACCTCCAAAATTAGTGCTGGCTAAGTGAATTGTAAACTCACGGTACCGTAGGTTGGAAAATTGGAGATACGTAATCCTCCCGGCTCGGTGTGGCAATTATCGACGATTAATTTCCGATGCCATCCGGTCTAAAAAGTAAAAATAAAAAAAATGCCGAAAAGTTGCAATTGCTCAAATGCACAAGAAGAGCCTTCAGCTTTTCGGATTGATTTTCGTGTTCTGCCTCCAACTTGACCCTGCCCGTCAAGTGAGTTTTTCATTTTGTGAGTTTTTATTTCATGTCTTGTTTTTTTTCGTGTTGAATTGCCTCCCCACCTAGTGTGGCCATCGCGATTTGAGCCTTTCTATGTGTTTCCATTAAAAATTGATACAGTGAAAAAGTTGTTTCAAAAATATTAAAATTTAACTTCTCTGGTCCTTTGTTTTTCATATTTCAGATTTTTTTTTATTTTTGTGTGCATTTATCTATCTATCACTTCCTCATCGAATCTTTGAATTTAAATCTTTTAAAATTCGAAACTTCAAAACTTCAAATCATCGAAAGTTGGAAAATTCGTAACATTAATTTTTTGCATGAGAACATTCATAAACTACGTAGAAACTTTCATTTTTCGAAGTCTCAGACCCCTCTCACCATCCCCTTCGTGGACAATTGTCCATACAAAAAGAATCGTTTTTATATTGAGAGTGAACAATGGCCAAAGCACCCCTCCCCTCCCCGCCTCAAAATGTCCACGAAGTTTATGGATTCTCCCCTTCTCTGAAATATCGAATCATCGAGTCTTCGAATTTGAGAATCTTCTATAAGATCTATAAATCTTCGAATCTAAGAAAATTTAAAACTTCAAAATATCATATCTGTAAATCTTCAAAACATCGAAACTGCGTATCTTCGAAACTTTGAATTTATGAATCATTGCACCTTTGAAATTATGAATCATCGAAAGTGTGAATCTTCGAAACTTCGAATTTCGATTCAAAATCTTCGAAACATCAAAAATTCAAAACTTTGAATCTTCGAATCAAAACTTCGTGATACTGAAGCTTCGCATCTTTGAACCTTCGAATTTTCGCAGCTTTAAAACGTTAAATCTTCGAATCTTTCAATTTTCGCATGTTTGAAACTTGGAATCGGCGAATCTTCGAAACTTCAATTCGTCATGTTTTCAAATCAGGAAATGTTCGAAAGTTTGAAACTTCAAAACTTTGAATTTTCTAATCTTTGCATCATGAAACTTTGAATCTTCGAATCATCGAAACTGAGAATGCTTTGAATCTGCGAATCTTCGAAACTTCTAATCTTGGCATTTTCGAATCTATGAATTTTCAAAATTTCCAAAAGTCAAAACATCGATTTTTCGAATCATCAAATCTGCTAATCTGTAAAACTTTGAAAGTTCGAAACTTCGTAACTTTGAATCTTCTCATCTTTAAATCTTCGAATTTTCTAATCTTTGAAACATCGATTCTTCGAATCTTCAAAATTTCGCATCTTTGAAACTTCGAAACTGCGACTTTTTGTATCTGCGAATCTTCGAAACTTCTAATCTTGGCATCTTCGAAATTTCCAAAAGTCAAATAAAAATTTCGAATTTTCGAATCATTGAATCTTCGAATCATCAAAACTCGTAATCTTCGAATCAACGAATCTTTGAAACTCGAATTCTTCGAATCTATGAATCATCGGTTATAAAAAAAATCGAACCATCAAACCATCGAATCTGCAAATATTCGAAAGTTTGCCTCTTTGAATCGTAGAATCTTCGCATCATTGAAAACTTCGAATCTATAAATCTTCGAAACTTTGAACCTTGGTAACATCGAATCATCAAATCATCGAAACTTTAAATCAATGAATCTTCGAATTTTCGAGACGTCGAAATTCCAAACTTAGAAACTATTCATCTTCGAATTATAAAATCTTCAAATTATCGAATCTTTTAATTTTCGAATCTACGATTTCTTTTAATTTTTTTTCAGCAATATGTTATTCGCTAACCCTACAAGATTGTCTAGGTTTGATCACAAATAATCGTTCACACTCTGCGCGTTACGTTTTTAATTTAATGTTCAAACGTGTATGGAAAACGCCATCTCATTTGTATTTGAGCAATTCTCTACGAAATCGGTATTTTTTCTTAAATTTTAATTTTTGTATTTTTGAATCCGACTGAATCTTTTTTGGTGCCTTCGGTATGCCCAAAGAAGCCATTTTGCATTATTAGTTTGTCCATATAACTTTCCATACAAATTTGGCAGCTGGCCATACAAAAATGATGTATGAAAATTCAAAAATCTGTATCTTTTGAAGGAATTTTTTGATCGATTTGGTGTCTTCGGCAAAGTTGTAGGTATAGATATGGACTACACAGGAAAAAAAATGATACACGGTAAAAAATTTTTGATGATTTTTTATTTAACTTTTTGTCACTAAAACTTGATTTGCATAAAAACACTATTTTTAATTTCTGGAGTTTTTTTGAAAAGGTCCAATAAACCAAATTTCCAGTTTTTGCTTTTTGGGTGTTTTTAGAACCGCCTTGAGTCAGGGGTATTGAAAAACTGAAAATTTAGTTTATTGGTCCTTTTAAAAAAAAACTCCAGATTTTTTCTATTTTTTGATATGTTTTAGAGGTCATCAAATTTCAACTTTTCAGAAATTTCCTGGTTGTGCAAAAAATCTTTGAGCGAGTTATGAATTTTTGAATTAATACTGATTTTTTCAAAAAATCGAAAAATTGATCGCAAAAAATTTTCAACTTCATTTTTCGATGTAAAATCAAATTTGCAATAAAAAAGTACTTCAGTGAAATTTTGATAAAGTGCACCGTTTTCAGTTAAATCCATTTTTAAGGTGACTTTTTTGAAAATAGTCGCAGTTTTTCATTTTTTTAAATTAGTGCACATGTGTGCCCACTTTTGAAAAACATATTTTTGGAAAGCTGAGAAAATTCTCTATATTTTGCACTTTTGAACTTTGCTGATACGACCCTTAGTTGCTGAGATATTGCCATGCAAAGGTTTAAAAACAGGAAAATTGATGTTTTCTAAGTCCGATTGAAAATTGATTTTCCTAAGTGCAAAAAATATCGAATGATCGAAATCTGAGAGAACTGCTCATTTTGATTATTTTAGTTTTTAATTTGAACAATTTTTTTCAACACCACTACAGCGTTGAAATTGAGAAAATTCTTTGATATTTGATGGTGCCATTCTGCCCCTGTTTGAAGATACAGTGTGTTCAAAGCTGGTCTAAAACGTATTTTAAGTATTTTAGACCAGTTTTGCGTATGCTGAATTTATTGACAGCAACAAAATAGCACAATACTTTCTTCGGTAATGACGAAGAGATTTTTGAAAAATTTAGTGAAAATCATTTAGTGAAAATCAAAATGTAAAAGCAGATTTTCCCATACAAATTCCCAAGTCAAATTGAAATGAAATGCGAAAAGTTTGGACTCTACCAAATTTTGGGAGGTTGCTTAAGTTTGTATGTTTTTTATATATGTATAAGAAATTGTTAGCAAAGAATTGGCCAAAGATGGAAATGTTCAAAAAATTGGTGGTGAACAAACAGGGTATTTTAATCTAAAATTTAAATAAATCTAGCAAACATTGAAATAAATATATTTACAAATAATCCAGGAATATTCTCTATAACTATCCCTAGAAAATATTTTGCTAAATAACTTCTGACAAAAGATACAGCGTATTCAAACTGGTA
This sequence comes from Culex pipiens pallens, assembly GCF_016801865.2. NCBI lineage: Eukaryota > Metazoa > Arthropoda > Insecta > Diptera > Culicidae > Culex > Culex pipiens. Next base: position 15,767,654 of record NC_068937.1, read on the forward strand.
TAAAGTGTATATATTTTATACCAGTTTGGAGCACGTTTGATCATTTGACAGAAGCATTTTAGCACCGTACTTTCTTCGGGAAAATTATAGAGCTTATATGCACTCCACTGCTACTGTATTTTTTTAAATTTGATTAAAAATTTAATGAATAAGAATAATGGAGTGGTTTGACGTTTGACGAATATTAAATTTTCAGAATGTCAGAATTTTGATGTTTCTGGTTCTTTTGACGGCCATTAACAACCTCTTTCAAAGTTTCCCGAAGAAATTATTTTAATAAATTGCTTCAGATAAAAGATAAGTGAAGTTAAAACTGATACAAATTATACACAAATTATACCAGTTTTGGGAACGGTATATCTTTTTATAGAAGCATTTTAGCACCATGCTTTCTTCGGAAATGTTATGGTGCGTGTTCTGAACTACGGAGTTGTTATTTAAGTTTCAAAATCTGGTTGAAAAAAAAATCAAAGTCAAAAATAATAGGCTTAACAAAACGTGCCAAAATTTTAGGACGTTATTCAGGGGCTTCTATGAGACCAAAAACCGTTTGATCTGGCATCGAGTCACGCAAGAATATACACAGGTAAAAATAATGCATTAAAAAAGAGTAAAATATCAGATGAAAGATGGAAAAAGATAACCTCAATTTTAATTTATACAAATTTCGGTTTACATCAACTATCTAAAACTCTTATTTACATGAAGAATAGTGCATAAAACTCGAAGAAATTTGCGGTGCAACTAACAGTACGAAAGCAGAAAATCCAATAAGGAAGAAAACTCTCAACAGAAAGACAGCAATCAGAACTCCAACTAAGAACGAACCAAAAACTAAACAAGACGAAGAAAGATAATCCCCGAACTTAATCCGGAACAACCAAACTAAAGGTAACTTGAAACTGAAGGAAACACTACTCCAAACAAAAACTCAACCAAAAACTATAACTCCACTAGAAATCTCGCAGAAATCGGATACCGTTTTCGTTGCCGCATTCGTGGACCTGCTGATGGGCATAGTTCCGCCGCCACCGCCTCCGATTCCGATCGTGGTCGTTCCGTTGCTGCTGGTTCCATTGGTACTCGAGCCATTGTTGTTGTTGACGCCGTTGTTGTGCAGCAGCAGTTGCTGGGTGGGATCTTCCTGGTCCTCTAGGAAGCCATCGTCCTCGGCGGAGGACTGTGAGGATTCCTGAGGGAAGACGACGGCGGCCGGGAGATTCGATCAACCAAGACATTTGCAGATGTTTTCAGGAGGTAGAGAGTGTACGGGAGAAGAGGATTGCGAAGGGTTAGGTTAGTAAATGTGGGCGATTTTGAGGTTAGGTATGAACTGGTATAAAGAGATGAATACTTGGTTTTTTTTCTAATGGTTTCAGAGAACTGTCAAAACAATGTCTGTCGATTTTAATTAGGCACCAACCTATGATTGTATGACCTTGATTGTTTTGACAGTTCGCAGCGATTGCAATTGGTATAAGATTTTCAGATTGAGATAATTGAGAGGTTGAAGAAGAACTTGGGACAATAACCTTCTCACTGGATCCGTCACTACCCCTTCGAGAGCAGTTATTGTTGTGAAAGTCGTTGAAATTGATCTCAAAGAATATCGGGAACATGCTTCATCCAGGTTTTCGCCAAAATGCTGTCAAAGTACTTTTTTCACTAGTCACAACACTGTTGTCGGCTTGACACCGCCCTATCCGTCCTGAGTTCGTCACTCAACTGTCAGTCTCCAAGAGCTCTTCAAATTCACTTTTCTAACAATTGAATCCACGAAAAACCACACCCACAAACTGTTCAAAAAACCGGCCGATCCGGAGCCGGCTATCGTCACTCGTGGAATGCCCCGGGAATGTCAGAATTTTTCCGGGTATTCCTCGGAACCTGGCCAACGCTGGTTGGCGAGACTACCAACCTGCCCACGAAGCCAAAAAAAAAAGCTAATCAAATTCCTTCACGCTACTATGACAGTGCCCGAAATGCTGAATAAAGGATTCACCACCAACGCCGAAAAAACAGAACTGTTCAGCACGATTAGTTTAATTGAAGCAAAAAAGTATGGATTTTCCTGTCCGGATCCTCGTGCGGCGCAATCCGAGTTTAGGGGGTATAAACAAATTTGGCCGGTTCCCATGGTGCCGGCGGAACGCCGAACGCGATTTCCGCGAATCGGGGTCGCGTAATCCCCGTTGCACTGCTTTTCCACCTCTTTGTATGTGTTTTTGGGGTGGCTCAATTTGACATTCAATACCGAAGAAATATAGTCCAGGATGAGCTTTACAACTTTTCTGAAGAAAGTATGGTGATAAACTGCTTCTGTCGAAAGATACAGCTAATTCAAAACTGGTATAAATGTTGGCATTTTATACCAGTTTTTGAACAGGCTGTATCTTTTCACTGAAGCAATTTAGCAACATACTTTCTTCGGGAAAGTTTTAGAGAACAATCTCATCAAAATTTCTATTGTATTGCTATTCAAATAAGTTTTACAATGAACGTTTAAAAACCAAAATTTCAAACAAAAGTTTAGGGTGGTGCGAAAAATTCGCACCACCCTAATCGTACATAAAACTCGAGTTTCTTCTACATATATCTCTGCCCAAGTCTCGAGCTTCAATTAGCAGCGATTCGGGCGGAGGGATTCTCTCTCTTTTAAAATTGTTCGTAAATCATATCACGGTTTTGGTCTCTTTGGCTTGCTGTTGTTGTTGCTGCTGGTGTCGGATGCAAATTGCAAATTGGTTTAATGGTAATGCAATTTTATGTTGTTGGCACAGCAACAGTGGGTAGGGGACATTTATTATCGAGTGTGCACTTTTGCAAGTGACATTCCGTGGTTGGAGTGTAATTTATCATAGAGGTTTTGAGCATTGAAAATTATCTTTCATGTTTTTAATTTTATTGTGATATACTTTACGGTAAAACAAATCATAATAATATTACACCTAGGAAATTTTTATGTCAGAAAAATTTGTAACATTATTTCTAACAATGCGTACATTTACATCTTTTTACGTGTAATTTTACTTATTCCACATAAATTCAGGTAAAATTACACAGTAAAAAATGTGTACATTTAGAAGGTTCAACATATCCTTTTTTATGATGTAATATTAATTACATCTGTACACAGTAAAAAAATGTTTTGGAATGTTGAAAGTGCAATATTACTACTACTTCGATGTAATTTTACCTAAATTTACATGGAATGATTCCACACATCGTCTACCGCCTGGTGCTGATATCTCATTTTTACCAAAAGTGGATATTAGCCGTTTTTTCAATGGTGGGCAGCGCAGGTGAATGCATTTTTAATCAATTTCAGCTGATTGCATTTAAATTTCCATTGAAATTTTGAAGTTTTCTGAAAAAATGTTTTTTGCCCCCTGATTTTTCAGGCCAACTTTGATGGGCGGTGGGCGGTAGGGGTTACAAAAACTTTAATGAAAATTTGTACCAGCCTTACATATTTTTATTTTATCATATTGTGAGTTTTCTCATTCTTTCATTTCAAACTTAAGCAATTCTTGAAGAAAAGCTTCTAAAACATTTTGTAAATTTTTATGAATTAAAAAAAAAACAAGCTTTTCTTCTTTATTGTCACAATATTTTTGTGAATATTTCAATTCTTTTAAACATGCGCAGCTCTAAACAAAGTCCGTTTTCTAAAATACAATCTTATCCTGATTTTTTTAATTAAAAAAAACAACTTATTCTTGATTATCGTAATCTTTTGAGAGTTTTTTTTTATTTTTTAAAACACGATCATTTTTTAAAAAAGCCTGTGACTTCTGAAAAATTTGGTTAGTTTTTTTTAAAGAACGACACACATTAAAAAATGTAAATTTACACATTTTTTTCTGACACAAAAGTTGTCAACATTCTCAGATTTCAAAATATAATTTTTTTTCTGTGTTATGACAAATTAAATCAGGACATTTTTTTAAATCAAACTGCACATTTAAAGAACATGGTAATATTGTATCTGGGAATGTGGACCGGTTTTATTTTGTCAGAATTTTTTTATTTTGCCTAAAAATTGTGTAAATTTACATGTTTCTAAATGTTATTTTAATTTTTCAAAATTGATTAAGATTTTTAAATTAAATTAAAAAAGCTTGCCATGCGACAAAAAAAACGAAAATTTCCATAAATTATCTGTGTAAGTTATCCAACAAGACAATAAAATTTTAGATTTAGAATTAAGTTTTCACAGTTTTTTTTTATCTTAGGAAAAAAAATCATTTTTTATTTTAGGAAAAAAAATCATCATGAAACTATGTTTGCATGTTTTAGCAGACGTGACATTTTTTTTACTTACATGTGGGAAGGGGTACAATTTACCTCTGGATTTTTTTACCTCTGGAAATGTGTAATTTTACCACTTTTCAAATGTAATGCCACTTTTTCAGTCTAAATTGAGGTAAAATTCAACCTTCCAAAATTACACTTTCCAAATTTACACTATTTTTTAATGTGTTACTGAAGGAAAAAAAAAACACCCACAAAGCAAAGAGCTTTGTTTGAAAATGTCCTATTCACATTGGAAATCTTATACACAATAAAAAAAAAAACATGGTAAAATTACATCTAAAAAGGGGTACATCTTTTATGTAAAAAAAAAAGTTTTAATTTTACCTCTAATAATGTGTAAATTTACATCTGGCAGACGCTAGGAAAAAATATCTGTAATCCTTAAAAAATATCAAACGGGCGATATTTTTTTTAAATTAAATATACTTTATTGAATCTTTCTTTTGATAATTACTTTTGATTAACATTATAAGTGGTCAGCTGTGGCTCTTCAGCTATAGTTTGCTTTTCGTGATTTAAACACTGTTCATTTATATAACTTTAACAGTATATAATTTATCATTTTTGTAACACTAGGTACAATGAGGAAAAAAAAAAGTTATCAAACCGGCGACAGTTATATCTAGCTTACTAAGTCCGCGCCCCAACCCGCACGGTTAACTCGCCGCTGTGAAAACTGGACGATCAAAGCCAATGTACCGCTATGTGCTCCGTAATGCATATACACAGTAAAAATAATGTAAATTTGGAGCTGTAATTTTGGAAGGTTGAATATTACCTCTTTTATGATGTAATTTTACCTCAATTTAGGCTGAAAAACTGACATTACACCAGAAAAGAGGTTAAATTACACATTTCCAGAGGTAAAATTACACCTTTTTTCTGACATAAAAGATGTACCCCTTCCCAGATGTAATATTACCATGATTTTTTTATGTGTACGATACATAGAGGTACATCGTCTTTGATCGTCCAGTTTTCACAGCGGCGAGTTGGCCGTGCAGGTTGGGGCGCGGTCTTAGTAAGCTGGATATAACTATCGCCGGTTTGATATTATTTAAGGATTACAGGCCACAGCTGACCACTTAAATGTAAATCAAAAGTAATTATTAAAAGAAAGATTCAATAAAGTATATTTAATTTAAAAAAATATCGCCGGTTTGATATTTTTTTAGGATTACAGATATTTTTTCCTAGCGTCTGCCAGATGTAAATTTACACATTATTAGAGGTAAAAATTAAAGCTTTTTTCTGACATAAAAGATGTACCTCTTTTTAGATGTAATTTTACCGTGTTTTTTTTGACATAGGACTCTACTTACTATATTGGGGGGCCAGTTCAGAAATTCGATCCAAAGCGTCACTTTTAAGCGTTAAAAAAGGGGACATTTTGAACGCTTATATCTTTTTTCCCTGTGAATCAATCCAGACGGTTGGACCACCAATCGAAAGAGGAAGACTTCAGCTATTGTTTAACTACATAGATAGTCTGACTAAACATAGTTAAAGCACTTAAAACATGCAATCAAAATGAGTAATTTTTCAGTACAAATCGGACAGATGACCAATCAGAGCGAGCGTATGCATTCGAGACCGCGCCCCTTTTGTGCCGTTCTCCGGCTGTGCCGCTATTTAAGCAGAAAATTTCGCAAAAGCAAGTCACATTGGAACGAGCACTCGAACTGTGCACGTCGGGCCGACGCGGAGCAGCAGCAGCAGCGGCCAATAGAAGAAGAGGATCAGCAACCAGAAGGAAGAACCACCGGCAGCAGAAGGAGGAAATTCGAGCGAAGCGGACGGCGTGGAAGTCGCTATGATGCGGCGGTTCTTATGAAAAATGGCCAATTCGACAGTGGTGAAAAAAAGCTGGAGTGGCCGGTGCCCTCAAAGAAGGTTCCCCCGGGGCCTGGGGGGACATTTACAGAAACATACGAGTTGTGGCAATATGGGTATCAAAATTCATGGTTTTTGATACTGAACATATTAATGGCCATTTCGACAGTAGTGGCCACAACCTGGAGTGGCCGGTGCCCTCGAAGAAGGTTCCCCCGGGGCCTAGGGGGACATTTACAGAAACATACGAGTTGTGGCAATATGGGTATCAAAATTCATGGTTTTTGATACTGAACGTAATAATGGCCATTTCGACAGTAGTGGCCACAACCTGGAGTGGCCGGTGCCCTCGAAGAAGGTTCCCCCGGGGCCTGGGGGGACATTTACAGAAACATACGAGTTGTGGCAATATGGGTATCAAAATTCATGGTTTTTGATACTGAACATAATAATGGCCATTTTGACAGTAGTGGCCACAACCTGGAGTGGCCGGTGCCCTCAAAGAAGGTTCCCCCGGGGCCTGGGGGGACATTTACAGAAACATACGAGTTGTGGCAATATGGGTATCAAAATTCATGGTTTTTGATACTGAACATAATAATGGCCATTTCGACAGTAGTGGCCACAACCTGGAGTGGCCGGTGCCCTCAAAGAAGGTTCCCCCGGGGCCTGGGGGACATTTACAGAAACATACGAGTTGTGGCAATATGGGTATCAAAATTCATGGTTTTTGATACTGAACATAATAATGGCCATTTTGACAGTAGTGGCCACAACCTGGAGTGGCCGGTGCCCTCAAAGAAGGTTCCCTATAGGGGCCTGGGGGGACACTTACAGAAACATACGAGTTGTGGCAATATGGGTATCAAAATTCATGGTTTTCGATACTGAACATAATAATGGCCATTTCGACAGTAGTGGCCACAACCTGGAGTGGCCGGTGCCCTCGAAGAAGGTTCCCCCGGGGCCTGGGGGACATTTACAGAAACATACGAGTTGTGGCAATATGGGTATCAAAATTCATGGTTTTTGATACTGAACATAATAATGGCCATTTCGACAGTAGTGGCCACAACCTGGAGTGGCCGGTGCCCTCAAGAAGGTTCCCCCGGGGCCTGGGGGGACATTTACAGAAACATACGAGTTGTGGCAATATGGGTATCAAAATTCATGGTTTTTGATACTGAACATAATAATGGCCATTTCGACAGTAGTGGCCACAACCTGGAGTGGCCGGTGCCCTCAAAGAAGGTTCCACCGGGGCCTGGGGGGACATTTACAGAAACATACGAGTTGTGGCAATATGGGTATCAAAATTCATGGTTTTTGATACTGAACATAATAATGGCCATTTCGACAGTAGTGGCCACAACCTGGAGTGGCCGGTGCCCTCAAAGAAGGTTCCCCCGGGGCCTGGGGGGACATTTACAGAAACATACGAGTTGTGGCAATATGGGTATCAAAATTCATGGTTTTTGATACTGAACATAATAATGGCCATTTCGACAGTAGTGGCCACAACCTGGAGTGGCCGGTGCCCTCAAAGAAGGTTCCCCGGGGCCTGGGGGGACATTTACAGAAACATACGAGTTGTGGCAATATGGGTATCAAAATTCATGGTTTTTGATACTGAACATAATAATGGCCATTTCGACAGTAGTGGCCACAACCTGGAGTGGCCGGTGCCCTCGAAGAAGGTTCCCCCGGGGCCTGGGGGGACATTTACAGAAACATACGAGTTGTGGCAATATGGGTATCAAAATTCATGGTTTTCGATACTGAACATAATAATGGCCATTTCGACAGTAGTGGCCACAACCTGGAGTGGCCGGTGCCCTCAAAGAAGGTTCCCCCGGGGCCTGGGGGGACATTTACAGAAACATACGAGTTGTGGCAATATGGGTATCAAAATTCATGGTTTTTGATACTGAACATAATAATGGCCATTTCGACAGTAGTGGCCACAACCTGGAGTGGCCGGTGCCCTCGAAGAAGGTTCCCGCGGGGCCTGGGGGGACATTTACAGAAACATACGAGTTGTGGCAATATGGGTATCAAAATTCATGGTTTTTGATACTGAACATAATAATGGCCATTTCGACAGTAGTGGCCACAACCTGGAGTGGCCGGTGCCCTCGAAGAAGGTTCCCCCGGGGCCTGGGGGGACATTTACAGAAACATACGAGTTGTGGCAATATGGGTATCAAAATTCATGGTTTTTGATACTGAACATAATAATGGCCATTTCGACAGTAGTGGCCACAACCTGGAGTGGCCGGTGCCCTCAAAGAAGGTTCCCCGGGGCCTGGGGGGACATTTACAGAAACATACGAGTTGTGGCAATATGGGTATCAAAATTCATGGTTTTTGATACTGAACATATTAATGGCCATTTCGACAGTAGTGGCCACAACCTGGAGTGGCCGGTGCCCTCGAAGAAGGTTCCCCCGGGGCCTAGGGGGACATTTACAGAAACATACGAGTTGTGGCAATATGGGTATCAAAATTCATGGTTTTTGATACTGAACATAATAATGGCCATTTCGACAGTAGTGGCCACAACCTGGAGTGGCCGGTGCCCTCGAAGAAGGTTCCCCCGGGGCCTGGGGGGACATTTACAGAAACATACGAGTTGTGGCAATATGGGTATCAAAATTCATGGTTTTTGATACTGAACATAATAATGGCCATTTTGACAGTAGTGGCCACAACCTGGAGTGGCCGGTGCCCTCAAAGAAGGTTCCCCCGGGGCCTGGGGGGACATTTACAGAAACATACGAGTTGTGGCAATATGGGTATCAAAATTCATGGTTTTTGATACTGAACATAATAATGGCCATTTCGACAGTAGTGGCCACAACCTGGAGTGGCCGGTGCCCTCAAAGAAGGTTCCCCCGGGGCCTGGGGGACATTTACAGAAACATACGAGTTGTGGCAATATGGGTATCAAAATTCATGGTTTTTGATACTGAACATAATAATGGCCATTTTGACAGTAGTGGCCACAACCTGGAGTGGCCGGTGCCCTCAAAGAAGGTTCCCTATAGGGGCCTGGGGGGACACTTACAGAAACATACGAGTTGTGGCAATATGGGTATCAAAATTCATGGTTTTCGATACTGAACATAATAATGGCCATTTCGACAGTAGTGGCCACAACCTGGAGTGGCCGGTGCCCTCAAAGAAGGTTCTCCGGGGGCCTGGGGGGACATTTACAGAAACATACGAGTTGTGGCAATATGGGTATCAAAATTCATGGTTTTTGATACTGAACATAATAATGGCCATTTTGACAGTAGTGGCCACAACCTGGAGTGGCCGGTGCCCTCAAAGAAGGTTCCCTCGGGGCCTGGGGGGACATTTACAGAAACATACGAGTTGTGGCAATATGGGTATCAAAATTCATGGTTTTTGATACTGAACGTGAAAATTGACATTTCGACCGTAGTGACCACAACCTGGAGTGGCCGGTGCCCTCATGGAAGGTTCACCTTGGGAGAACATTTATGACAATTTTGCCGACAAATCTATAAAACAAAATAAAATAATGTTATTTCAGATTTCACTAGCAATCCAAAAACACATTCAAATTGTTTGGTCCTATGTCTTTCGGTTATGTCTCTGACATACCATCTTGAACTTTTTACTGTGTAGCTTAAAGGACTATATGAAAACACAAACTGTAGAAGAAAAAAATAACTAATTGAGTGTTATTTATTCCTTTAAAAGCTTGAAACGTTTAACCTTTTAATGTTATTTTACAAATATTTACGGTCGAAGAATAATATTACATAATTGAAGATGTCAATTTACATGCTTTTAGTGGTAAAATTACACAATGCTTGTTGAACTGTGTCAATTGCAATCAAAATTGCATAATATTTTTATTCCATCGAATGTTTCTTTGAATTTGTATTTTTCGTAAATTTAGTACGTAATTTTCACGTTATTTAGAAAAAAAAATACAAAAAAGCGGTAATATTTAACGAACCAAATTTTCTACCATCCAATTTTTTTTACTGTGTGCAAAGTATTAAAAAAATCCACGATTCATCGATTATTCCTAGCCAAGCAACCTTTCATAAGCCCAAAATTCACTTTTGGCCGTTTATGAGTTTTGAAATTAAAACCTTCAAATGTTTACAAATTGCCCATTGCAAACCCCTCAATTAAAGCCCCATCAGGCTTGACTGTACCCTTCAAAAATATTTTTTTTTTCGTAGGTTCCCTAGAGACAACAGCATGTGAAGTTAAACAATGCCATAAGTTTCTCCCATTGGCAACAACAGCAGCTTCCATTTAGGAGGAAAAAAAAACCTTCCTCCAAAACGCCTCAATCCTCATTAAGACGACGGCACCACCATCGATTAAAATTGCCCATTTTCGTTCACCAACTAATAAAGAAGATCAATCCCCGCTGTATGGATGGTCCACTTTCGAAGCTAAATTTATTAAACACATTTTTTTTTGTTACTTTTATGGGTAACGAACGGCGTTTCAGTGGGTGGGTGGGATGAAGGTTTGGTGGTGGCGTCCGCCGGTTCGTCACGGTTGGCAGTTTGCGAAATTGAGAAGAAAAAGTGCCCACCCTCGGTTTCCCCTTTCGATCCGTAGGTTCGTCCGTCAATACCGTACCGGTCCAGTGTCAAAGTACACTCAGTTGCACAAGAGTGCATAGGAAAGAGAACTTTGTTTAGAAAAAAAAGTAAGTCAAAATTCTAAATGTTCGATTTATTTTGGGTAATAGTTTGGAGAAATTAAATTGAAGTTCAGATTTATTGAAGTAAACACAGTAAAAAATTGTGTAAATTTCGAAGTTGTATTTTCGGAAGGTTGAATGTTACCTCTTTTATGATGTAATTTTACCTTAATTCTAGATTAAATTTTCAAAACAACCTATCCGTCATGGGTTTCCTATGCAGACCTTTTGAAAATTTAATCTAGAATTAAGCTAGGAAAAGTGACATTATACCAGAAAAGTGTAAAGTTACATATTTTCAGAGGTTAAATTACATTTTTTTTTCTGACTTAAAAAATGTACTCCTTCCCACATGTAATATTGCAATGATTTTTTTTTGTTTACTATAAAAGTTCTTGTTTGTATTGACTCTTATAAATTTAATTGCATTTAATAATCAATTTGAAAGCTTTTCCATCCATGTCTAAAGAAGCCTAAAAGCTTACAAACTTCGAAGGTTTCCATTAGGGTTGTTCAAATTTAATTTCACGATCCATTACCTGTCCATTGGCTGATTTTTGTTGGCTTACTGAGCCTAAATCCCAAATTTGAGCTCAATTTGAGCATTTGGTTTTTTATTGGGAAAGTCACTGTTTCAGTTTTTGTTATTTTTTACCATATAAGTCATTTTAACGAATCATGTAACATGTCTAATCGAGCTCATATATGGAATTTTGGCTTAAAAAATGGATACAATTATACAGCCCTCAATGAAAGGCAAAAAGTCAAATTTTAACCACCCTACTGTACATACAAATTTAGTACAAAAATGTTCGCAAAAATCAGAAAAAAATAAAATCAAGAGTAAATTTTCAAACAACCTATAGCCATGGGTTTCCTATGCAGATAGGAAAACATTATTCTAGAAACGATGTTGTTGGTCAATTTGGCGTCTTAAGCTAAAATTTTCCAAAATTTCTTGGCAAAAACAAATGATAAATTATGTACACAGAAAAAATAGTGTACATTTGGAAGGTTCAATATTACCTCATTTATTATGCAATATTACCTCAATTTAGTTTGAATTACAACGAAATGACATTACAGCGAAAAACTGGTAAATTTACACATTTTAAGACGTAAAATTACACACTTTTTCTCATATAAATGATGCACACAGCAAAAAAAGTGTAAATTTGGAAGGTGTAATTTCACCAGAATAGTGGTAAAATTTAACATTTTCAGAGGTAAAATTACACATTTTTTTCTGACATAAAAGATGTAACTCTTTCCAGATGTAATTTTACCATGATTTTTTTATTCTGTGTACTCATGCCCAGATGTAATATTGCCTTTTTTTTACTGTGGAGTTCACTCGATACGGAAATGATTAGTTCACATGTGAAATCAGTTCATATAAACCTGGGATTTCACTTAATCGTCTGAATCACACGTAAAATAATATGTTTACGTATGATTTGTAGTAAATTTACATCCAATGGTATTTGAGGTTAAATTTTAAATACTTGCAGTAGTGTTACATTTCTAATGACAAAACATTCGGATTTATTTCCGTGTATGAAAATGGCAAAATACTTCGGAAGCTACACAATAAAAAAAGGGTTGAATATGGCCTCTATTTCGATGTAATTTTACCTCAATTTACGTGTAATATTAAAAATTACCCATACACAGATGTAAATTTACACATTATTAGGGGAATATAGTAAACTTTTTTTTAAACAAAATATGTCAACTTTTCCAAATTTAGAGTTTTTTTTTCGCTTTTTGGGTGTTTTAAAAACCGCCTTGAGTCAGAGATATTGAAAAACAACCAGAAACAAAAAAAAATGTTTATCAGAAAAAAAGAACTCCAAATATGACATTCTTGTACAGTGTAATTGCTTTAAAATTTATGTATTAGCGTTTTCGTAACTTGCCTAATGTTTAGAAAAAGCTCAAGTCGTCAATATATATTTTTTCCTGTGTTTAATTTGTCAAGATAATCCTGATAATTCACAGCAAAAAAAATGAAAAACTTACAGCAAGTTTAAATTTTTAAAGATTTTTCCCTTAAAAACACGTTAAAATTGCCACTCAAAAAGTGTAAATTTACACCTGTTTAAGTGTTACTTTACTTATTCTACATAAATTTAGGTAAAAGTACATCTAAAAAATAACATTCAGCAACCGAATTTTCAACTTTCCTAAATTAAACTTTTTTTACTGTGTAATATTAATTATTGCTTAAAAAAGGGGAAAACAGGTAATCAGCGAAATATTTCATCACCGTTGTTTATTTTATCATTTTTTCACTTATTTCAGACATAAACTGATAAAATTTTCATCTTTTTCTATGTAACTTTATTTTCCTTCAGGAACATTAAGCAAGAACTACATACAAATTGGGTGAATTTACAACCTTTAGAGATTTCAACTCGTATTTTTTTATCTTTGAAAACAGTTTAAAAATTATAGTAATATTAAATCTGGGAATTTAAAAAAATGCGTAAAAAAAGTGTAAATTTAAATCTGTTTAGGTGTAATTTTACCTTACATAAACTTCAAACAAGTTTTGCTTTTTTAATAACAAATTAATGCCATGAATGTTATGCAATTGTTATATTTAGTCCCTTTTCGCATGATTGTACAGTAAAATTAGAGATTTGAATTTGGGAAGGTAACATATTTAATGGTTGATTATTACCACTTTCTTTATGTGATTTTAGCTAAACTTATGAGTAAATAAGTAAAATTCATTGAAATATTATGAAAATTTAAAAAAATCAAATTATTGATTTTGCTTAACAAAATGCATAATTTAAAACTGGAACTGGTAAAATTTTCATCCTTTTCTATTGAATTTAACTATTTTATAACTTGAACACAATTTGGGTAGAACTACATAAAAAGAGGTAAAATTCAACCATAAAACCCTTTACACGGAGTTCACACACACTACCAAACGTTTGTTTTGATAGTGTGCGTGTGCGCCGTGTAAAAAGTGACAGTTCCTCACTTTTTAGTTTGACTTTGACCAACCAAACTAAAAAAGAGTCAAACGAAAAAGTGACCAATCACCGGGGGTTGAGTGTATTAAAAATAAAACCTTAGAAACTTGTCTTTGGACAAATAGAAAACATGCTCAACGTTCCGGTCAATTTGAACATAACAAAAATGACATTTTTTAATCAATCCAAGAATTCCTCGAATGACAATTTTTTTTGACAACTGAGTGTAGTCGTGTGACGCGTCCCGTTGATATCTATGTCAACCCCAACGAAGCATTCGTCTTCTTCTGGTTCCGTTGTCGATTTATGGATTAAACTTAGCCCTCTTCCAGAACCCTGAGCTATGTTTAGTCCTTGAGGGTCTAATCTGACCCGATTTCCGATCCTTGTTGGATCAATTCCGCACAAGACCCGGATGAAGCATGACCGACCCTTATTTCTACCGTTGTTCACTTACCCTGGCGAGGTTCGTCGGTGCCGGCGTGATGTGGTCCTTCTTGTGCAGCTGGGGCACCAGCGTCGAGTCACTGTTGGGCCCGCCGTCCCCGACGCCGAGCAGCTCCGGCTTGTTCAGCTCCAGCAGCATGTCCAGCTCGACCTCCTTGCCCTTGGTTTCGCCACGCTCGTACCACTCGACGGTGACCGAGCGTGACGCCTCGTGGATCCGGGACACCATCGCGGAATGTACCCGACCTGTTTTGAAGGTGGAGAGAGAGAAGAGGGATTCGGATTAGAATTCTGACAAAAGCAACTTTGAGGTTATGTTGTTACACTGGGAAACCACTTTGTGGCAACGGCACTTGTTGTTGTTCACGGACTTTCTGAGGGACGAGTTCTTGGAACTGCCCACGGCCAAGCTGCACTGACTTCCGCCCCCGCCGGAGGTGACGGAACCGGCCGGTTGCTGCTTCTCGACACTCTTGTCCCGGCCGCGGGACTTGCCGCCACCAAACAGGGACGTCAACCGTTTCTTCAACCACAGCATTTCAAATACCAAAAAATTTGTAACTTTTTCAAATCTACGACAACCACAAATCCGGATTCACCGTTGAAAACACCCCCGTCCGGGAGCAGCTCTCTCCGGTTGAGTATCGCGTGGAAAACTAAAAACGTCGTCGAGATATCAAAACAACCCAGCTACTGCGATCCGTTTCAGTTGACTGGTTTGGTTTGTTGTTTTTGCTGGTCCCCTCGACTCGTCACATGTTTCGGATCAAGTCAGCCACGACGACGACGAACGCATGGCGGGCGAGGACGACCCCTCGGCGCCCCAGTAGAGCAGGAGGAGGAGGAGGTTCATGTGTGAGACAGTCGTCAACGTGACCAGCTGGTTGGGACGATTTGGAGTGTCTCTCAGTGTGTGTGTTTTTTTCTCACTCTCCCCTAGGTTTTCATTGTGTTGTTGGTATTACTTGGGGAGAGGGGAGAAATCAACGAGGGGTCGGAGGATTGGACAAAATTATTTAATTTGACACCTTGAAAAAGTTTCAAATGTTTGAAATAATTTGAGGGATAACTTTGTGAGCTCATTGCTCTTCATTCATCCTATTTCAACGAAACATCTCAACGGTGAATTTTACACAGTAGGCCTGGCCTGTTGAAATATATTAAAAATATCAACCTTTGAAAGTGACCAAGCAACTTTTTTCGACAAACAATTTCACATTAAAAAATGATGACATTTTGTGTCAGAAAAGTGTGTAATAAATAACTCTGATTATATGTAACATTGCATACTTTCATCTGTAAAATTCTCACATTCCACGAAACTTATGTAAAAAATACATCGAAAAAGATGTAACGTTCAATTATTAAACTTTTTAACATTCCAAAATGATTTTTTTTAACTGTTTGGATTTAAAGAAATATAAAAAAATAATTACAATTAATTAGTCTTTTTTAAGAAACTCCTTACATTTTAATGTTAAAAATTGTATGGAAAAATCTTAAAAAGAAAAATGGCTCCTTTTGCTTTTAATCTTTTTAGTCTTTTAGTCTTTTTAGTCTTTTCAGTCTTTTTAGTCTTTTCAGTCTTTTTAGTCTTTTTAGTCTTTTTAGTCTTTTTAGTCTTTTTAGTCTTTTTAGTCTTTTTAGTCTTTTTAGTCTTTTTAGTCTTTTTAGTCTTTTTAGTCTTTTTAGTCTTTTTAGTCTTTTTAGTCTTTTAGTCTTTTTAGTCTTTTTAGTCTTTTTAGTCTTTTTAGTCTTTTTAGTCTTTTTAGTCTTTTTAGTCTTTTTAGTCTTTTTAATCTTTTTAGTCTTTTAGTCTTTTTAGTCTTTTTAGTCTTTTTAGTCTTTTTAGTCTTTTTAGTCTTTTTAGTTTTTTTTTGTAATTTTATTATGCTGAGTCTTTGTAGTATTTTTTCAGTCCTTATAGCTTTTTTTTACTTTTTAGTCTGTTTTGTTTAGAAAATTCAAAAATGTTTAAAGACTTAAATCCTTTAACATTTTTAAATTTTCTTCCTTTTATCTTCTAGTGTTGTTGTCATTACGTATAATATTCTATTTATTTAATTTGTTAGTGTTCGGTGCCATTTTATTATTTTGTTAAAATATTTTTTTGTGTTTCTCGTCTTCTCTTTTCTTATTTTATTTACTTCTCTTATTTTTAATTTATTCTTCTATCTTGTAGTTCTGTGCTCTTGTCTGCTAGCCATTGCTTTTTTCGGTTTGATTAATAATTTTACTGTTTGTTGTCTATTTTTATTATAATTATTTATGTTCTTTTTCCAATAAATTGTTTTATTTTCATTAACTTTTTCTCTATTATTTTTTCTCTTTGCATTTTCCTTTAAAATAAAAACAATGAGGTGAAATTGATTATTAAGCTTTTTGACATTTTCAATCAGATGTATAGCTTTTAAAACAAAAAAACACGATCTTATTAGTCAAGGAACAAACACATGAATAAAATTTGGAATTTCAGGTTTACGAGAAAACAAAACTCAACACAAAAGAAAACAAAAAGGTATCATTCCAAATAAAAGAGTAAACATAAAATTTGAAAAAAAATAAATAAAAATTATTCTTGGAAATACAAAAAAACTAAAACAAAAATCAAACAAACGTTAAACAAATAAATTCAGAAATAAAATGAATTAGCAAAAAAGAAAAAGACAATAAACAAATATTAAAAGAGAAAAAAAAAACAAAAATAAATAAAAGAAAAAGATACAAAATTTAAAAAACAGGTAAAAAAATAAACTAAACAAAAACATAATTTCAGCATCAGAGATTGCAATAAGCCTTTTTAAAGACTTAGAAATATTTGTTTTTATTTAATGTTTCACATTTTTTCTCACTATTCTAAGCTTCGTATTTTTTTTCTTCTTTACAGGTATTTCTGTTGAAACTATCGGAATCCTCGTTAAAATATTCTACTCAATTTCTCGTTCAACCTCTTTGTGCATTCAACTATAAACCGGTGTGCTGTCCGCTCTGCCTTATTTCAATTAGTTATTTATTATTTTCAGCAGGTTATGAAGGTAATTTACTCTTAAAATGCTATTGACTAACTACATTTATGATATAACATTTGATTATATAATGTTACACTAAACACAACATTTCACAACAATAATGCAAACTTGGAGCGGAGCGATTGCTACGGTATGTCCACGCATCCCTTTTCCCCCTTCCCCTGTAGATTCTGTGAGATGTGACCCGTTCACAGAATCCTCTCTGCGGTTAACAAAACGCAGTAGGGCTGGCCACTTTAATTTTTGTGATAAATTTTCGGGTGTTCTCGGATTTGCTGGAATTATTAATAATGACAACATTCAACTAGAGCGTCCAATTTCCCGGGGTTACAAAATTCCCGGGAAACGGGAAATTTTTTACAAATTTCCCGGGAAATCCCGGGAATTCCCGGGAAATTTGAAATTTAACGAAAATTATTCTAATCCTGTTCTGATTAATCTTTTGCAATGAAATTGTATAGAAAAGCAACTTTAATGGTCAAAATGAGTGTGCAACTTTGAGAAAACACAAGAAATTTCTTATTTTGAAATCGTCTCAAATGAAAGAAAATATTGTTATTATTTTTGTTGTTTTGACAGTGAAAATCTATGCTCCACAACTGTAAAATTGCTTTTAAATTTGTCTTAGTGACCACAAAGTTAAAATTAAAAAACCAAAAAATTCAACTTTTGATTAAATAAATAATCATTGAATTTACCTTAAAAATCTAATTTCTAGCGCTTTTTAACTTGAAACACTATTTTTTAACTTGAAAATTTGATACGAAGTTGTTTTTTAATTGTTTTTCATGTTTTTTTTATATGATTTTAGTTATATGGTTTTCAGCCTAATAAATCAATTAGATTAAAATAACTTTGAGTATTTAAAAGCGGTTGAAATTCAGTAATACTTTTTCATATATAACCCTCTTACGCCCTTGGTAGATCACGTGCTTCATACATTTATAACTTCAATATGTAATTTCTAGAATACTTAGTCAAGGTAAAAAAAAAGTCAAAAAAATCTCAATGTTGATCTTGGCCGGAAGATGTAAATATCTTATTTTCAAATGATATTACAAAAATAACATTAAAAAAGGTTGTCATAAATAATATAATTTATATTCATTCCATAACAGCATGAGTTTTGTTGTCCAACATATAAGCAAATTAATATTCCTAGTGGTGAATGCTTCAGAAATAAATATTATCTGAATTAAATCTTGGCATGAAATTAACAGACAAACTGATTAGTTCAATATGAACAGCAGATGGAAATAAATAAAATCAAATCAGGTTCTCCAATTATTATTTTTTGTAAAATTTCAAAACATTGCTGCCAAAAATGTAGGGAAATGTATACTTCTGCTTGTATTTCGGGAATTCCCGGGAAATTTACAAATTTCCCGGGAAACGGGAAATATTTTTTTTCGGGAAATCCCGGGAATTCCCGGGAATTTTTTTCCCGGGACGGGAAATTGGACGCTCTACATTCAACGAATTGGCTGCGTTTGTGTTAGAGAACATTCGATTTTAAAATCAAATTACAATATTTTTTTTACTTGGTTTTAATAACATTTTAGAGCATTTTCTCCGTAAATTTTCTTAAAACATTCTTGTGAACCACTATCAAGCTCGGTATTTTCATTGGCCAGGCCTACTTTGTTAAGTTCATCGCAAATATGATTCGTTGAAATTAGTTTTGTTTGAGTATAATAATTATATAATTATGTTTAATTCTTCTAAACATGAAATTTGATCAAATTTAGAAAAAAAATTGCGTTGAATGTTCCAAATTTTGATTGTTCTATATTTGTTAATTTTAAAAAATTATGTTTTTTTATTCTATAAACATTGTTTAATTTTTATGCGAGAAAAACCACATTTCTTCATTTTTATCTATGAAAATAGTATGGACAAATATATGTTTTAAACTTACTCAAGAAAATATAAACCTGAAGTTTGAACACCATGCTGAGACCCCTCGTCATTTCCGTCCGCGGATACTTTATTTATTAATCAACCACCTGGTTTCCCCTTGCGATCTATTCCGTCGAGGAAGCGCACAAAAGGACAGTACAAATACACAGTTCGAAAACGTCACATCCGCACACAAATACAAAGGAAAAACCAGGCGCAATGCAACACAAACAATCCTTCCAAACCAGCAAGGATTTCGACCAAAACAAAAGTTTGATCGATCAGAAAATAAACAAGTTTGAAGGGAAAAACAGTTTTCCAATTTCCCCTCCAATTAGGAGGCGAGAAATCATGCGCGAAAGCGACTTTTTCCGGGGTCAGGAGAGAAATTTTATTAAAATTTTGAAGCTCTTGGAAACAAAGAGGTGCAGACGACACGCATCGCCGACCACGTGCAAGTCCGAATTTGACCAAATTTCTTCGTGTGCGTGTGTGTCAACGCCCTCGTCGTTCGTCTCATCAATGAGACACAGCCAAGGGTTATTGGAATAACAACAACTTGAGTCGATAAATAAGTCAGCAGTAGACAATTATGGGCTTTGACCCTGCGACTCTGAGTGTGCTGCGTTCCTCGACGGAGGAACGCAAAAGTTCAGCGCTCAGTTTTTTGTCCTTTTCGGGAAGTCGCCCACTAAATTATTAACACAACAGCCAGAGCCAGACAACGGCAACGGTGACGGGGGCAAACTGAGAAGCGGTTCCCACCGGTATCAGTCGGGTTGGCACAGTTGAAAAGAAGCGGTTTAAAAAATAGAAACAAATCATAAAAAAAGAAATAATAGAGAGAAAAAGAAAAAAAAAAACAAGAACAAACCACTTCTAAACAAAACAATTTACATCGAATAAAAGAAAAAAATTAGAAAAAAAATAACTTCATAGAAAATTTTCTGAAAAAAATTAAAAGAAAAACAAATGAAACTGTGAAAAAAAAAATTGCAGACCAAATGGTTTTTTAAGTACAAACTATTTTTTGATAGTTTAGCATGTTTTTAAATACAAATTAAGCATTTAGGCTTAAGGGTGCACAGCAACGAAAGAGGTGTAATTTTGGTCCCTGATCACGAATCCGAGGTCCATTTTTCGATATCTCGTGACGGTGGGGCGGTACGACCCCTTTAATTTTTCTGGTTTTTGCCTTCCTCACGTTACTGAGGAAAGGCTATAAAATCACTCGAAAAATGAACTTCTCAATTAGACCTCCTAGACCCACCTTCATGTATACCTATCGACTCAGAATCAAATTCTGAGCAAATGTCTGTGTGTGTGGTGGGATGTTGATCAAAAAATTGTCACTCGATTATCTCGACATTGGCTGAACCGATTTTGTCCGTTTTGGCGTCATTCGATCCGTCTTGGGGTCCCATAAGTCGCTATTAAAAATTATGCAGTTTAGTTAAGTACTTCAAAAGTTATGCTAAAAAAACGATTTTAGCAAAAGTCCGCAAGATTGTAAAAAGGGTGGCTTTTGTAAGAAAACCCGTAATGCTATACATTTTCAGAAAGGAATTCAAAAGACCTTTCCAATGCGTCCGAAACATTGAAGATCTGACAACCCTATCAAAAGTTATAACCACTTAAGTGTTATTTACGCACTTTTTCGAGGCCGGATCTCAGATATTTTGATGAAAATGCTGTCTGGATCTCTCATGCGACCTATCGTTGGATAGGTATTCAAAAGACCTTTCTAACGCCAACATTGAAGATCTGACAACCCTATCAAAAGTTATAAGCACTTAAGTGGTATTTACGCACTTTTTGCATTTTGGATAGCACCCTTTAAAGTTGAGGAAGGCGCCAACCACCTAAGGGTGGATTAGGTAACGTTTTTTTACTAAGACACGTTTTTCAGTGATTTGTAGCTCGCAACCGTGAAGAGATATAAATTTGGTGTCAAAGGGACTTTTGTGTAAAATTAGACGCCCGATTTGATGGCGTACTCAAAATTCCGAAAAAAACGTTTTTTTTTCATCAAAAAAAGTTAAAATAGAGCTTTAAAATCACTGCCATTTCCCGTTACTCATTTGTCAAAAATCGTGAGAAATGTCATTTTATGGGAAATTTAATGTACTTTTCGAATCTGAAATAACCCAGAAGGGTAATTTTTTTTAGAACAAAACTTTTCATTATAAAATTACGTGTTTTTTTTCTTTTTTGCTTGTATGTGGGGATTTTTCGAAAATAAAAATTATTTTTTTTGAAAAAAAAAACGGATTCTCGCAATGCACGAGTCACAACAATCGTCCAAGGAGTCATTCTTATGCAAAATTAGCTGAGCTTTCCGAAAAAAAATACTTTCAAAAGCGATTTAGTTTTAGGGGTTAAAAATTCGAAAAACTAGTCAAAAAGGGTCAAAATCATAACTTTTTCAAACAACTTTTTTGTAAAATTCTGATAACTCGTAAAGAATACATCCAATTTTTTGTTTTTGTCTGCTCTACAACTTTGTAGAACATTGTTACACTCTAAAATGAAACCCTGCAAAGTTAGAAAAAACACGTAATTTAAAAATGAAAAAAATTGTTCTGAATGAAAAATTTACCCTTCTGGTTTATTTCAGATTCGAAAAGTACATTAAATTTCCCATAAAATGACATGTCTCACGATTTTTGACAGTTGAGTAACGGGAAATGGCAGCGATTTTAAAACTATTTTGTAACTTTCTTTGATGAAAAATACGTTTTTTTGGAATTTTGACAAAAAGTCCCATTGACATCAAATTTCTATCTCTTCACGGTTGCGAACTACAAATCATTGAAAAACGTGTCTTAGTAAAAAAAATACATAGAAATGAAAGGGGTCGTACCGCCCCACCGTCACGAGATATCGAAAAATGGACCTCGGATTTGTGATCAGGGACCAAAATTACCCCTTAGAGCTGCTGTGTGAGTTGGCGGAGAATGACCCATTTAGCATTAGCATTAGGAATTAGCATTAGGAATTAGCATTTAGCATTAGCATTTAGCATTAGCATTAGCATTTAGCATTACCATTAGCATTAATATTAAGCATTAGCATTTAGCATTAGCATTAAGCAATAGCATTTAGATCAAACAAGGCGAATTTTTATATAGATTTTTGCTGCGTTTTAAATTTAAAAATACTAAATTTTTTACAAAAAATCGTTTGTTAAACAAAATAATTTTTAAATTTGTGTTTTGTTGTGCAAAGTACTAACATTTCAACATAATATTGTGTTTCCATTTTTTTAAATTCATAAGTTATAGGTAGAGTTTTGTTTGGATTTTTACTGCATTTTAAAGTGTAAAATACTAGAAATTTACATACAAAAAATATTTAAAAAAATGCGTCAATTTTCATAACTTGCAACATGAACTTTAAACATTGCGATTTTTAAATACTTTTCACTACATTAGAATTTTGAGCATGAGCATGAGCTACATTAGAATTTTAGTGTAAATACTAAAATATTCACAAAATACATCTATTTTTTGAAAATACCAAGATTTTCGAAAGTTGCATCAAGCGTTAAAAATTTCATGTTTTTGTTACTGTCTCCATTTGGCCACTTGAAATTTTGTAAAAAAAGGATTCCATTAGGAAAATTAAGTATTCAAAAACATGGTAACAACAAAATACTAAAGTTATGAATTTTGGTAAATAAAAATTAAAAACTTGAAAAAATCAAATATAAACAAACAAATTATTAAAAAACATGAAAGTTAACAATAGGGGAGCAAAAGAGACAATCAAAAAAGTAAAAAAAAAAACAAACAAAATACAATATAATAAATTCAATGTGAAGTGAGATTGGGTCAAAAAAATTTCCGCATTTTTGCACGACCCAATTTCACCCTCCAGTAGAGGTGGGCAAAAAATGAGCGAGCCGCTCAAAGAGCCGGTTCACTGAAAAGAGCGAACGAACCGTGGCTCAGAAAAAAAGAACCGCGGTTCTTTTTAAACTTCGGTCTTTTGAAAGAACCGTTTCAAGATGGCATGATTTATGTTATAAATATAATTTATTGAATTTCCAAAAAAATAGTATTAAATTTGTTTTTGAGAATTGAAAATGCAATTTCAAATATTTCAATGCTAATAAAAATTTATCTCAAAAGTAAATGATTGTCCGAACAAAATGAAAAAAAAAAACATTGTACAACTGATTGTACACTAAAGTTTAACCAGAATACGCATTTGAGCATTTCAAAATTCATAACTTGTAAAATATTACCAAAAATCTACTGAATAGTTTAGAGATTTTTGAAAAAAAAATAAACCCTTTTGTCCGATTAAGCTTTAGCGTTTATAGACTTTATCGATTAAATCAGAATGAAGAAAAGAGTTCACAGAATATTTTCTTCAAATAAAACATCAGAATTAGTTCAGTTCTTGCAGAAATAAACGCAATAAAAAAAAACATTTTTTCCAGCATCCTAGATTTAAGTTTGGATGCCATTCAATTACCCGAATGTTTAGATTCGAGTAGAAATCTTGACAAAAAGACCACCAACAACTATGGTTTCCAAGAGCATCTTCTCGTTTTCAGTTTTAATTTGTTTTATCAAATAATTTATAAAAGTCCAATGTTAAGAAACCTTTAAAATCACACTATTCATAAAAAAACCTTTCTATCCAAACTTTGAAAAAGAGCGAAAGAGCCGTTCAAAAGAGCGGTTCTTTTTAATGAGCGAACGAAAATGAGCGGCTCCTAAAAAAGAGCGGTTTTGCCCACCTCTACTCCAGACCCAATGTCACCCCTGATGACGGTATGTTAAAATAGAAAAAAAAACAAAGGAAAAAAATAAATTGAAATAAATTTGAAAACTAAATAAGAAAAAGCGAAAAAAGATACAAATTTTGAGTATTCATAGAAAAGTAAAAATTATCAACAAAAAAAATATTTCAAAATAAATTATTTAATGCACGATTAAATCAATATTTAACTGGTGGAGTTTGATATCCATTAAAAATATGACTTTTGAAGAAACTTTCTGATCGATTTCGTGTCTTCAGCAAAATTGTAGGTGTAATTGCTGATTTAGTAAAAACTTGTAAAAAATTTTTTTAATAAATTTATAATTTTTATTATCATTTTTTTATATACTTTAGGAGACAAACAATCGCATCTTTTGAGCCATTGTGTTTGATTTGCCACCAAGTTCTGATTTTTTTTATAAAAACTTGTTTTTTTTTTTACAAAAATAGAAATTTTAGTCCAAATATGGTTTGATTTCTGTTTTTAATGTAAAATCAAATTTGCAATTGAAAAGTACTTCACAGATTTTATATAGCCACTTAAAGTGTAAATTTAACTGGAAATTTCCCGTCTTTCGATTTTTCAAAATGTTCATGATTGTCCACACCAGAAAATCTTTTTTTCGAAAGTTCAGAAAATTTCCAATAAAATTGCCTTAGAGACATTGAAGTTTGGACCGCTGGTTGTTGAAATACTGCGAATTAAAGAAAAAGAATGAAACGAGAAAATCGTTTTTTTTTTAAGTTTCATCCAAACCACTTTTGAACACACAGTTTTACTTTATACTGTGCCAAGTTTGTTCCTCATTACTGACCGTCCGGAAATATTGAACTCTGTCAATAAATTAAATAAGTCTCCCTAGCTAGACATAATGACATATCTGCGACACGAACAAAATCTATTTTTGGTTGATAGAAAGTTTGAATGTATTGATTATTATTATTTTGTAGCTACATATATTAAAACTTGGATTTTAGATTTTTAGGTCCTTTTTCAAATATATTCAAAACAAATTAATCATTTTTAAAAGGCCACACATCAAATTTATTCAATTTATAATATTCTACCACGTGTGACAGCTGGCACTCAAATCACACCAAAAACAAATTGCTATTTTATTTCCACGCTGGACAATTGTTATCCAATCTATTTCCCACTGGAAATGGGCCACTAAACTTGATGCGATCCAAAATAAACATAATCTTTCCCTCTCTACAATGTGCAATTCCTCTTCTATTTTTTTTTTTCGATTCGACCAAAGCGGGGCATTGTGTGTCAATCGTACAAATTGCATTTCAATGTCCAACTCTTGGGGGCTCGGACTCTTTATTGATCCAAATTATTTTGTTGTTAGGTAATTTTCGAGGCAGTTGGAGGTCGCCTAACCCTTGGCTTTTCAAGTTGTTGTTATTGTTTATTGTTTTAGTTTCTCTAGTTTATTATTTTTACAGGTCCAATTTTTCTAGCGTCAAATCGGACGCTCTAAATGTTGCTTGTTCACAAGAGATTCATTGCCACAATGCGTTGCTCACAGTGCATTTTTTTAAAGAGTAACCTTGTTCTTATAAAGAACCAGTCCATCTCGTCTCTAGATCCCAGACAATCCAACGAATGAATGAATTGAACAAAGTCTCTGAAATCACACTTGGACTACCAAGCAGACAAAAAAATCATTTGGAGTAAACTTTTGAGAGTAAGATATTTAGAACAATTTTCAAGTATTTTATTTTTTTAAGCTCAGTAACCCAAGTGTCAAATCGGATGCATCCACGTGTTCCACCACCGTCAAGATCGACAATCGGGGCCAATCATGTGTAACGGCTCTTCTTTTTTTATTGTTGTCTATCCAGCTGTAGAGGTGGCACTGTGCCAGCAGTACCGGTGCTGCAATTACAGGTATAATGCTTCTCAGCTGCTGGCTGGGAATCAGGTGTGCCGTGTCGTCAAACCAGATGATTGAAACGACGAATTGAAGCTCTGGCGGCTGATGCTGTGCACCCGATATGGAACGGAACATCAGCCGATGCAACACGTTAATCGATGTGCAGTTATTGGGTTGGCATTAATTGAACATGTTTTAAAAGTAAGCTATTAAAATATTGATTTCCCTTGATTGCCAATAACTGTAAATACTATTATTTAAAATTATGAATAAAATAATAACTGAATATCGTGAACATCAGTTACCAATTTAGGGAATAGAATTCATGAACTTATGAAAATATCACGAAAACATGAATTAAATTTTCACAAACTCATGAATCAAATATGATGTTTTTTTTTAATTTGATTTTTTTTAATAAAAAAAAGTCTTCTAATTTGAATGTCTTTCATCGATAGGAAAAAAAATTTCAGTTGCATAACAAATGTCAGTGGTCTGGCAACACTGTTAAAAAAATCAAGACACGAGAGACATTTTCAGTCAAGTTTCTATCCTTGCAATTTAGGTTTTTTGCATAAACAACCTTCTTTTTTACCTTCAACAACAACATCTTTGAACAGTGCTGCTAGATTAGGCCGATGCAAATATTTAAAAAAGTTTTTGTCCCTCGGCCCTGGCCGAGGTCAAGGGAGGGGGGGGGGCAAAAAAATAAAAAAATATAAAAATTTAAATAACAAGCCATAGTCTTCACATTTAAATGAAAAAAGTGTTTTAAAATGCATTTTACACTAGTTCAGTTGTTTTGCAATCATTAGTTTTCAAAAAATCTAAGATCTGACAAAAATAAAAATTGTATCGAAAAAAAAAAGATTTTGCATCGAAAATTTTCAAAAAAATTTAAGATTTTTTAATAAACCCAAACATGCTAAAAATGACTTTAACAAGGCAGAAGAATGTATTTTAATTTGATTTCAGCTGGTTGCACTTGAATTTTCATTGAAATTTTAAAGTTTATTGTAAAATTTTTTTTTTGCCCCCTAATTTTTCGGGCCAATTTTGAAGGGGGGGTGACAAAAACTTTTAAAAATATTTGTACCAGCCTTATGAAAAATATAGGTAAGAATTTTTAGTTCAACAACCAACGGAAATCTGATGCCAGAAAAAAAACATTTGTAAACTATCTATAAAATCTATAGCATTCAACCTAAAAAATTACACGATAACCCTGAAAAGTGTTGCCAGATCATAATGATTTATAAAGCAACGAAAGGGGGTTTCGACAATTCTATAATAGGGGGCGGCTTTGGAAATCATTTTCCAAAAATTTACAACATGCGCCCTTGAACACTAACGTTAAAAAATTGGGATGTTTGCTCATTTAACAGTGTTGCCAGATCAGCAAATTCCTAATTTTCTTTTTGAACCATGGAAAAATATTGTCTTTTTCTGTAACTTCCAGACTTTAACCAAAATAGTTTTCAAGGAAAACTTAAATAAATCTCAATTTTGGAATTATTGGGATCTTGTTAGCAAAATTTGGTTTTATTTTTAGTTTTAAGTTATAAATATGAAGAATTTTATGATTTTCTGATTTCTAGATCTCGATATCTTTTGATTTTCAAATGATTTTTTTGTAATTCTTAGATTTCTAGGTTATTTAAATTCTAGAGGATTAAATTTTTAAATTTCTTAATGCTTAGATTTTAAAGATTACAAAATGTATAGATTTAGATTTTTCAATCTTCAGAGTTTTAGATTTTCAGACTTTCATAGATTTTTTTAGTTTTTTGTATTTTTAGAGATTTAAATTAGACTTTAAGATTTATAATTTTCTATTCTTAGATTTTTAATTATTTAGATTTACGGATTCTATGATTTTTAATTTTTGGATCTTTAGATTTGTCGATTCTTACACTTATTTTTAAATAAAGACACAAAGTATTGAGATATTAAAAATCATAAATTTAAAAGATTTGAATTTTTAAAGAATTTTAAAGATTTTAAAGACTTTTCTAACATTCTAATGATTTTAAAAAATATAAGATTTTAAAAATAAATTGGATTTTAGATTCTTAGAATTTTTAAATTTTAGGTTTCCAGACTTTTTATATTTTTTTTAGTTTTATTTTTATATTTTTATATTCTTAAATTAATCAATAATTAGATTCAGATTAACCGATTCTTTGATTTTTTTAGGAACTTTAGATTATTTGATTGTCACATTAAAAAAGTTTTTTTAAAGACACAAAGTATTGAGATATTAAAAGTCATAAATTTAAACGATTTTAAAAATTTGATTTTTAAAGAATTTTAAAGATTTTAAAGACATTTCTTACATTTTAACGGTTTTAAAAAATATAAGATTTTAAAAATAAATTGGTTTTTAGATTCTTAGAATTTTAAAATTTTTCAATCTTTATACACAGAAAAAAAATCATGGTAATATTACATCTGGGAAGGGGTACATCTTTTAATTTTACCACTTTTCTGTTGTAATGTCACTTTTTCAATCTAAATTGAGGTAAAATTAAATCATAAAAGAGGTAATATTCAACCTTCCAAAATTAAAGCTTCCAAATTTACATTATTTTTTTCTGTGTAGTTTTAGAATTCCAGCCTTTTTAATTTTTTTTGTTTTATTTTTATATTTTTAAATTAGTCAATAATTAGATTCAGATTAACCGATTCTTTGATTTTTTTTTTATTTTTGAAACTTAAGATTATACTATTTTCACATTAAAAAAGTATTTTTTTAAACTTTTGAAAGATTTTAAGAATTTTAAAGATAATGAAATTTTCAAGTTTTTAAAGATATTAAAAAATATTAGATTTTCAAAATTCCAGAAATAATTTAAAAGATTTTCAGATGTTTGAATTTTTGATTCTTAGATTTTTTTGAATTTTAAAATTTTGGTCGGAGTTTGGACATTTATATTTTTATATTATATTTAGTTTTTGTATTTTTAGAAAAAAAAAGTAGACATGAAGAATCATAATTTTGTTTTACTTAGATTTGTTAATTTTTAGATTTTTAGGGTAACCGATTCTTTGATATTTAATTGCCAGATCTTTAGATTTTCCAACTCTTACATTAAAAAAAACTTTTTTGGTTATCTTTAGGTGTTGAAGTCATGCATTTTAAAGATTTTAAAGATTTTAAGAATTTTAAAGATTTTAAAGATTTTGAAGATTTTAAAGATTTTAAAAATTTTAAAGATTTTAAAGATTTTAATGTTTTTAAAGATTTTAAAGATTTTAAAGATTTTAAAGATTTTAAAGATTTTAAAGATTTTAAAGATTTTAAAGATTTTAAAGATTTTAAAGATTTTAAAGATTTTAAAGATTTTAAAGATTTTAAAGATTTTGAAGATTTTAAAGATTTTAAAGATTTTAAAGATTTTAAAGATTTTAAAGATTTTAAAGATTTTAAAGATTTTAAAGATTTTAAAGATTTCAAAGATTTTAAAGATTTTAAAGATTTTAAAGATTTCAATGATTTTAAAGATTTTAAAGATTTTGAAGATTTTAAAGATTTTAAAGATTTTTAAAGGTCTTAAAGATTTTTAAGATTTTAAAGATTTTTAAGATTTTTAAGATTTTTAAGATTTTTAAGATTTTTAAGATTTTTAAGATTTTAAAGATTTTAAAGATTTTAAAGATTTTAAAGATTTTAAAGATTTTAAAGATTTTAAAGATTTTAAAGATTTTAAAGATTTTAAAGATTTTAAAGATTTTAAAGATTTTAAAGATTTTAAAGATTTTAAAGATTTTAAAGATTTTAAAGATTTTAAAGATTTTAAAGATTTTAAAGATTTTAAAGATTTTAAAGATTTTAAAGATTTTAAAGATTTTAAAGATTTTAAAGATTTTAAAGATTTTAAAGATTTTAAAGATTTTAAAGATTTTAAAGATTTTAAGTTAAAAGATTTTAAAGATTTTAAATTTTAAAGATTATAAAGGTTTTCAAGATTTGAAAGATTTGAAAGATTTTCGAGATTTTCAAGACTTTTAAGATGTTCAAGATTTGAAAGATTTTCAAGATTTTTTAAGATTTTCAAGATTTTAAGGATATTTTATGTTTTTTTTAGGATTTTTTTTAAGATTTATAAGCATTGAAAAAAAGTGGTTTTCTTTAAAACAAAAACGTTTTTTTTTTATTCAATAATAACCATTTTGATTAAGATTTGCTGATTTAAGAATTTTAGTTTTTTTTTACATTTTAGGATTTGAGATTTTTAGAATTTTTTATTTTAAGATACATGATATTTTGATATTTTTAGATTTTAGGCTTAAGATTTTTAGATTTTAAAATATTTAGCTTTTTGATTTCCCATTTTTTTTATTTTGGTTTTTAGCTTAGATTTCAGGTTTTTAGGATTATATTATTTTTTTTGTCTCAACATTTTTTGCTTAAGTTTTTTTCAAGTAGATTTAGATTTTCAAATTTTAAGATTTGAAGGTTTTGAGATGTTCACATTTTTTGTTTTTAAGTGAATAGTTATCACATTACTTTCTCCGTGTATTCATCGGAAATGTGTGTGTGTGTCATCACACCACTTGTTGTATTCACTTGCTCCGTATCTGTAACGGTTTTCAGCCATCGTCATCCGGTGGTGATAGCTACCCTGGCTGCCTTGTTTGAATATCTCCCGGCTGATATCTCTATTGATTTTAATTAACGTTTAGCAGATATCACCGCTTTGCGCGCTTGCAATTATGGCGACCTAGCGATGCTATCGCGTACTAAGAGCAGATGAAACTGTTGCTTTTTTTATGAGGAGCCATTACACTGGATCACAAGAAATATTATTTTTATTTTGATGTTTGAAGTTTAAATCATAATTTTGAAAAATAATGCCTTATTTGCAAGATTATCATTTTGAGGAATCAGTAAATTGCACACAATCTTGCATGCAAGTTTCGATCCCACTTTTCCATCGCAGGACTGTGTTGATCAATTTCCATCGTGCATTGTTTTGCTGTTTCGAAATGTGCTTGTGAGCGTGTCTGTGTATGTGTGTGTTCGATCAATTAACAAATTAATCCACGCAGCCTTCCGATGCGCGGATCATAATTGAAATAGTTTTCTTCCAATGGAATTTTAGCATGTGCTTTATCCCTGTTTTGCTCACCAGTTGTTTTTTTTTGTGTTTACGTGTTGAGGACCATAGACAAGCGGATTGTTTTGGTTTAGATTTTTAACTGATAACTGTTTTGTGTTTTTAACCTTATCTAGATCACAAATTTTGACAGCTGTCAAAGCTGATAAACTTCTCTAGTAAACTTGAAGCTGAACAATTTTGACAGCTGTCAATCTTGTAGGTTAGGAAATCTGACAGCTATGAGTGGTTTGTGATTTTTTTTTTGACAGATCAAAATTAGAGTATTGTCTACTTGTCTGTGACGCTCACTTCCGTAGTGTTTTTGTTTTTTTCCACTATTTTTCCTTATAGGCAACTTTGCATTGTTACGGCTGCGCTTTATGATGGATTAAGACGCA
The DNA here is from genome assembly GCF_016801865.2 of Culex pipiens pallens. NCBI lineage: Eukaryota > Metazoa > Arthropoda > Insecta > Diptera > Culicidae > Culex > Culex pipiens. The sequence goes on from NC_068937.1 coordinate 15,799,024, forward strand.
AGGTTGTTCGAACACGACTCTCGAGCAACAACAACAACAACAAAACCGTGCCGCCGCCATGATTGATATCGCGGTCTAGATAACGATGATTAACAAGAAGTGGCAGGTCCAGGTTCTTTCGCGGAAGAGCGGGGTTCGCTAGACTATGACTGTACCAAGGATTTTCGAGATAAGATATCATTTCTTCCGGCGATAATTGGCGATGAGCTATCGTTGAGCGGACGTGTTGAGATGATTAATTAGTGTACAGGTGTCGGAAGAAAGCTGGGCCTAGTCATGGTAGATTGAAGAGTTGTGAATCCCCAGTGAAAGAACTGACTCACGAGTAGAAATGAGCAACCCAAGATGACGGACTTTGGAATACCATCAACGACGCTCCATAAATATCGACACGCGGAAGCAGCCTGAACCCCGTCAATATCTACGCCATTGAATTCATAAATTATACACAAACAATCCTCCCACGCGTCCGCGGATGACGCTGACGACCTACGACTCAATACCGTTGAGGTCGCGCAAACTGAAGAATTCTTCCACAACCCATTGTGAGGTTATGGACGCTGGGTATCGGGTAACGAACCCAATTTTACGACCGCTACCTCACTCAGAACAGAGAAAGATGGTCGTTATCTGGGAGCGTTCATCGCAACGCCAGACAAAGTCGTAAATCTTTCCAACACACTTCAGCGATGGTCACAAAGACCCCCGCGGATATTACTCATCGAATGGGGGAACTTCCCAGTGCGTTGCAGACATAAAGACGCTGCAGATGCTGGGATCAACGTGGCGGCGTGGTCCGACGAAGAAAGTCGGAAGCGATTTGGAACTGGTGATACCGGAGTCCGGCGAGCGAGTTACCTCAGCTGTAACAGCAAAAAAGAGCGATCAGCTGAGGTCCAAGACACTTTCAACGGAGGTTTTCCACCATCTGGTGGTGAACGCTTCGTTGAAGGGTCGAATGTCAATTGTTGAACGTCCAGTAGAAAAACTTGAAGGACGTAGATCTTTAAGAATTGCTCAGTATAGAGAAGGAATCCGCTATGAATTGCGTAGATCTTCCCGGACTATGTAGTATGAAGTTAAAGGAATCTGTCAGCAATTGCATAGATATTCCCGGACTATGTAGTATGAAGTATAAGGAATCTGTAAGTAATTGAATAGATCTTCCCGGACTATGTAGTATGAAGTATAAGGAATCTGTTACCAACTGCATAGATCTTCCCGGACTATGTAGTATGAAGTATAAGGAATCTGTTAGCAATCGCATAGATCTTCATGGAATATGTAGTGTGAAGTATAAGGAATCTGTTGGCAATTGCATAGATCTTCACGGAATTTGTAGTATGAAGCATAAGGAATCTGTTAGCAATTGCACAGATCATCCCGGACTATGTAGTATGAAGTATAAGAAATCTGTTACCAATTGCATAGATCTTCCCGGACTATGTAGTATGAAGTATAAGTAATCTGTTAGCAATCGCATAGATCTTCCCGGACTATGCAGTATGAAGTTAAAGGAATCTGTCAGCAATTGCATAGATATTCCCGGACTATGTAGTATGAAGTATAAGGAATCTGTAAGTAATTGAATAGATCTTCCCGGACTATGTAGTATGAAGTATAAGGAATCTGTTACCAACTGCATAGATCTTCCCGGACTATGTAGTATGAAGTATAAGGAATCTGTAAGTAATTGAATAGATCTTCCCGAACTATGTAGTATGAAGTATAAGGAATCTGTTACCAACTGCATAGATCTTCCCGGACTATGTAGTATGAAGTATAAGAAATCTGTTACCAATTGCATAGATCTTCCCGGACTATGTAGTATGAAGTATAAGGAATCCGTTAGCAATTGCATAGATCTTCCCGGAGTATTCAGTATGAAGTATACGGAATCTGTTAGCAATTGCATAGATCTTCCCGGACTAGGGGAAATATACCCATTTTAATCACACTAAGCCGTTCGACCAATTCTCATCACTTTTACCGTTTTCCGCTATTAAATGATTATTTTCAGATGTATCAACAATGGAGAGTTGCTTGCCCACTTTGATTTGAGCTATTTATTACTTTGGAACAGTCGAAAACACTTTATTTAAGCTGTAATTCATGATCAAAGTGCTGATAGGCCGATAATAGAAATAGGCTGAGAAAGGGTATAGTTCCCCTATGTAGTATGAAGTATAAGAAATCTGTTACCAATTGCATAGATCTTCCCCGACTATGTACTATGAAGTATAAGGAATCCGTTAGCAATTGCATAGATCTTCCCGGAGTATTCAGTATGAAGTATACGGAATCTGTTATCAATTGCATAGATCTTCCCGGACTTTGTTGTATGAAGTACAAGGAATCTGTTAGCAATTACATGGATCTTCCTGAACAATCACCAAATTTGAAAGTATTCTCGTTACAAAACTGCCAAATTACCCCTCGCAAACATCAACCCAACACCAGAAGTAAAAGCTCACTCTGTGTTGAGCCGCCCAACGGTAAGGGGCAAACACCCTTAAACTCTGCATCGCAGTTTTGTTTTGGGGTTTTTGTGCTTGTTTGACGTTCCGTAACACACTGGTGCGGTGTGGTGGTGGTGGCGCCGAGATCGACGCCGCTGCAATTTCTTCCGATGGAAAATGGGTTTCCCTTTATCGATGTGTTTGGTTAATCGATTTGACATGGGTGAATCGATGTGGGCACGAACCACCTTAGCTGGTTGATGAGGGAGTTTGTTGACTGGGAAAGCCACGTGGAAAGTTTGGGATATTCACCTGTTGATCGAATTGGAGTTTTTGATTTTTTTTTTTTAAGAATTCCTAGTTTTGATAGTCAACTCAAAAATCAAGAAACGTTGGCTCTAAGCGACCTTCCAAAGCTCCGACGTCACTTCAAAATAGCATTCGGAAATGGAAAATCAATTCCACAAAAGGGGTGCAGCAACAACAACAACAACTGTTCAGCATGATGACCCACTATTTATGCAGCAGCACCGGCATTCGAATGCGACAAGGAAAGGGGCTTCAAGGAAGGACGTTGCACTATAAAAATAGAAACGGGCGTGGTCCGTCCATAAATTACGCAGCAAAATGCTCAAACCTTAACCGAAGCAGGCCTTAAGTGTACCTCCTTGAAGCTTTGATGATTATGTCCAACCCCCCGTTCAATTCCTCAAAGGGTGACTCTGAAATCAATCGAACTGCGGATGATGCCGACGACGACTTCCCAATTACCCAAATAAGGGTACGAGCGAACGAGAACCGGGTTGACTGGACGACCGTCAACCAGATCAGGCCGACAAAACAAACTCTCTGAAAGCTACCAGGCTTGTTTGGTTGGTTGTTTGTCGGCGTGACATTTACGGTGAGAATCCGTACTGCACTGATTTGCATTCGGTTGTGGAGTGAGAAACGACCTTAAAATGGTGGTGTGAACTTGACTTTTGTAGTCCGTTAGAAAATGTGGTAGGTTAAATTGTACTAAAAAAACAACAACACATTGAAAATACTAAATAAGTATTTTTTATGACAGTCTGGTAAACCTGTCTAAAGTTATGAGCACCTAAAAGAAATTTTCACTTTATAAATTTTATAAGCAATTGGTATTGACAGTCTGGTAACCCTATCTAAAGTTATGAGAAATTGAAAGAAATTTTCAACTTTATCAAATCATCAATTTAATGAGTAATTGATATTGAAGATCTGGTAACCCTGTCTACAGTTATGAGGAATTTAATGAAATTTTCAACTTTATAAATTTAATAAGTAATTAATATTCACAGTCTGGTAACTCAATCTAAAGTCATGAGAAATTCAAAGAAATTTTCAATTTTATAAATGTAATAAATAAATGATATTGACGGTCTGGTAACCCAGTCTTGATATTGACAGTCTGGTAAACCTATCCAAAGTATTGAGAAATTGAAAGAAATTTTCAACTTCATAAATTTAATAAGAAATCCATACTGACGATCTGGTAACCCTGTCCAAAGTTATGAGTACTTAAAAGAAATTTTCACTTTATAAATTTGATAATAAATTGATATTGACAGTCTGGTAACCCTATCTAAAGTTATGAGAAATTGAAAAAAAATCAACTTTATAAACTTAATAAGTATTTGATATTGACGGTCTGGTAACCCTGTTAAGATTTATGAGCACATAAAACAAATTTTCAAATTTATAAATTTAATAAACAATTTATATTGACAGTATGGTAACCATTTCTAAAGTTATGAGCACCTAAAATAAATGATCTACTTTTAAAAATCTACTAGTAAATTATATTGAAGAGCTGGCAATCCGGTCTTAAGATATGAGCACTTAAAATAAATTTGCAACTTTATAAATTTGAAGAAGAATTATCGATATTGCAAGTCTTGTAACCCTGTTTAAAGTTATGTCCACTTAACGAAAACATTTAATTTCCATGAAGAAAGAGCATCGTCATCACTCAAAAACAGCTTTTCGATATGTCGTGAAGCACAAAGATCTGGCAACCCTGCCAAAAGACATTGATATATATTTCGAAGCCTTTTTGAAAAAAAATGAAAGGAATTAAAAAATCTGGCAACACTGTTTATTGATATAAAAACTTAAGTGTTATCATTTTCATTTTGCAGAGACATTTTTGAAGATTGATGCAGATTTGTTCAGCAAAATATTTTACTTTACAAAACTAAAAAAAAATCATAAAATAGTTTTTAAAAGAGTTTCTTATAAAAACTAGATAATAACTAAACATTTATTTAATCTGACCATTTCCTTAACAAATTTGATTTAATTTCTCATAAAAAAGATCACCATAACTTCCCGACAAAATCCAACACTTTGCGACCTGTTTTGTCACACTTCTTACGGAACTCAAATATCCAACCAAATCCCGTGGACTTGCGTGGGTTTTCCGTGTACAAACCATCGAATCTATCTGTATGTGTGCAAGTGTTGCTGCTGCTTCGTTTACCGGTTCTTTTTGACTTGGATTCGTTTTCCACCACCGATTGCCGTGTTTTTTTTCTTCCTCCTCCTCTTCTTTCTTTAATTATTAGTCATCCAGCACGTCATCGCAACACTTACTCACTTACGAGCGTTTATCTCGCGCGCACCACACACACACACACCTCTGTCAGTCTCACGCACGTGTTACATGGATTTCGAAGAGAAAAAAAGAAAAAAAGTGCCGTAATAGTTATTTGCAGCGAACAATGAGACCCCCTACTGATTGGCGTGTGATGGTGAGGTGAGGTGTGTGTGGTTATGCCCTAGTGCAGTGCACAAAAATAGGGTGAAATTTACTGTTTTTAAGTTGAGTTTACTTGGTTGCTTAATCACCTCAAGTTTGATTTTTGGACAATAAATTAGAATTTGAAGCCTTTTCTAGGGTTTTCCTAGAATTTTTATTGAACCATTAAACATTACGATACGTCGAAGAGATCTTTTAATTTCCTTTTAAATACTGCGACTCTCGAAATCATTCACAATCTGAAATACAAACCAGATTCCGTTTGATTTAGTGCAGTGTTGCCAGATCATCAATTTTATGACTCATGAAGGTAAGATGAATCCAAAAGTCATATTTGTTAAACAAAATCGAACCATAAGATAGATATATCTCACCTTCTTGAGACTTTCGACAGTGTTGCCAGATCTTCAATATCCCCAAATTTGAAAGGTTTTTTGGTTGTATCTCTAAAAATGTTTAATAATTTTACTATGTATTAAAGATTTTCAAGAGATAAACTCAGGTTTTTTATTATGCAAATTTGCGGTTATTAATGGTCTGGCAACACTGCCAAACGTCATTAGAACGTAAGTGAGCTTTACATAGCCTTAGGTCAGATTTTTATTTTAGAATAAATGTCTTCTGGAGCCACCTTATTTTCATCAATCATAGAACTGATTAACTGGCAACACTGACCATAGATATTGTGATTCAACGGTTTTTTAAATGTGAAAATTTAACTTTTTTTTGTTGAATTGCAGAATCAACAGCCCCATACCGGTCAATTTCAAAAGTACCACAAAATGCTTAAAAATATGATAAAATTTTAACTGATCGAAAAATCAAAAAAGGTTCCAAATTTCATTTTTATTTTGTGATAAATCAATTTTCAATTATGTACTTCTTATAAGGGCTCGTGCATAAACCACGTGGCCTTAAAATATGAAATTTTGGGCATCGCCTGCGTGACTTTTCTCCATACAAAATTTCAACTTGTTGAGCAGTTTTTTCAATATTCAGGTACAACTTTTTTTTATTCCTGACTTTGTGAGAACAATTCGTCACTGTCATGCTATCTTGCCGCACGTCGCAGACACCCAACATTCGATTTCAATCCTGAGATAATCAATAAAAATCGAAAAAAAAATCTGTGCATTGTTGACACTCTTCATATGAAACAAATATCAATTTTATCGTGCTATCTTGACACATCCTGAAAATTGTTGTAAGTGTGACAACTGGACAATGAGATTCTAGGTCAGAACGCATTTGACATACGTACATGCCCGACCACTCGATTTGGAACTAGTGGGAGAAAAAAAAACATTTTCAAATTCTTGTAACGTTCAAGTTGAATATTAAACTCTTTATTTAACTCAATTTCATGTATTTTGTTGAAGATTTTTGAGGAGTTAAATACTAAAAATAGAACATAATATTTTCTGGACCGATGATTCAATCGGTTGAATCGCCAATCATAATTAAAGCTGCAATCTGGCAACCCTGTTGTGAAATTTTTTTCATGCTCGAATGCTGTAAATTTAGAAGTAAAATCAATTAATATCCATAAAAAGATATTTAAACAGAATTCTGACATTTTGGGAACACTGCCAAAGAAAAAGGAAAATCCATTTAACACACGAGCAGTTCCCTCAGATTTCGGTCATTCGATTTTTTTTGTATTTTTTTAATCCGACTGAAACTTTTTTGGTGCCTTCGGTATGCCCAAAGAAGCCATTTTGCATCATTAGTTTGTCCATATAATTTTCCATACAAATTTGGCAGCTGGCCATACAAAAATGATGTATGAAAATTCAAAAATCTGTATCTTTTGAAGGAATTTTTTGATCGATTTGGTGTCTTCGGCAAATTTGTAGGTATGGGTACGAACTACGCTGGAAAAAAAGGTTACACGGTGAAAAAAAAATTTGGTGATTTTTTATTTAACTTTTTGTAACTAAAACTTGATTTGCAAAAAACACTGTTTTTAATTTTTTTAATTTTTTGATATGTTTTAGAGGACATCAAATGCCAACTTTTCAGAAATTTCCAGAATGGGCAAAAAATCTTTGAGCGAGTTATGAATTTTTGAACCAATACTGATTTTTTCAAAAAATCGAAAAATTGGTCGCCAAAATTTGTCAACTTCATTTTTTGATGTAAAATCAAATTTGCAATCAAAAAGTACTTTAGGGAAATTTTGATGAAGTGCACCGTTTTCTAGTTAAATCCATTTTTAGGTGACTTTTTTGAAAATAGTCGCAGTTTTTCATTTTTTAATTAGTGGACATGTTTGCCCACCTTTGAAAAAAATATTTTTGAAAAGCTGAAAAAATTCTCTATATTTTGCATTTTTAAACTTTGTTGATACGACCCTTAGTTGCTGAGATATTTTTATTCTTTTTGTAACTTGTTGCATAAACTACTATTTTGATTGGGTTGGTTTCAAAAAGATTGAAAGTAAATATATCTGCACAAAAAAAATAACTTATCTGTTTATTACTATAAACGAAATTAACCGCACAAAATGCAATTCCGCAGTCTATCCACAGAAGGTGTAAATATTTACACAAATACCAGACAGCTCAGTCCAGCCGTCCAGGTCTAGTTCAGTTCCGTCAGCAGCGCACTCGCCACAACACCAACACAAAGCAAACACACACCCACGACAATCCGATGCGACGCTTTGAACAACTCGGCTTGAGGACAAGAAGTTCGTTGGTTCACTCGCGTCCAGATCAACGAACGAACGACAACAACAACTCCGTTGATTTCAGCTAAATCGCGTGCCGTTTGCTTGTGTGTGTATAAATTGCAATTTTCAGTCTCAAGTCCAAAAAAAATGACTCAAGAAAGTCGTCCTTCACAAAAAAAATCAGGGGCATCCTGTACTGTTTTCTTCCCCCTTTGAGTTGTCTCATCAGCCGTTGTTGATGCAATATCTCTTCAAATTAATTTCAACAGTGTGTGTGTGTGCTTGCGTTTTTAAGTAACGCACGACTCAACTCTTTTGTAAGAGACCCTCGACAAGACAAGACTCGGGTGGGAAAAGAAAGAAGGAAAACCTTTTTCTTTCTCAACCGACGGTTTTTTTTTGCGTCCATTTTTTCAGTATGTGTGTGATATAATAACGCACTGTGGCACACACATCAAACGAGGCGAAATTCGCGACTCGTGGAAAATAACTCAATTTCTTGGTGTGACTCATCGACGATCAACCGACGACGACGACCACGCTCTCTCGCGCTGCGCTGCGGAGATGATAGTTTTGGTGTTGGTGTTTGTGTTTGAAGAGCCAATTGGTCGTCGAAGTTGGCTATAGTAGCGACCCGCTTTGGATAATTGAACGGAAGATTTGAACAGTAAACACACGCCATTCTTCTCCGCCAGCAGCGGTCATAATTGTTGGTAAATTTGGGGATGAATGATGTGTTGATTCTGAAGGAAATTGACTTTCTTTTTTATTTATCTTTTGTTCAATTATAACGACAAAGATAAGAATTCAGTTTAGCTTTATATAAAGCTTAAATAAAAAAAAATCATAACAAAATAAATTTACTTATTTATTTCAAAAAAATGAAATGTTAATTTTAAATCTCATTTTGAAAAAATATTGATAATCTGGCAACCCTGTTATGAGAATTTAAATAAAAATAATTAAAGCGTTTTTTTTATTGAAGAACTGCCCAGACTAATTATTGCTGTAATTTTGAAATTCTTGCATCACTGTTCGTAACCTATCACCTCATCCCGTATTTTGACATCTGAACAGTTCTCTCAGATTTCGGTCATTTACCTTTTTTTATATTGTTTGATCCGATTGAAACTTTTTTGGTGCCTTCAGTATGCCCAAAGAAGCCATTTTGCATCATTAGTTTGTCCATATAATTTTCCATACAAATTTGGCAGCTGTCCATACAAAAATTATGTTTGAAAATTCAAAAATCTGTATCTTTTGAAAGAATTTTCTGATCGATTTGGTGTCTTCGGCAAAGTTGTAGGTATGGGGATACGGACTACACTGGAAAAAAATGATACACGGTAAAAACATTTTTGATGATTTTTTATTTAACTTTTTGTCATTTAAACTTGATTTGCAAAAAAAATACTATTTTTATTTGTTTCATTTTCTGATATGTTTTAGAGGACATCAAATGCCAACTTTTCAGAAATTTCCAGGTTGTGCAAAAAATCTTTGACCGAGTTATAATTTTTTGAATCAATACTGATATTTTTTTATAAAAATCGAAATATTGGTCACAAAAATTTTTCAACTTTATTTTTCGATGTAAAATCAAATTTGCAATCAAAAAGTACTTCAGTGAAATTTTGATAAAGTGCACCGTTTTCAAGTTAAATCTATTTTAGATGACTTTTTTGAAAGTAGTCGAAGTTTTTTCATTTTTTTAAATTAGTGCACATGTTTGCCCACCTTTGAAAAAAATATTTTTGACAGGCTGAGAAAATTCTCTATATTTTGCATTTTTAAACTTTGTTGATACGACCCTTAGTTGCTGAGATATTGCCTAAGTAAAGGTTTGAAAACATAAAAATGGATGTTTTCTAAGTCTCACCCAAACAACCCACCATTTTCTAACGTCGATATCTCAGCAGCTAATGGTCCAATTTACAATTTCCGATCTTTTCAAAAACAATATTTTTATAATTTTTAAATCAAGACAAACATTTCAAAAGGGTGTAATATTTCACTGTACTACTTTTTGATTGCAAATTCGATTTTACATCGAAAAATGCAATTGAAAAAAATTTGCGACCAATTTTTCGATTTTTTGAAAAAAAATGTATTGATTCAAAAAATCATAACTCGGTCAAGGATTTTTTGCCCATTCTGGAAATATCTGACAAGTTGTCATTTTATGTCGCTTAAAACATATCAGAAAATAAAAAAAATAAAAAAAAGTGTTTTTTTTTGCAAATTAAGTTTTAGTGAAATTAAAAATCACCAGAAATGTTTTTACCGTGTATCATTTTTTTATCAGTGTAGTCTATATCCAAACCTACAACTTTGCCGAAGACACCAAATCGATCAAAAAATTCCTTCAAAAGATAAAGATTTTTGAATTTTCATGCATCATTTTTGTATGGACAGCTGCCAAATTTGTATGGAAAATTATATGGACAAACTAATGATGCAAAATTGCTTCTTTGGGCATACCGAAGGCACAAAAAAAAATCAGCCGGTTTAAAATTTACAAAAATTAAAAGTGAAGAAAACATACCGATTTCGTAGACAATTACTCTACTGCGGCAGATGGAATGATGCACGGAAAACTGAATCATGCACGGAAAAAAATTAAATTGTTTTTTATGTATAAAAACATGACAAAATAAAAAACCAATAAAAAAATAAATGAAAACAAAAATAAAAATTTATAAAAAATTAAAAGAAAAATAAAAAAATTTAAAAAATTAAAAAAATTAAAAAAAAATTTAAAAAAATAAAAAATAATTTAAAAATTAAAAAAAATTAAGAAATTTGAAAAAAAAATAAAATTAAAAAAAATTGAAATTTAAAGAAAATTAAAAACATTTTAAAAAAACTCAAAAAAAAATTATAAAATTGAAAAAATACAAAATAAAAAAAATATTTAAAGAAAATTTGAAAAATATAAAAAAATAGAACTGAAAAAATAAAAAAAATATAAAATTAGGGGAACTATACCCTTTCTCAGCCTATTTCTATTATCGGCCTATCAGCACTTTGATCATGAATTACAGCTTATATAAAGTGTTTTTGACTGTTCCAAAGTAATAAATAGCTCAAATAAAAGTGAGCAAGCAACTCTCCATTGTTGAAACATCTGAAAATGTTGATTTAATAGCAGAAACGGCAAAAGTGATGAGAATTGGTCGAACGGCTTAGTGTGATTAAAATGGGTATATTTCCCCTAAATTAAAAATAAAATAAAAATAATTTTAAAAAAATTAAAACATTCAAAAAAAATAAAACATTTTAATTTTAAATTTTCGAATTTTTTACTTTTTGAATTTTTGAATTTTTGAATCATACACAAGAGCAAACACACAAAAATCTCTGTATTGTTGAATTTTTTTATTTTTGTATTTGTGTATCTTTGAATTTTTAAATTTTGGAATTTTTGATTTTTCGTATTTTTGATTTTTTGCATTTTTGAATTCCTTAATTTTTGAATTTTTGAATTTTTGAATTTTTTGAATATTTGAACCATGTACAAGAGCAGACATAGAAAAATCTCCGAAACACGCATTCAAAACTTTGCCCCCGGCTTGCCGGTACTTGTCGGGTATCAGAAAATGAGTACCCGACAGGTACCGACACATATTTTTCTTTTACAGATCAAATTTGATACCTGTTTTGCTACCAGCGGTGGGAGACTCGGGGGCAAACTAGAAAGCAAATTTAGTGGGAATCAAATCGGGTAGCAAATGGTTTAACTTTCGACATTTTCGAAAAATGAAATTCTTTGAAATTTTTTATAGAATTAAATAGTTTAATAAACTTTTAGCATTTCTAGGCATACATCAACACATAATTATTGGTTTTGAAGGTAAACGAGAGCAAAAAATGATAAAAACCCATATTTGCCCCCCGCGTTATTCATGAGCCGGGTGCAAATTTGATTTGCACCCCAGCGCTGGAGATGCCCTTAAGATACAGATTTTGTATGACCAGCCCGCAAAATTGTATGGAAAAAACTAATGATGCAAAATGACAATGTATAAGGTAGGTAGATGTGGTAGGGCGGGTTATCCAGCGGTCAAAAAAAGTTAACAGGAAAATCGAATTGTACATGAGGATTTCCAGAAAAGTGAAAATTTTACATTTTTTTTGTTGTAGGGTTGTTAAGTATGCAAAACTGGACCGAAAAACGTTTGAATAATGTTTTAAACGAAAATATTTCTTCAAAATTAAAATGTCGAAAAAAAATCCGGTGAATTTTGCCCGGAAAATGCCCAAATTTTATTTTTTTCTGAAAATCTCGGTATAAAATCAGGTTTTCGTGGTTATTATTTTAACAGCTGGATAACCCGCCTTACCTTATCATATCTATATGCCTTGGCAAAATGGCTTCTTTTGACATAGGAAAAATGCATGGATAAAGTTTTATTTAAATAAAAAAAATACATAATTTATACATAAAAAAATCCAGAGAATCACCCCTAATAAGAATTTATCAAGCTGGAAAAAAGTTAAAATCAGCTATTTTTTAAAGTTAAGAAAAAAATATTTGTCCAAAAGGGAAGATCTGGCAACTCTGCAAAATGTTATGAGAAATTGGATGATGACACCTTCTCCTCTTCCTGCGCCAATCCCCGTGCCCGATTTTTTGTAAAGATTTTCAAAACTTGAGCAGTTCTCTAGGATTTCGGTCATTCGATTTTTTTTGTATTTTTTAATCCGACTGAAACTTTTTTGGTGCCTTCGGTATGCCCAAAGAAGCCATTTTGCATCATTAGTTTGTCCATATAATTTTCCATACAAATTCGGCAGCTGTCCATACAAAAATGATGTATGAAAATTCAAAAATCAGTATCTTTTGAAGGAATTTTTTGATCGATTTGGTGTCTTCGGCAAAGTTGTAGGTATGGATACGGACTACACTGGAAAAAATAATACACGGTAAAAAAAAATTTGGTGATTTTTTTATTTAACTTTTTATCACTAAAACTTGATTTACAAAAAAACACTATTTTTAATTTTTTTTATTTTTTGATATGTTTTAGAAGGCATAAAATGTCAACTTTTCAGAAATTTCCAGGTTGTGCAAAAAATCACTGACCGAGTTATGAATTTTTTAATCAATACTGATTTTTTCAAAAAATCGAAATTTTGGTCTTAAAAATTTTTCAACTTCATTTTTCGATGTAAAATCAAATTTGCAATCAAAAAGTACTTTACTGAAATTTTGATAAAGTGCACCGTTTTCAAGTTATAGCCATATTTAAGTGACTTTTTTGAAAATAGTCGCAGTTTTTCATTTTTTTTAAATTAGTGCACATGTTTGCCCAGTTTTGAAAAAAATATTTTTGAAAAGCTGAGAAAATTCTCTATATTTTGCTTATTTGGACTTTGTTGATACGACCTTTAGTTGCTGAGATATTGCAATGCAAAGGTTTAAAAACAGGAAAATTGATGTTTTCTAAGTTTCACCCAAACAACCCACCATTTTCTATCGTCAATATCTCAGCAACTAATGGTCCGATTTTCAATGTTAATATATGAAACATTTGTGAAATTTTCCGATCTCTTCGAAAAAAATATTTTTGGAATTTTCAAATCAAGACAAACATTTTAAAAGGGCGTAATATTGAATGTTTGGCCTTTGTGAAATGTTAGTCTTGATTTGAAAATTCCAAAAATATTTTTTTCGAAGAGATCGGAAAATTTCACAAATGTTTCATATATTAACATTGAAAATCGGACCATTAGTTGCTGAGATATTGACGATAGAAAATGGTGGGTTGTTTGGGTGAAACTTAGAAAACATCAATTTTCCTGTTTTTAAACCTTTGCATTGCAATATCTCAGCAACTAAAGGTCGTATCAACAAAGTCCAAATAAGCAAAATATAGAGAATTTTCTCAGCTTTTCAAAAATATTTTTTTCAAAACTGGGCAAACATGTGCACTAATTTAAAAAAATGAAAAACTGCGACTATTTTCAAAAAAGTCACTTAAATATGGCTATAACTTGAAAACGGTGCACTTTATCAAAATTTTAGTAAAGTACTTTTTGATTGCAAATTTGATTTTACATCGAAAAATGAAGTTGAAAAATTTTTACGACCAAAATTTCGATTTTTTGAAAAAATCAGTATTGATTAAAAAATTCATAACTCGGTCAGTGATTTTTTGCACAACCTGGAAATTTCTGAAAAGTTGGCATTTTATGTCTTCTAAAACATATCAAAAAATAAAAAAAATTAAAAATAGTGTTTTTTTGTAAATCAAGTTTTAGTGATAAAAAGTTAAATAAAAAAATCACCAAATTTTTTTACCGTGCATTATTTTTTTCCAGTGTAGTCCGTATCCATACCTACAACTTTGCCGAAGACACCAAATCGATCAAAAAATTCCTTCAAAAGATACAGATTTTTGAATTTTCATACATCATTTTTGTATGGACAGCTGCCGAATTTGTATGGAAAATTATATGGACAAACTAATGATGCAAAATGGCTTCTTTGGGCATACCGAAGGCACCAAAAAAGTTTCAGTCGGATTAAAAAATACAAAAATTAAAATTGAAGAAAAAAGACCGATTTCGTAGAGAATTGCTCACTTGTCATGAATTACTAGGATTCATTAAGTTCTCAAAATGGACGCTGTAAGTTTTGATGAAAACAACTTTCATAATTTAGTAAATATCAATAAAAAAAATTAGCATAAAAAAAACATAATTTCGCCCATACAACTGGCAACACTGCCCAATCTACTCTCACGCCATTAACAGTGACTCATGAAAAGTTTCGCTCGAGAATTCAAATCCCGCTCGCGGCCCAACACTCGGCGATCGACAGAACTTGGCGGCAGCCGTGAAGTATCTCCTTCTAAGGAAAGTTGCCGCGATTCTGTCCGGTTTGATGATGACGGTGGTGTTGCTACTGCGCTGTCACATCTAGCTGATTTCTTAACTAAAGTGGAGTATTTTCAAACTTTTTTATTTCTTGTTAAAATAATTCTGACAACTGGCAACACTACCCCGAATATGAACCGTTAACTCGCACAACACCTTCGTTAAAAAAATAATACTTTGCCCGTTATTGTAGATGTCCCAAAGTGGCACAGCACGACGTCCCCACACGGAAGGTGATTCGTGACCGTGAGTGAGTGAGCTGACATCAAACGCGCGCGTGTTTCACGTGTGCCGTGAGTGTATTTATATTAGGATGCCGGGACCGCCGTCGTTCACGACGGCCAGAACGCCGAAAAGAAAACAAACAGTAAGCTCAGCTAGCAGAATGTTGCCGGTTATTTTTGCTTGCGGCGACGCGGCGCGTAATTAATGACAGATGTCAAATTATGGGGATGGGACGGTTAGGTGACGATTTTGTTTATAGTTTTTTCCATTGCGTCGTCAACGGTGCACATCAACCGGAGCTTTCTACATCAAGATTTTTGACACGCAAATTTTAGTGTCTTCAAAACTATTACTAACAGCAAATTTTGATTTTATTTACAATCCAGATTGGTTGCTGTGCACCCTTAAGTAAAATTTAAAGAACTTCTCAAAGTCCTCAAAGTCGTGAATTTGGATAAAACCTTTCGATAAAATTCAAGATTAGACCAGCTGGCAGCACTGTTCACTGTAAAAGAAATTTAATTGGAAAATGTGGATAGCTGTTTTTCGATTGAATCATACTGTTAGATGAAATCAGCTGAATGTGGGTAAAGCACCAATCACTTTTAAGTGCATTTTGTGACGATTTATCTTTTTGGCAACACTGCTTGAAATTAGTGACGCTCAAGTAAAAAGTACAAATGTTGTAAATTCAGCAGAAAAAAAACTTCCGGTACCAAGTTTTTTAAAGGTATTTTGAAGAATTCTCCGACCTTTAAAAATATTGAGGATCTGGCAACACTGTTCTAAGATATCGATAAGTAGAATTTACGTTTTTTTTTGCTTTCAGAGCAACTTTTAAACAAAATCGAACGGGTATGTGACTTTTCTAAGCGCAATTGAGAAATTTTCCAACAAATATATTTTATTAGTTTTGATTTAGGCCGATGCAAATATTTAAAAAAGTTTTTGTCCCTCGGCCCAGGCCGAGGTCAAGGGGGGGGGCAAAAAAATAAAAAAATATAAAAATTTAAATAACAAGCCATAGTCTTCACATTTAAATGAAAAAAGTGTTTTAAAATACATTTTACACTAGTTCAGTTGTTTTGCAATCATTAGTTTTCAAAAAATCTAAGATCTAAGAAAAACAAAAATTGAATCCAAAAAAAAGATTTTGCATCGAAAATTTTCAAAAAATCTTAAGATTTTTTAATAAACCCAAACATGCTAAAAATGATTTTAAACGCAGAAGAATGTATTTTAATTTGATTTCAGCTGGCTGCACTTGAATTTTCATTGAAATTTTGAAGTTTATTGTAAAAATATTGTTTTTGCCCCCTGATTTTTCGGGCCAATTTTGAAGGGGGGGGGGGGGGGGTGACAAAAACTTTTAAAAATATTTGTACCAGCCTTATTTAAAAAAAAAGATGAAACACAATGCATTTATTTATTTTTATTGAATCGTTATCGTTTATTAAATATTAACTATTAGCAAAATATCTCCAGATTTTAAAAAAGTTACTCAACAAAAAATATTACTAAAAATATATAACAAAAAACTTTTTTTTGATTTCGATTTTCATTGCAAAGTTTACTTTTATAACGTTTATATTTTTTTAAATGAAATATGTCTTTTTTAGACTTGTTAAAAATTTACAATATTGGGAACACAGATTGAAAAAATACCGCAGACCATAGATTTTATGTCCAAATTTTTATTCATATTTTGTCGTTTTGTAAAAGTACTGTATCTGTAACAGTAAATATAATATTTTTATACCTTGTGCTGTTTTCTTTTTTAAAATTTAGCTTGAAAAGTGAAACTATTTTTTTTCGCAAAATACTTTGCATTTCGGAATTAAATAAAGTTTCATAATTTGCAATATTGGAAACAGACGACGCAAATTGGGGTCAAGATATCCACTGTATCGCAATTATTGCTGTGAAAAAATTCAATTTAGTAGCATTTTGTATATTTTTAGACAACAATCCAATTTTATTCATATACATATTTCACAATTTTACGAAACGGACAATTTTGTTTTCTTACACAATTTTTCAGATTAAAAATATCAATATAGAAATGATAATAATTACAATCAAACATAAAAAAGTGACTTTGAAACGGAGACATTTAAAAAAATACTGATTCAAAATTCAAAGAAAACGATGAATAAGATTTTTTTTTTGCAAAAGGAATAAAAACAACAAAATATTCCTATTTTTTGCAATAATATTAGAATATTTGATGAAAAATAAAGTTGCTCAAGCCGGTGAATCCGATTGATGCAAACGTTCTTCAGGGCGGGGCTTGTCGATTCAAGCTGAGGTACCTCACGCATGGCTAGACTGCCTTAAAAATGGGTCACCGAAGCTCAGCAGAGCTGACACCATCCAAATGCCTAGGCGAGTTATTTGCAAGTATAGAAAATAACTCAATTTGTAAAAAGCGGCCGCGTGGCCCCTTTTAGTTGGTTACACAATATGTGAAAATTTGATCTTAAGGTATTTTTTTTAATTCAGACACTCAGTTTATATATTGAATATTTCATGAACAGTTTATGGGCCGGTTGTAGAACTTTAAAAAAAACCGTCGCGGGTCGGATGAAATGGCTTCACGGACCAGATCCGACTCTGATTTCCATAAAACACCGTGTTTTTTTAAACACTCAAATTAAGAAAAAAATGCATTATGGGTGTCAAACGAAGAGAAATTTTGTATCCATTTTCAGTGTATCGGAGTTTTTAGTGTTAAATACTAAAATTTTCACTAGATATCGGATTTCTTTTTTTATATACTAAAATAAGCAAAAGTTCTAAAATGGATATCAAACGCCGAGAAATGTTTTAACAGATTCTCACTGTATCGCAATGTTTAGTATTAAATACTTGAATTTTCACAAAATACCTAATTTTTAGAAAATACTCAATTTTTTTTAATTTTCAATATGGGTATTAAACGACGCAATATTTGGATTAGACTTTTACTGTTTCACAATTTTTTTTTAGCGAAAAATACCCAAATTTCAAAAAAATATCGTAAATTTTCATCTTATAGTTTTTATAATATGAAACGTGTATCGAACGAAGCGGAATATTTCGACTGTATTACAATTTTTGAATAAAAAACCAATTTTTTTTACAAAATACCGTGAATTACCAAATTATTTATAATTTACAATATGAATATCAGACGACGCAAAATTTTATGTGCATATTTCACAAGATATCGTCATTTTTTTTTTTAAACTCAAATTTATGGCATCAAACGAAGTGGAAATGGCAATGGATTTTCACTGTACTACAATGTTTAGTGTAAAATACTTAGAATTTTGCAAAATATATTTTTTTTTTTTGAAAATGCTCAGATTATCATAATTTGCAATACGGCTACAAATGACACGATTTTTTTTTAGTTTGAATACTCAAATTTTCACAAAATTTTGTATACATTTTTACTGTATTACAATTTTTAGTAAATGATGCCAAAATTGTTACAAAATACTCTAATTTCTACAGTTGACAACATTCGTGTCAAACGGTGCGAAATTTTCAGTGTTGAATACTTATTCTTTTAGTACCCCACAAGTTTTCGAGTTTTTTTTTTTGAAAATACTCAAATTACCATAACTTACAAAATGGCTATCGAACGACGCGTAAGTTTTAACTTTTTTTGGTGTTGAATGCAAAAAATCTACAGATTTCACTTTGTCAATTTTTTTTTGTAAAATACTCATATTTTTACAAAATACTGTATTTCATTGAAAAACAAAGAAAATAATTGCAAAAGTGGTATCAAGCGATTTCGTAAAAAAAATCTAAGTTAAAAGATTTTTAAGTAAACTATTTAATATTTTTCAGACAAATTTTTAGTCAAAAAAGTGTGTAATTTTACAACAGGAATAGGTGAAATTTTCATGACATATGTTAAATATGTTAATTTGCACGACGTATTACATTTATTATTTTTTTTTTTTTTTTTAAGAGAAAAGACTATAAAATGCAAATTTTCTTAAATATCTGGCATATAAAATTAGAAAAAAATAACTCTGGAAAAATGAGCTGCAAAATCATTTTTCAACATATTTTTGATCTTTAAAAGAATGTTAAGGTGAAACGGGAAGGCAGTGCCATATTGATATCACGACTCGAGTTTTCGGAAGCACCTTCAAGAAAGCTATCCCAACTTACAAAGTTGTGTTTTCTTTTTTTTAGCAAGCGGTTTTGAGCCAAAGTTTCGTTTCGTTTTCGTTTTACGGAGCAAGGTGGGGGACGCGGCCTCAAGTCAGTCCAAGTCCGGTTTCTTGTGGAAAAAAGGGTAGTGGCCGAACTAGTATTGCATACCAAATGAACACCACCGGAAGATATAGGGGATCGGGAGGGGGGAGGTGAAAGAAAATGAGTGTTGATGTGAGTAGTAAGAACTTGGATGATTTGAGCAGTTACGGTAATCTAAGTTTAACACTGAATAAAGAAAATCTGAAATTGTGA
Organism: Culex pipiens pallens; assembly: GCF_016801865.2. NCBI lineage: Eukaryota > Metazoa > Arthropoda > Insecta > Diptera > Culicidae > Culex > Culex pipiens. Next base: position 15,818,513 of record NC_068937.1, read on the forward strand.
TTCAAAGTAAGAAGGCCCGGAATAAATTAAATTATTAGTTAATTAAATAAGAAAATGTAACTAATCGGAGATCTATACAAAAGAAACCTATGATGTATTCCAAATTTAAAGGAAATAAAAAATACTAGAGAAAAAAAGATGAAAACTAACTGCCGACCTGTCACGTCCGTCAATAGTCTTGTCGTACATTACAACTAGAAACAGATCTGCCAATGAAATGTTACACTTCGTTCAAATCAACTAATCATTTAAGTCCAATTATTCATCTATGGAAAACTATCTAACTTTAATCAACAACCTAAACTAAACTGTCTGAAAGTAAATTTAATCTCAAATCCCCGAATGTTTTATTATAACGCCAAATAAGGTAAAGGATCTTGTTTTTAAACCAGTCTTGCCGCTTCCAAAAACCAATAAACATAAATGAACAGTTCATAAGTTGAACACTAGTAATTAAGACGACTATTTCATGCCATTCATTTCATTAGGGCATAGAGCTTTGCAAACAAGAGTGCATCTCTATTATACCTTATGTAAACTGTCATTTGAGTGAAGGAGACACACTCCTGTTCACAAAACCCATGCGCCCTTTTGAAATGTTAGGCTCCATTTGGTCGTCAAGGCTCCAGTAGACCCTCGATTCGCAACAATGGTCGATACAACCATAATCCGAAAACCGTTAGTTCAACAGATTAACGAATTTTGTCCGATATCATCGCACTATTGATTGACCGAGACTCTATGGAAATTTTGACATATCAAAATGCTACGTAATAATATTTTTTTTTAAATAAATTTCAAAATCTATTCTATCCTACAATGCCTAGAAGAGGCCTCTGTTTCTGTTGTGAGTAAGCGCTGGTTTCAGAGTTCATTTTTCAATTTAAAAGGGGTGGGAGACGACTAATTTGCTTCATGAACTCCTACTCGGCCTTGGGACCACCTCTTAAGACACTGATGGCTCCTAGCTAGGAATTAAACCTAGACACAGCGTCGAGGCCCGCTTCGCATGGCAAAAATGTTGGCTGGGGGGAAGTGATATTATCACGAAATTTTATTTTAAAGCCAACATTGCTAACGGCGTCGAGGTCCTTACTCATGCCCAAGGAGCAAGCGGTTTTGAGCCAAAGTTTTGTATTTAACAATTCAAATAAAAATTGCTCAAAGTTTCCAAATACAAAAGAAAACAATTTTAAAAGGGATGAAAATTGAATTCGACATTCTGATAATATTTTTATCAAATTTTAATGGTTTACCGAAGTACATAATTGAGTTATTGGATACGAGAAATTGTTTACGTACATTTTTTCAAACTAGCATTTAAATACAATTTAGCTTCCATTTATTTGGCAACACTGGCTCTACCTTTTAGAATTCTCTCTCTCTCTCATTCTCTCAAGACTTCCTTCAAGCTGAGCAAAAGCAGTTAGTAGTTTGCCTTTCTCGACTTCTCCCCAAACAGAACAGCAGCAGTCTGTCAAACTGTCTTCTGTCCACCCTCTCCTCCTTGGTCCCACCCCAACCGGCTTCCCTGTGTCGTCCCCGGAGTCGAAGCCGGAAATTCCTTCCCAATCATCAAAAAGAGCTGTTTGAACTTACCATCGCTCCGTTTGATGTTGACTATGCTCCCCTTCTCGAACATATCCATGCCGTGTTGGGGCCAGCCGCAATTCTCGAACTCTTCCTCTTGTGCAGATTCTTCTTTAGTTGACCACTCTTCGGAACAGGTTCCGCTCGCTCCCAAATCAGGAAGGGAATCTTCCTTTTCAAACTCTTTTTTTTTTTCACTATTTCTTGCGTGGCTTTTCTCCAAACTCCTTCACAGATTGTGCTGCCTTATTTCACACTCAGCTTTTGCCTTGCTGCTGCTGCACTGGAAATGCAATGGCCGTGGCCACACACACAACACACACTTAGACAACACACAACAACCCGCCGCGCTGAAACAGCTGCACGACGATTCCCCGTCGTGGAACAAAAGAACCAGCTTGGGAACCGAACCCCTCCCGAATTTCTAAAAATTCCTAAAACAGATTCCCGGTTCCGAAACTGGTTCCGTCGTTCCCTGCCCGACTCCCGCAATCGCTTCGCGATGGCCCACTGGCCGCCGTGTCAACAGCTGGCCTCAAAAAGCTTCCAGAAAGAGGTTAGGTCGCGGGTTGGGTGGCCACTCTCTTCTTCCCACGACGACGACGCAAACGAAGGAAGGAGAAAAAACGGGGTCCGGCCTACTTTGTTCCCCTTTGGCTGGCCCTGTTACAGTTGACACGGTTCCGGAGCGAACCTCCGGTGAAGCGAACCCTCTCACCGTCACCGCAGATTCCGGTTCCCCGACGAAATCCGAATCCGGCAGTACGAAATAAAAAAAAACGGGTTTTTCTACTTCCTCCGCGAACAGACACACGTACAAACGCGCACACACACACACGTGGGATTAAGACGCTCTCTGTCGGGGGGCCTCGGCCTCAGCCAGCGAAAAACGAACTGACACTGCTCTGGAGCAGGAGGACGGTTCCAACCTCTTGCGACTTGCGAAGAGTGATGCGGATTTTGACGGCTGAAACCAACACGAACACAGCAGCAGGCGCTGCTGGGTTGGTTCTTGTTTACGCACGAACACTTGCGCAAAACTGACAGCTGCTCGGGGTTTTGAAGTTTCTCGAGAGTGCGAAAACCGCGATTTTGAATTTTTTTTGACGGTTTGCGCAAAATTTTAAGAAATTTTTATTTTCGTTAAATCACTGAAAAACCATCAAATCAAGCACCAAAACTCACGATTGTTTCGCAACGTGACTCGCGGGAAATTTACGCGACCGGACTGTTCGGAAAAACTGGAAAATTTGAGGACTGATCAAGAAAAGCGAAGAAACGGCGAACGAACGGACGGACGAAACTGACAAGCACAGGGTGACGCAGATTTTCGAGGACGGCAGTTGCCAGGGATGCTAGATTACTTGTTTCTAGAAAGTCTGCGCGAGCATGTCGGTGGGAAAAATCTGTGCATTTGACAGTTCTGCAGAATACAGAGGGGATTCGTTGTTTTGAATTTTGCTACTGCGAATGCTCGTTAATTCGAACGGAGTCGAATTGAAAAGCACTCAAACGTCAAAACTGAGTTGTCAAACTGATGTTCACATTTCGACCCCCTTGTTCGTCGATTTCTGAGTACGTGGTCTCTTGCTTGCAAAGCTGTCAGTCATTAGAATAATCGAATTTGATAGGTAATAAAAAAAATAATTAAAAAAAAAAAAGTAAATTGAAATAAGGAGCCATTTTGTATGCGGTATGCTATTATGACAATTTTTTTTGCTGGATTTTTTTTGCATCTGGATTTGATAAAAATCGAAATGTAATCGAGCCCAAACCTTGACCCAAACATGCTAAATAAGATTAACAATGCAGAAAACAAACTTTAAATGGTTTCAGGGTGGCCACTCAAACGCCTTTTTCAAATTCCCGACTTTTTTCCGACTTTTCACGAATCTGTAATAGGGGAAATATACCCATATAAATATATTTTAATCACACTAAGCCGTTCGATCAATTCTCATCAATTTTGCCGTTTTCCGCTATTAAATCATCATTTTCAGATGTATCAACAATGATGAGTTGCTTGTTCACTTTTATTTGAGCTATTTATTACTTTGGAACAGTCAAAAACACTTTATTTAAGCTGTAATTCATGATCAAAGTGCTGATAGGCCGATAATAGAAATAGGCTGAGAAAGGGTATAGTTCCCCTAATAGGCATTTCTTATCAAAAGAATGATTTTCATTTTTTTAAACTTCATCATCATTTTAAATGAAAATACGTTTACAACACAATCGCTTTAATTATTCTTTCAAAGAATTTAGAAAAATATCAAGGAATTCATAAAAATGTTTTTGCGATGTTCCCTTTTTAATTTTTATTAGTGCATTTTTTTATCAATATAAATTTACCTAGTGGTCAGTATTAAACATTTTCTATGAAAATTCAGTTTGATATGATAACTTTTTGTGGCAAATGCTTGAAGAGACAAATTTTTAAAACAATTTTGCAATAACTCAAAATTTCATGGATTAATTTTCTGCAATTTCAATATTTTCTTCATGTTTTCTAAACGTAAAAATGTTTTTCAATTTTGGATTTTATTCGATATTGAAGTTTTTCGAAAACTGAAAATCCAGCTTTATCTATAGAAGGTAATTTACCCATACTCACAATAAAAAATGTTTAAAGGCAACATTTGGAAAAAGATATTTGAAACTACTTAATGAATTTAGTTAAACAAATAATAATATTTACAAAACAAACCATTGCCAAACTCATGTTGGAATCTGTTTTCAAATATTCTATCTATGTGACAAAATGAAATGGAATCAGAACTCTAAGCTGGGCATAAGGCTCTATTTCTATGTTAGTTTTGCATTAGGTAATGTTAATGCAAAACTAACATAGAAACTAATGATAATGATAAACAGAAATTAATAAAGATCATTTGATTCATAAAAAATATTATGAAAATCTGTGTCAACTGGATCCAATACTTATTAAGATTTTGAATGCCTTAAACAGTTTTTCGATACTCAAATATATTGAAATAGTGAAAAGAACCTTACATTTAAAGTGAGTTACTAAAGAAGAATTGAGAATTGAAAATTGAACAAAATATTGCAAAATTACTCAAGAGTTAAAATTAATTTTCAAGCACGGATGCTTGGAATTCCCTACTTTTCCCGACTTTTTGACAAAAAATCATAAATTCCCGACTTTTTCCCGGCTTTCCCGATTTTCCGACTTGAGTGGCCACCCCGCAGTGGATTTCACATGATAAGACTTTTTCAAAAGCTATTTTTTTTGCCTTCTGATTTTTCGGACCAATTTTAGAAGAGGATGGGAGGGGGACGGGTCAACATAAACATTTAAAAAAATATTTGCAGCGGCCTAATTTGTTAGGATTAATAGAGTTTACAATCGATTGAAATATTTCTTTATTTACAACAATAATAGATTTTAAGCGCCCTGATTAAAAGGGATAAATTAAAATCAGAAGACCAAGGCTGTAAATCGAACAATTTCATTTGATTTTTCATTTAAATTATAATCATATTAACACCTGAACTCCCAATCTCAAGAAAAAGGGATATTTCAGGTGTTTTATATTTTATTTTTTTATAACTCGAACTAGGAAACATGATTTTTTTCGAGTTCAAGCTAAATAAATCCGCGTACTTTTTCTTAAAACTCATCAATCTGATAACCTACCCAAGGTGGAAAACAAAACTTTTTATGCTTTTTTGCAATGCATTTTTTAATGCAAAAATTTTCATTGTTTTTGATCTTTGTTTTTTTTGATTATAAAAAAATATTTATCGATTTTATCAACAAATTTTTCACACACTACCAAACGTTTGTTTTCGGCACTTATTAGTTTGGCTTTGACCAACCAACCAACTAAAAAAGTGACCAACCACCTTGTTATTTTTTGTATTTTTTTTTGTAAAAAACGTAATTTTAGTATTTTTTGCAAAACTTGTTATTTTTTATGGTACCTATTTTTTCTAAGTTTTGTTATTTATGTAATTTTTGTTATTTTTTCTATTTTCCGAAAGTTTTGTATTTTATTAATTTTAGCAATTTAAGTATTTTTTGTAATATTTGTTTTTTTTTTGCAATTTTAGTATTTTTTGTAATTTAGTATTTTCTGCAATTTTTTTTTGCTTTTTTTTGTAAGTTATTTTAGTAATTTTATTAAATTTAGTTATTTTGTTTTCGTAATTTTGGTAAATTAAGTAATTTTAATAAATTAAGTAGTTTTAGTAATTTTGGTAAATTAAATCATTTTAGTAATTTTAGAGTTGTAGACGTCCTAAATTTAACTTAAATTTAATTTACGTTTGTAGAATATTAAATTCTGGAGTTTTTGAATTTTGTTAGGTAAATTTAATAATTGAAAAAAAAAATAATGCCATATTCGGGCCTGTTTTGAAGATCCCCCAAAAACATGTAGAAATATTTTTACCAGCCTAATGTTACTTTATTTTTTTTTTTGTATTTTTAGTATTTTTTTGTAATGAACGTAATTTTAGTATTTTTTGCTAATACACTCAAACCTCGATGGTTTGACACTAACTGTAGTCAAACGGGGTCACTTTTTAGTTTGACACCCCTTTTACACGGAATTTACACACACTACCAAACGTTTGTTTTGATAATGTGCGTGAGCGCCGTGTAAAAAGTGACAGTTCGTCACTTTTTTTAGTTTGACTTTGACCAACCAACGGGGTACAAACTAAAAAAGTGTCAAACGAAAAAGTGACCAACCACCGGGGGTTGAGTGTATTGTTATTTTTGTAGATATTGTATTTTTGGTTTTGTAGCTTTTTGATTTTTGTTATTAATATAATTTTAGTTTTTTCCAATTTTTCTTTTTTTCTAATTTTTGTATTATTTTTGTTAGTGTAATTTTAGTAATTTTAGCAGTTTAACTGTTAAAGTCGGTCGTAAATCCCGCAAAATGTACACCAAATAATTAAACTAAACACACTCACACACACGAAGAACAAAGCTGAAAAGGTACCTCCTGAGCACTTGATATGTACAACAAATGTAAAAATTTAAAAACTGGAATAAAATTAATTTAAACGTTAAAAAAAGCAGTTTTAGTAATTTAGGTATTTTTGGTAATTTATTTTTTTCTTAAGTTATGTAATATTTTGTAAAAATTTAGTAATTTTTAGTAATTCATAAAACTAAGTAATTTTAGTAATGTTATTAAATTTGTAGCAGGTTCAGTAATTTTGGTAACATTAGTCATTTTAGAATTGTAAACGTCGTGAATTTAACGTAAATTAGAATAGAAATAAAAAATGGAATTTTGAGAATTACAAAATTTTATAATAATAAAAAAAATACCAAAATTTTTGAATTTTGTGGATTTTTTATTGGATATAGAATTTTTAAAATTTATAATTTCAGAACTTAAGATTATCTTTAATTTTATATTTTCAGAATTTTGTAAATGTTAAAACCTATAAAAATTTTTTAAAATTTTAGTATTCTTAAATTTAACAATCTAATAAAAATAGGAATGTCAGAACTTGAACTTGAAAATATTAAAATTTCAGGAGTTGAGAATTTTACAATGTCTGGAGATTGAAAACTTAAAAAAAAATGACTTTAAGAAATGTTCAACAATTTTGTTCGCTTTTGGTTATGTTAGGCCTTATAATGTATGCGTGATTGATTTTGTCATCTGAATAGTGTAATGTTTTAGCAAATTAGTTCTACAAAAGTAATCTATTTTTCCGAAAATCATCGAAGTCATACAAACATGCTTTAAAATACCTATTTCAAGTCAAGTAAAATAAAAAGATCACGCCTCCTCCTTCTGCTCCGTCCGGAGCATCGCATCCAGCAGGTCAAAGCTTCCCTTGTACCGCTGGCCAACCTCCCGTGACCTGCTCTGCCACTGATTCCGAACCTGTCCCCATCGCACCTTATGCTCGGCCATCAACGCTGTTTTGTCCATCGCGTCCCCACTGCTCCTACTCGAATCAAGCCGCTCTTTGGTACTTTCCAGCTGACACGCCAACGGCGACGGACACCGCTCCAGCGGACCACCCTCCGGCTTTGGCATCGCTCGCACGTCCCGAATCTCCCGGTTCCGGTACTGTTCCGTCATTTCCGGATTGTACTCGCGCTTGACGGGTGAAGGCGTGCGCAGGATCCGACTGGGGTTGGCCCTCGGTTGGTTCTGCATCCAGGACCGGCAGATCGGATACAGCGGAGTGTTCTCGTCGAACCGGGCCAGGTCCACGCTGCGGTCGAACAGCTTCATGATGTACGTCTGGTGGGGGATTGCGATGGAATCTGTTCCGACGGAGGTTGGAGCTACCCGGGAACGGCGCGATCCGCCGTGGGTGCGGGTTGGCTTTTGACGCTGGGAATCATCTTCCGAGCCAGACTCTTCGTCTCCACTGTGGGTCACAACGTCCTGCAGGGCACCCTTGAGGCGGCCTCTGGCCACGGCGACGTTTTGAAGGGAGCGGCCTGGGAAAACAATATTCATTTCCAAAACTTTAAAGGAATTCAAACAAGACTTACGTTTCTCGGCAGAATCCAACAGATTGCGACGTTTGGACATGTTTTCACAAAGAAATCACGTAGAAAGGGAACGGAAAATAATTTAATGTTCACGAAAAGCCTGGAAAATGCACGAAAACAAACAGCACCGCTCGCTTGGATTTTGTTTTGTTTTGGTTTTATGTGGAGAGGGTGGGTCTGTCGGAGTTGTCGGAGTAACGAAACCAACAGAAAATAAGCATGAGTCTGCAGATTTTATCAAGTTGACCGTGCAGAATGCATAAAGGATTCTGTGAGAATTAAATTGCGTTGCTTCAAAAGCCAAAAATTTCAGATTTTTTAAAATTACAAAAATTTACAAAATTGACAAAATTGAAAAAAAAATTAAAATTGGGTACAGTCATCTCTCATATTCGGAACAGTTTACAGATCGGCTAATGTTCAAAAAATCATATAAAATCGATAATTGAACGTAATGATTTGCTTTGCTTTGCTTTGTACATTTTTACGTTTTATATCAAGTTTTCAAAGAAAAACTAACTTAATCCACCTATGTGGATGGTGCCTTCCTCACATTTTACCAACATTTGGTGATATTATGAGTTTGGACACAAATTCTATCTATCTTCTATATGAATACAAAATTTCGACGGTTTTGTTCGAACGCGAATCAATTCAACACGGAACGTCCGATCGAGGTGCTCTTCGTTGCGTTGGGTTCGTATGGTAAGTTCGTGATTGCCAAACAGTTACAACATTGGCCACTCTGGAATCGATTCCAGAAAATTTGCAGATTGTATGGGAAAGGTTAAAATCAAGTTTTGATCACAGGAGGCTGAATAAGCAAAAAAAGTCAAAAACTTCAACAAACGAAAAAAAACCAGAACGAACTTTGTCAGGTAAGGTTTGTTTCTCAATAAAGAAATAGTTAAATGTCACTTAAGCGGTCATAACTTGAGACAGGATTGCCAGATCTTCAATGTTTTGGACTCATTGGAAAGGTATTTTGATGACCTATCCAACGATGGGTTGGATAATGGATCCGTACATAGTTTACATATATTTAAGTGAGATCCGGCATCAAAAAAGTACATAAATATCACTTAAGTGATCTTAACTTGAGACAGGGTTGCCAGAACTTCAATGTTTTGGACTCTTTGGAAAGGTCTTTTGATAACCTAACCAACGATGGGTCGGGTGATGGGTCTGGATATAGTTTACGTGCATTTATGTGAGATCCGATTCGCAACTCTGACACTTTTTTATACGTAACTTTTGAACTACTTATCGGATCTTCAAACAATTCAATAGTGCAGTATGGGGCACCAAACCGGATCGAATGCAATTTATTTGACTCAAATCGGATCAGCCAGTGCCGAGAAAACTTGGCAAGAATTTTGAGCACCGAGGGGAATACGCACACACATACACACACACACACAGACATTTGTTCAGTTTTCGATTCTGAGTCGATAGGTATACATGAATATAGGTCTACGAGCTGTTTTTCAAAAGTTCATTTTTCGAGCAGGATTATAGCCTTACCTCAGTGAGGAAGGCAAAACATTGACCCTTGAAATCCACAAATTCGGAACACTTTTTCTTACGATGTAAACAAACTTTTTATTCTCTCCAGGAGACATTTTTTTTACAAAATAATGACTTTGCACTCTGAAACCAATAAAACTCATGCTTAGTACACTCAACCCCCGGTGGTTGGTCACTTTTTCGTTTGACACTTTTTTAGTTTGTACCCCGATGGTTGGTCAAAGTCAAACTAAAAAGTGACGAACTGTCACTTTTTACACGGCGCTCACGCACATGATCAAAACAAACGTTTGGAAGTGTGTGTAAACTCCGTGTAAAAGGGGTGTCAAACTAAATAGTGACCCCGTTTGTTTGACAACAGTTGGTGTCAAACCATCGGGGTTCGAGTGTAATGTTTTATAAATGGTGTGATAACTTTTTTGTGAAAATATCAGTTAAATTCAGGTGTTCCACAATTGTGGGAGGCACAATAACAAACCACAATCATGAAACAGGCAATTTATAGGCAGTTTTTTGCTGCTCGGAAGAAAATATTCTTGAAATGCAGTTTTTTGTTTAAAAAGTACTACTCCTAAAAATAGTAGGGTCGAGAGAAAAGCTGCATTTGGCATGCTATTGGAAAATTATCACGTAAGTCTTCCGAATTTATGGGTGTTTCGAATATGTGGGATCACTTTACAAAAATTACAAAAATTACAAAAATCATAAAAAATACAAAAATTACAAAAAATACAAAAATTACAAAAAATGCAAAAATTACAAAAATTACAAAAATTGACAAAGTTTATAATTTGACAAAGTTGACAATTTAAAATCATGATTGAACAGACTTTACTGAAGTAACTTTTGATCATTTTTGGTGAAAGGTAGCTTATTAGGAGTACTTTCAGAATATGCAATAACCCAGAAAGTGTCAAAATGTACATGATGTCTTTTGAAATGTTACCGTCGAATTGACAAAATTGACAAAATTGAAAAAAATTACAAAATTGACAAAATTGACAAAATTGACAAAATTGACAAAATCTTGTTTTTTTTAATAGGACCTATAAACCAAATTTTCAGTTTTTGCTTTTTGGGTGTTTTTTAATACCCCTGACTCAAGGTGTTTCAAAAACACCCAAAAAGCAAAACTGTAAATTTGGTTTATTAATCCTTTTAAAAAAAACTCCAGAAATTGACAAAATTGACAAACTTGACAAAATTGACAAAATTAACAAAATTGACAAAATTGACAAAATTGACAAAATTGACAAAATTGACAAAATTGACAAAATTGACAAAATTGACAAAATTGACAAAATTGACAAAATTGACAAAATTGACAAAATTGACAAAATTGACAAAATTGACAAAATTGACAAAATTGACGAAATTGACAAAATTGACAAAATTGACAAAATTGACAAAATTGGCAAATTTGTCAAAATTGACAAATATGTTAAAGTTGACAGAATTGACCAGATTGTCAAAATTGTTTAAAATTGTTGGAAATTGTTAAAAATTGTTAACAATTGTACAGTTTAAAAAAAACTCTAGAATTGTTAAAAATGGTTAAAAGTTGCAAAATCGCCTAAAACAATACTATTACTGAGAAGTTGTCAAAATTGACCAAATTGACGGAATTGACCAATCTAATAAAATTGACAAATTTGACCAAATTGACAAAACTTACAAAATTGACAAATAAAAATATTGAAAAAATACAAAAAAAAAACAAAATATGCAAAAATTTACATAATTGACAAAATTGACGGCGTTGTGTTTATTAGTATTTCAAAATTTAAAAATAAAGAAAACCATTCTCAAATCAAGACTATCTTTCGATACGAAGTTTTCAAATTTAAACAAACTTCAGATTGGAAAAAATCCGAGTGCAGTCTTTTTACATCCAGGCCTACAAACCATTCCGCAAATCTGCAAAATCTGGCATGACTGCCAACTCCGACATCTGTCAATTTTAAACCTTTTAAACGAGCACAGCTCTACCGTTAAAATTTCAAATTTCCTCCGCAAGCTGCGTTGTTTACAAATATCTGCCAGGCCAGACAGACCCCATTTTCCAACGGCTTGGTTCGGATCGCGTGCGTGTCGGCGTCGTCGACGGAACGGATTTCCACCGGATAGAAACGAATAAAAAATGTCCCCGCGGTTGTTTTAGTGCTATTTGTGGTGGTTTATTTCAGTGAAAATTGATTTTTGTGTGTTTTAAAGTGAATTTAACGAAGAAAAGATGAAGCTCGTTACGGATGCAAGCTGCGAGTCGCTGGAACCGGTCCGGATCGCGATTCGCGAGCGGCCGGTCGGGGGTGACGAGGAGGTGGAGAGCATCGTGCAGCACCACGGGGTGAACGATCAGATTTTGGTGGTGGACGAGAGGCCGTTTGCGTTCGATTACGTGTTCCGGCCGGAAACGTCCCAGGTTATGGTTTACGACGCGTTGATCCGGCCGCTGGTGGTGAAGATGATTAACGGGTTTTACTGTACGGCGTTGGCGTATGGCCAGACGGGCACGGGCAAGACGTTCACGATGGGTTTGCAGTGGGATCATAGCGGTCCGCACGATATTAACCGGGGTATGATTACGAGGGCGTTGGACCAGACGTTTGAGCTACTGCGGGAAGCGAGGAACAAGGAGGACTACGAGATTGAGGTGTCGTTCATTGAGATTTACAACGAGAAGATCTACGATCTGCTGTCGGAGAACTCGACCGAGCCGGTCAACACCCGCGGGTGCAAGTTCAACGGCGGAACGAAGCGGCAAGTCACCCGCGCCGACCAGGCCCAGGACATTCTGCTCGAGGGCAACAAGAACCGTCACGTCCGCCCCACCAAGATGAACACCCTCAGTTCCCGTTCGCACGCCATCTTCAGCATTCACGCCTCGGTCGTCCACGACGACGCCCGGATCGTGTCCGCGTTGCACCTGGTCGATCTGGCCGGCTCGGAGGGTGTTCGCCGCACCGGTCACCAGGGTGCGGCCCTCGCCGAGGGTGTCCACATCAACCAGGGTCTGCTCAGCATTGGGAAGGTGCTGCAAGCACTCTCGATCGGCAGCAAAGTGATTCCGTACCGGGACAGCATTCTCAGCACGGTGCTGCAGGATTCGCTCAACTCGAACTCGTACCTGACGCTGCTGGCCTGCATCAGCCCGATGCCGGAGGATCTGAGCGAGACGCTGTCGACGATTCGGTTCGCGCAGGGCGCCAAGACGCTCAAGAATAATCCACAGATTAATCTGGTGGCGGCGGAGTTGAAGGTGAGTTAATTATAATTTTTTCATATTTTTAAATCATTAATTTTGTATAATTTGTCAATTTGTTTTAATTTGTCTATATTATTAGATTGGTAATTTTATCAATTTGGCAATTTTTTACAATTTGGTAAATTTTGACAATTTGTAAATTTTTAACAATTTTAAGCATTTTTTTTAACACTTTTGTAATTTTTACCATTTTTAAAATTTTGACCATTTGTACATGTTTTACTATTGTTACATTTTCTTACAATATTTGCAATTTTTAACAATTTTTATAAATTTGAAAAATTATTAACTTCTATAGAAAATATGCATTTTTTACAATTTTTAACGCTTTTAAACAATTTTAATTTTTTTTTTTACAATTTTTACATTTTTTAAAACTTTTACAATTTTTACTTTTTTAGAATTTAATGCAATTTTCAACAATTTTATACAATTTTATACAAATTTATACAATATAATACAATTTTATACAATTTTTTACAATTTTAAACAATTTAAAACCATTTTCAACAATTTTCAACAATTTATAAAATTTTAAACAATTTTAGACAATTAAAAACAATTTTAAACAATTTTAAACAATTTATAACAATTTTTAACAATTAAAAAAAATTAAACAATTTTAAGCAATTTTAAACAATTTTAAACAATTTTAAACAACTTTAAACAAATTGCAAACAGATTTTAACAGTTTTAAACAGTTATGAACAAATTTAAACAATTTTAAACAATTTTAAACAAATTTGAACAATTTTAAACAATTTTTAGCAATTTCAAACAATTTAAAACATTTTCAAACAATTTTAAACAATTTTAAAAAGTTTTAAATAATTTTAAACAATTTTTAACAATTTTAAACAATTAAAAACAATTTTAAACAATTCTAAACAATTAAAAAAATTTAAACAATTTTAAGCATTTTTAAACAATTTTAAACAACTTTAAACAATTGCAAACAGATTTAAACAGTTTAAAACAATTTTGAACAATTTTAAACAATTTTAAACAATTTCAAACAATTTTAAACGATTTTAAACAACTTTAAACAGTTTAAACAATGTTAAACTATTTTAAACCATTTCAAACAATTTTAAACAACTGTAAACAATTTCAATCCATTGCAAACAGATTAAAACAGTTTTAAACAATTTTGAACAATTTTTAAACAATTTTAAACAATTTAAAACATTTTCAAACAATTTTAAAAAGTTTTAAACAATTTTAATTAATTTTAAACTATTTTAAACAATTTTAAACAATTTTAAGTGATTTTAAACAAATTTAAGCAATTTTAAACAATTCTGAACAATTTTAAACAATTTTAAATAATTTTAAACTATTTTAAATAATTTTAAACTATTTAAAACAATTTAAAACAATTTAAAACAATTTAAACAATTTAGACAATTTTAAACTGTTTTAAACAATTGTAAGCAATTTCATACAATTTTAAACAATTTTAAACAATTTAACAACTTTAAACAATTTTAAACAATTCTTTACAGATTTAAACAAGTTGAAACAATTTATGTCAATTTTGAACAATTTTAAACAACTTTAAACAATTTTAAACGATTTTGAACAATTTCACCAATTTTAAACAATTTTAAACAATTTTTAACAACTTCAAACAATTTTAAACAATTTTGAAACATGTTGAACGATTTTAAACAATTTTGAAAAACGTTTACCAATTTCAAACAATTTTTAGATTTTTTACAACTATCACAAATTTTAACAATTTCTACAATTTATTATTTTTATTTACAATGTTGACATTTTGATTAAAAAAAATATATTTTTATTTACATTTTTTACAATTTTGTAATTTTGCTCAATTTGGCCAATTTGATAATTTTTGTCAATTTGGTAATTTTTGTCCAATTGGTCAATTAGGTTCATATGTTTAATATGGTCTTTTTGGTCAATTTGTAAATTTTGTAAATTTGGTTACTTTTGTAAATTCTGTAACTGTGTAAATTTTGTAAAGCTTGTAAATTTTGTAAATTTTGACAATTTTGTCAATTAAAACTATAAAACTAAAAAACTATAAATCTATAATACTATAATACTATAATACTATAATACTATAGTACTATAAAACTATAAAACTATAAAACTATAAAATCATAAAACTATAAAACTATAAAACTATAAAACTATAAAACTATAAAACTATAAAACTGTAAAACTTTAAAACTATAAAACTATAAAACTATAAAACTATAAAACTATAAAACTATAAAACTATAAAACTATAAAACTATAAAACTATAAAACTATAAAACTATAAAACTATAAAACTATAAAACTATAAAACTATAAAACTATAAAACTATAAAACTATAAAACTATAAAACTATAAAACTATAAAACTATAAAACTATAAAACTTTAAAACTATAAACTATAAAACTATAAATCTATAAAACTATAAAACTTGGAAACTTGGAAACTTGGAAACTTGGAAACTTTGAAACTTGGAAACTTGGAAACTTGGAAACTTGGAAACTTGGAAACTTGGAATCTTGGAAACTTGGAAACTTGGGAACTTGGAAACTTGGAAACTTGGAAATTTGGAAAATTGGTAACATGAAAACTTGGAAACTTAGAAACTGGGAAACTTGGAAACTTGGAAACTTGAAAAATTGGAAACTTGGAAACTTGGAAACGTGGAGACTTGGAAACTTGGAAACTTGGAAACTTGGAAACTTGGAAACTTGGAAACATAGAAACTTGGAAACTTGGAAACATGGATATTTGGAAACTTGGAAACTTGGAAACTTGGAAACTTGGAAACTTGGAAACTTGGAAACATGGAAAATTGGAAACTTGGAAACTTGGAAACTTGGAAACTTGGATATTTGGAAACTTAGAAACTTGGAAACTTGAGAACTTGGAAACTTGAAAATTTGAAAATTTGGAAACTTGGAAACTTGGAAACTTGGAAACTTGGAAACTGGGAAACTGGGAAACTGGGAAACTTGGAAACTTGGAAACTGGGAAACTGGGAAACTTGGAAACTTGAAAACTTGGAAACTTGGAAACTTGGAAACTGGGAAACTGGGAAACTGGGAAACTTGGAAACTTGGAAACTTGGATATTTGGAAACTTAAAAACTTGGAAACTTGAGAACTTGGAAACTTGAAAATTTGAAAATTTGAAAACTTGGAAACTTGGAAACTTGGAAACTGGGAAACTGGGAAACTGTGAAACTTGGAAACTTGGAAACTGGGAAACTGGGAAACTTGGAAACTTGGAAACTTGGAAACTTGGAAACTTGGAAACTTGGAAACTTGGAAACTTGGAAACTTGGAAAC
The DNA here is from genome assembly GCF_016801865.2 of Culex pipiens pallens. NCBI lineage: Eukaryota > Metazoa > Arthropoda > Insecta > Diptera > Culicidae > Culex > Culex pipiens. Next base: position 15,834,713 of record NC_068937.1, read on the forward strand.
TTGGAAACTTGGAAACTTAGAAACTGGGAAACTTGGAAACTTGGAAACATGGAAAATTGGAAACTTGGAAACTTGGAAACTTGGAAACTTGGAAACTTGGAAACTTGGAAACTTGGAAACGTGGAAACGTGGAAACTTGGAAACTTGGAAATTTTGAAACTTGGAAACATGGAAAATTGGAAACTTGGAAACTTGGAAACTTGGAAACTTGGAAACATGGAAACTCGAAAACTTGGAAACTTGGAAACTTGGAAACTTGGAAACATGGAAACTTGGAAACTTGGAAACATGGATATTTGGAAACTTGGAAACTTGGAAACTTGGAAACTTGGAAACTTGGAAACTTGGAAACTTAGAAACTGGGAAACTTGGAAACTTGGAAACTTGGAAACATGGAAAATTGGAAACTTGGAAACTTGGAAACTTGGAAACTTGGAAACTTGGAAACTTGGAAACTTGGAAACGTGGAAACGTGGAAACTTGGAAACTTGGAAATTTTGAAACTTGGAAACATGGAAAATTGGAAACTTGGAAACTTGGAAACTTGGAAACATGGAAACTCGAAAACTTGGAAACTTGGAAACTTGGAAACTTGGAAACATGGAAACAAGGAAACTTGGAAACTGGGAAACTGGGAAACTTGGAAACTTGGAAACTTGGATATTTGGAAACTTAGAAACTTGGAAACTTGAGAACTTGGAAACATGAAAATTTGAAAATTTGGAAACTTGGAAACTTGGAAACTGGGAAACTTGGAAACTTGGAAACTGGGAAACTGGGAAACTTGGAAACTTGAAAACTTGGAAACTTGGAAACTATGAAACTTGGAAACTTGGAAACTTGGAAACATGGAAACTTGGAAACTAGGAAACGTGGAAACTTGGAGACTTGGAAACTTGGAAACTTGGAAACTTGGAAACTTGGAAACTTGGAAACTTGGAAACTTGAAAACATGGAAACATGGTAACTTGGAAACTTGGAAACTTGGAAACTAGGAAACGTGGAAACTTGGAAACGAGGGAATTTGGAAACATGGAAACATGGAAACTTGGAGACTTGGAAACGTGGAAACTTGGAAACTATAAAACTTGGAAACATGAAAATTTGAAATTTGTAAATTTGGTAATTTGGAACTATACTAATTAAAAACTTAATTTTTTTCAATTTTTTAGCTTGATACTTTTAAAACTTGAAAGCTTAGAATCCTATAAATTTGTAAATTTGAATACCTGAAAACCTTAAAAATTAAAATTAATAAAACTGGCAACATAAAAAAGTGACAAAATTGATTTTTTTAAATACACAAAATAGCCAAAACTAAAATAACCAAAATTTTTAATATTGAAAAAAAAACCTAGTTTTCAAGTTTTTTTTTAAGCATTCTTAAACAAATTTATAGGAAATTAAAAAAAAATTAAGAAAATAAAAATCTTAGATGTGAGCAATAGAGCGTGCACAAGATGGTGAAAATTTGTTCGAAATATTGTCAGGGAGTGTCCATAATTAATGTAATTTTAAAATTTATTTGAATATATATTTTCAAACTTTCTCCGTATACAAAACATAACTTTTTGGTGTTTCTTCCTCGCAAATACTGTGATCAATCTAAATGTACCCTAACCGGACCATATCCCGGCAGCATCCGGCCATCTTCTCCCTGTAAATGTCCTGCGTGCCCTCCGACTTGAAGTTGTTAATCTCGCTCGACACATCAAACCCATTCTCGAGCTTCTCCGCCATCCCGTCCAGGTCGGGAATGTCCTCGCTTTTGGTGGTGATGATCGGGAGCAGCATCGCGGCCATCAGCAGACCGAACCGGCCGAAGCGGACCAGCTGATCGTCGAGGGCCGAGCGCGGGAAGAGCCGTTCCGGATCGGATCCGAGACGGCGCAGGAAGGTGGACAGAGTGTCGTGGTAGAGCTGGAGAAGGTCTTCGTAGTGGGCGTCGCGGAAGGCTTTGGTTGAGGCGGTGAACAGGAAGTACATCAGGTCCAGCACGGGCGAGGCGTAGCGGCAGATTTGCCAGTCCAGGAGTCGGATTTCCACCGGGGTGTCGTGCTGTGGAGAGGGGAGAAGGTGGAATTTTAGTTGGTTTACCGAATTTAGTGACGTGAAAGCATGTTATTTGACATGTTGCAAGTCATATTTGTCTGTAACTTGGAAATAGTGCACCGGAACCGAGTTCCGGATGTTCCAGATTCATGTCATGGTGGCCACTTGATGTCTAACCGTTTTTTGAGTAGCTTCATCGAGCTTTATGATGCAAAACCATGTTCTTTGACATGTAGCAAGTCATTGTTGGTTGAAACGTAGAAATTGTCCTCACCGGAAACGGATTCCGGATGTTCCGGGTTGATGGTATTATGACATATTAACGAATCTACCGGTACTTGGAAGTTCTGTCTGAATAATCTTGATAAGACTTTATTTTTTCTAGGTCACAAATAATTTGACTTCAACTGTGCCAACTTCTTTCGCAGATCAAGGAACCGGTTCCGGAGGAGGAGGCCACGTAATTCGGAACCGGTTTCCAAAAATGTAACCAAAATGAACTTTTACTTCTTCTACTCAATTTTCCTTTTTTCAAATTTTGTCAATTCACATATGATTAATTTCGTCAATTTAATAAATAAAACAATTTTGAAAATCGTTTTGTCAATTTTAAAATTAAGTCAGTTTTGTAAATTTCTATTTTTTAACTTTGTGTTTTTCTTAAATTTTGTATTTTTTATTTGTTTTTTTTTTTTTTTTATTTGGCAAGTTATGTCATTTTTTTATTTTATTATATTTTTTTTCCAATATGGTAAATTTTCACCATTAGGAATTTTTTGCTAATTTTATTTTTTGACATTTCTGTCATTCTTAACATTTTTTACTTTTTTGAAAATTTTGTCATTTTGACAGTTTTGTCATTTTGACAATTTTGACAATTCTAAAAGTTTTGGCAATTATGTCATTTTTGACAATTATGTTATTTTTGACAATTACGTAATTTTTGACAATTTTGTTATTTTTGGCAATGTAATTTTTTTCAATTTTGTCAACTTTGTAAATTTTGTAAATTTTGAAAATTTTGACAGTTTTTTCAAATTTGTAAATTTTGTAAATTTTGTAAATTTTGTAAATTTTGTAAATTTTGTAAATTTTGTAAATTTTGTAATTTTTTTAAATTTTTTAAATTTTTTAAATTTTGTAAATTTTGTAAATTTTGTAAATTTTGTAAATTTTTTAAATTTTGTTAATTTTGTAAGTTTTGTAAGTTTTGTGAATTTTGTAAATTTTGTAAATTTTGTAAATTTGACATTATTGACATTATTGACATTTTTGACATTTTTTACATTTTTTAATTTTTTACAATTTTTTACATTTTTCGCATTTTTTACATTTTTTACATTTTTTACATTTTTAAATTTTTTACATTTTTTACATTTTTTACATTTTTTACATTTTTTACATTTTTGACATTTTTTACATTTTTTACATTTTTTACATTTTTTACATTTTTACATTTTTTAATTTTTTATATTTTTTACATTTTTTACATTTTTTACATTTTTTACATTTTTTACATTTTTTACATTTTTTACATTTTTTAAATTTTTTAAATTTTTTACATTTTTTACATTTTTTACATTTTTTAAATTTTTTACATTTTTTTAATTTTTAACCTTTTTTAAATTTTTTTACATTTTTGACTTTTTTTACATTTTTGACATTTTTGACATTTTTTACATTTTTTACATTTTTTTCATTTTTGACATTTTTGACATTTTTGACATTTTCGACATTTTTGACATTTTCGACATTTTTGACATTTTTGACATTTTTGACATTTTTGACATTTTTGACATTTTTTACATTTTTTACATTTTTGTCATTTTTGTCATTTTTTACATTTTTTACATTTTTTACATTTTTTACATTTTTTACATTTTTCACATTTTATACATTTTTTACAGTTTTTACATTTTTTACATTTTTTCCTTTTTTTCCTTTTTTTACATTTTTTACATTTTTTACATTTTTTACATTTTTTACTTTTTTTACATTTTTTACATTTTTTACATATTTTATTTTTTACAATTTTTTACATTTTATATTTTTTTACATTTTTTACATTTTTTACATTTTTTACATTTTTTACATTTTTTACATTTTTTACATTTTTTCCTTTTTTTATATTTTTTACATTTTTTACATTTTTTACATTTTTTACATTTTTTACATTTTTTACTCTTTTTACATTTTTGACATTTTTGACATTTTTGACATTTTTTGACATTTTTGACATTTTTGACAGTTTTGACAGTTTTGACATTTTTGACATTTTTGACATTTTTGACATTTTTGACATTTTTGACATTTTTGACATTTTTGACATTTTTGACATTTTTGACATTTTTGACAATTTGACGTTTTTGACAATTGCAAATTTGTGAGAATGTGTAAAAAATAAAGAATTGTTTCTTTAACTTTTTTTCTGTAGTTTTTATTTATTTTTTGGTTATTTATTTAATTTTGCCGATTTTGTAAATTCTGTTAATTTTGATATTTTGATCATTTTGACAATTTTGATAATTTGTCGATTTTGATCATTTTGAAAATTTTGACATTTTTTTCATTTTTGTCAATTTGGTCAATTTTGTCAATTTTGTCAATTTTGTCAATTTTGACAATTTTGACAATTTTGACAATTTTGACAATTTTGACAATTTTGACAATTTTGACAATTTTGACAATTTTGACAATTTTGACAATTTTGACAATTTTGACAATTTTGACAATTTTGACAATTTTGACAATTTTGACAATTTTGACAATTTTGTCAATATTGTCATTTATGTAAATTTTGTCAATATTGACGGTTTTGTCAATTTTGTAAATTTTGTTAATTTTGACATTTTTTAGAAATTTGACAATTTTTTAATTGACAATTTTGGCAATTTTGGCAATTTTAGCAATCTTGACAATTTTGATAATTTTTTTTCACAGGTTTGACAGTTTGTCAATTTATTTTTACATTTTGTCAATTTTGTCATTTTTGTATTTTTTTGTAATTTTTGTATTTTTTTTTTTAATTTAGTTAATTTTGATGCAATTTTCTTAATTTTCTCAATTTAGTAAATTTGTTTATTTGGGTATTTTTTCTTATATTGTTCATTTAAGCAATTTTGCCAAATTTTAAAAATATATTTTAAATGATTTGATGACTTGTATAAGTATCTTTTTGATTGATAATTACAGTATTTATCTAAAAAATAAAAATAATACAAAATCTTTTTAATAAAATTGCTAAAGCAATACAATTTGAATTCTAAAATGTGAGTTATTTTTAATATTGGATTTTTTTCTGAAATTGTATTTTTTAGTATTTTAAACAAAAAATATGAAAATAAAAAATTATAGAAAATTTTTCACGTATTCTAAATTTGATCATTATTTTAACAGCAGATTTGAGCATTTTATTTAGGAAAATCTTTTAGTTTGAAATTTTCACTAACTATCGTAAAAATTGTAGATGGATTTTTCAACACAAAGAAAAATACAAAAATGTTTTTTTAAATACAGAAAAAAATTATTCCACTTTTTTTTTACTTTCAGAATATTTTTTCATTATTAATTAATGTTCTTTACAAAATGATTAAGGCTGGTAAAAATATTTTTAAAAGTTTTTGTCACCCCCCCCCCTCCCCCCCCCCCCCCTTCAAAATTGGCCCGAAAAATCAGAGGGGGGAAAAAAATATTTTTACAATAAACTTCAAAATTTCAATGAAAATTCATGTGCAGCCAGTTGAAATCAAAATAAAATACATTCTTCTGCGTTTAAAATCATTTTTAGCATGTTTGGGTTTATTAAAAAATCTTAAGATTTTTTGAAAATTTTCGATGCAAAATCTTTTTTTTCGATACAATTTTTGTTTTTGTCAGATCTTAGATTTTTTGAAAACTAATGATTGCAAAACAACTGAACTAGTGTAAAATGTATTTTAAAACACTTTTTTCATTTAAATGTGAAGACTATGGCTCGTTATTTTAATTTTCATATTTTTTTTATTTTTTTGGAAAGGGTTTTAAAAAACCAAAACAATAAAAATTGTTCAAAATATTTAGTTAAAAACAACATAAAATTTTATTCATTACACTAAAAACATTTAAGTTTTTAAAAACGTTTTTTAAACTGTTCTATGTAAAAAACAGTAAATATAACAAATTATTAAAAAAAAAACTAGTTATAAAAATGAGCATTTTATACCAAAATGTTTATTTTTTATTTCAAAATATAAAAAAATGTTTTTAAATTAAATTCTAAGTCATTTGAAGATAGTTTATTTTAAACTATTCTATGTAGAAAAACACTTAATTATGCAGAATTTATATTTAATAAATATAAAACGGTATTTTTCAAACTATTCTATGTAAGCATTTCAAAATACAAAAAAAATATGTTATAAGCTAAAATCTAAGTCATTTGAAATTAAATTTTCAACAAAATAAATATTGATCATTATGAAAAGAAAAAAAAATAAATAATAAATTATTAAATTTTGTTTAAAAAAAAGTGCGATTTGATTTTTTTGTGAAATATTTTCGAAAAAGAAGTCAAAATATTTAATTTTTTGTTGAACATTTAAATTAAAAAAAAACACTAATTTGTTAAAATTTTAGATTTTTATACCTCAAATTCTGATAATGTAAATTTTTCTTCTAAACTCAAATATAGATGTTCAGATCAAAATAAATGATCCTGTCTTGGTCTTCAGCTTGTCGAATTTAATAATCTCACCTCATCATGCTTAAACATGACATTGTTGTTCCAGCAATCCCCGTGACAAATAACCGCGTACGGTTCCGCACTGGCGCCCTTCGTCAGCTCCCGGATGTGGTCCAAAAAGTTAACCTTCAACGCGTCCCGCGTCTTCTCGTACACCTCCGGCTCCGTCTTCTCGTCCAGCGTCTCGAGCGCCCTCGTGACCAACGCCTGGAACCACTGTTCCATCGAGGCGTCATCATCCCGCGTCGTAAACAGCTCCACCATCGCCCGGAACGGCTCGAACCGTTCCGGCTGCTGGTCCCTCAGGGCAAACGACAGGGCGTGCAACTTCCCCAGGGTTTTAACCACCAACCGGAAGTGCTCCAACCCCTGCTCCTTGTGCCGATCGAACATCTCGAAGCCCTCCTGCTTGAGGTCCGCCATGAAGATGGCCTCCTCGTACTCCCGGACGCACGTCTTCAAGCACCGCGGAACCTGGTAGAACCCATCACCGGCCTCCAACGCGATACCCTTCTCCCGCTGGAACTCCTCCAGCACCGGGTAGATCGTGTCGTAAAAGTAAATCTCCCGCTCGAAGGCCGGATGGGCGAAGAACTGGTTCCGGCGGGCCTCGTTCTGCGGCGGAAGCTTCACGATGATGTTCAGGGCGCGACCTGAGCGGCGACACTCGGCCCGGGCCCGGAACAGCACTCCGATGTAGTTGTCGCCGATGGCGGAACCGGCCGTCAGGGTGAGCGCAAAGTCGTCCGAGTCGAGTTCGGAGCGGGCGACCTCTTCGAGCAGCTTCTGGGACGAGCCGACCGGAAGTTGGCCAGCCTCGAGGGCCATGGTGACCTGAGGGGAAGGGAGACGAAACGAGCGGGTTTTAGTTGAATTTGGTCAGTAGTGGCGCCGGCCTTGTCGAAGGGTAGATAGCGTTTTATTTGCGCTCTCTTTCTGTTTTTAAGCTGAGAGAAATTCTCTCGCAGAGAGAAGAGAAGGGAGTTCGTTTTCTACAATAACAAATTGCTCAAGGTGTCATTTAGTTAATATTCTACTGACCAAGTTAATTACAATAGACACTTATAAATTCAACTCAACTCTACGATTGATTGATAGTTGTTCCTATTTTTGTTCACCATCTGCGTCGGTGCTCGGTGGCAGAATGATTGAGAGAGACTGCAACCTTCTGGGTGTTTAGGGGTGACAATTAGCATATCTACTGTATTGGGAGTGTAATATCAACTTGCACGGTACTCTATCTGATTGCGTAAATTGCCATGGAGAGATCGATGTTGTCATTAATTGCATATTATCACTTTTCTACGACTGCAAGCATGCGGACTTTGAGTCACACAATGACTCGTTGAAAAATTGTAACACAGATACTATTTTTGAAAATGTGCATAGTAAATGTTGTCGAAAGCTACCAAATTTTGACGATACTTCAACAGCTTGTTGTTGCTCAAGAGTGTGTTTAAACATTCTCAAGAAGGTTTTTGAAGGCCCTTTCAAATTTACTAAACTTTTCGAAACCTGTGTCGTTAATGTCCGAATCTGTTTTTGGATAAACAGAAAACTATAAAACTGACAATATATTTAAATTTTAATTCGTTTGTTTACCCGTTTTGTAAAATTCAAATATAACCAAAATATTTTTTGGTAAATTTAGCTTTTAAAAAAAATAAGTAATTTATACCAAAAAATTATGTTACTTGAAATTGTTAATTTAATAAAAATATTACTTCTTTTGAAACTCATTTGCAAATTGAAAAAATTGTGTATTTAGAAAATGCCATTTTTGTTAAAAAATTGTATTTTAATAAAAAAAAAACAATAAGAAGATTGCTCAGTTATCGAAAGTAACTTCTCAAAATCTAGAATTTTTTTAAAGGTCCACTAAACAATTGTTTTTTGCTTTTTGAGTAGTTTTAAATACTAAAAAATCATTTTAAAAATTTCAAAATTCCTCAAAAAGTACAAAAATGTTAAAATTTAATTAAAATGTTTTTTCCCTTGGTTCAGTTCTTGGTTCAGAGAGGGCTGATTACTTAAAAACAGATTTCAAGCCCAATCTTTAAAATTTTACTAAATTGTGCTACTATCGAAAATTTGTAAAATTTCGATGAATCCATGACCATATTTTTTCCGTAATGTTTTATGTTTTTTTTTTTGATCTGTTGTCCAAAAATTCAAAATTTTCAAAAAGTCTAAACATGCCTTATTTGAATAGAAATACAAAAGTAAAAAAAATAATGGGGCAAAAACTTGAAATTAGACTTGCTATGGTCTTGTTGAACCTTTAAAACAAAACTCTGGAAATTTGAAATAAAAAAAAATATCTTCTTAGACATTGACTGTTTTTCAATTTTCACAAAATACTCATTTTTTTTCAAAAATTCCATTCAAAATTTCTCGAAAATATGTTTGTCCTGAAGTTCCAAGCCTTTATCGAACTGAGATCCCAAAATTCAAAATTTTTACAAAGATTGAAATTCCATAAAAAGGCGAAAAGTGTACAATCAATTTTATAATAAAAAATCAATGATATTTTTTAGTATAATTTTTCGCCCCACGATTTTTGGGAAAAAAAGATTGGTAGAATGAAATCCAAACAAAAAATTAATGTTGAACCTAGCCTTAAATAGTAAAAAAAAAGCTGGAAATATTCCAAATAATTCTTCAAATTCAAAATTATGTAAAACTGCGAGTGGGATTAGTGCGAAATATCGCATTTGAATACGAAGCTTTTTTTTCTGAGATGTGTCCAAATTACCGAATATTAAAGTTTTTTCAAACATTTGCATAAAAATATTCTCATTATAATTTTTGGATTGCAAATTTCTTTTTGAAGTTTTCTTACAATTATAATTTTTTTAAAAAAACTGCAACACTGTATTCAAAAATATAAGTTCCAGAGCTCTAAAACTATTCTTTTTTAAGGTGTATCGTTTTTTTTTTTCTGAAGGATCTATTAGACTATGGAAACCAAAAAACTAACTCGCATTTTCTTGTGTTTGACAGTTTGCCAAACTTGTTTGCGGCCAAATGTATGCAGGCTGCAAACAAATCCAGGCTAACAAACAAAGCTGGCTAGCTGCCTAATAGTACAAAAAAAAGTTTGTTTGTTTGTCTGTCGTAGTCTAATACCTCCTTGAGTCAACCAGTTTTTGAATATAGAGCAGTTCTCTACGGAATCGTTTTTTTCTTTAATTTTAATATTTTTCAATCCGACTGAAACTTTTTTGGTGCCTTTGGTATACCCAAATAAGCCATTTTGCATCATTAGTTTGTCCATATAATTTTCCATACAAATTTGGCAGCTGTCCATACTGATAATTTCAAAAATCTTTTAAAGGAATTTTTTGATCGATTTGGTGTCTTCGGCCAAGTTGTAGGTATGGATAAGGACTAAACATAAAAAAATGCTATTTTTATTTTATTTTATTTTCTGATATGACATCAAATGCCAAATTTTTAGAAATTTCCAGATTGGGCCAAAAATCTTTGACCGAGCTATGATTTTTTGAAATAATATTTTTTTTTAAAAAATCTAAATATTGGTCGCAAAAGTTTTTCAATTTAATTTTTTTGATGTAAAATCGAATTTGCAATTAAAAAGAACTTTAGTGAAATTTTGATAAAGTGCACCGTTTGCAAGTTAAGGCCATTTTTAGGAGACTTTTTTGAAAATAGTAGCACTTTTTATTTTTTTAAATTAGTGCCCATGTTTGACCACTCTAAAAAATTTTTTTTTGAATAGATGAGAAAATTCTCTATATTTTACTTTTTCGAGCTTTATTGATTCGACCCTAAATTGCTGAGATATTGCCATACAAAGGTTTAAAAACAGGAATATTGATGTTTTCTAAGTCTCTCCCAAACAACCCACCATTTTCTAGCTTCGATATCTCAGCAATGAATGGTCCGATTTACAATGTTAAAATATGAAACATTCGTGCAATTTTCCGATCTTTTCGAAAACAATGATTTATAAAATTTCAAACCAAGACTAACATTTCAAAAGGGCGTAACATGGAATGTTTGGCCCTTTTGAAATTTTAGTCTTAATTTACAAATTTTTGAAAATATTGTTTTCGAAAAGATCGGAAATTTCACGAATGTTTCATATTTTAACATTGTAAATCGGACCATTAGTTGCTGAGATATCGACATTAGAAAATGGTGGGTTGTTTGGGTGAGACTTAGAAAACATCAGTTTTCCTGTTTTTAAAACTTTGCATGGCAATATCTCAGCAACTAAGGGTCGTATCAACAAAGTTCAAAAGTGCAAAATATAGAGAATTTTCTCAGCTTTTCAAAACAATTTTTTTTCATAAGTTGGCAAACATGGGAACTTATTTTAAAAAATGAGTAACTGTGACAATTTTTAAAAAAAGTTACCTAAAATTGGCCTTAACATGCAAACGGTGCACTGTATCAAAATTTAACTAAAGTACTTTTTGATTGCAAATTTGATTTTACATCGAAAAATGAATTTGAAAAAAAAAATACAGCGAGTGTTTCGATTTTTCGAACTCGGTATGGATTCAAAAAATCATAAATCGGTCAAAGATTATTTGCTCATTCTGAAAATTTCTGAAAAGTTGGCATTTTATGTCCTCTAAAACATATCAGAAAATGAATCAAAAAATAAAAATAGTTTTTTTTGCAAATCAAGATTTAGTGACAAAAAGAAAAATGAAAAATCACCTTTTTTTTACCGTGTATCATTTTTTCAGTGTAGTCCATATCCATACATACCTACAACTTTGCCGAAGACACCAAATCGATCAAAAAAATCCTTCAAAAGATACAGATTTTTGAATTTTCATACATCATTAATGTATGGTCAGCTGTCAAATTTATATGAAAAATTATATGGGTAAACTAATGATACAAAATGGCTTCTTTGGGCATACCGAAGGCACCAAAAAAGTTTCAGTCGGATTAAAAAATACAAAAAAAAATTGAATGACCGAAATCTCAGAGAATTGCTCAAAAGTTTAAAAAAAACAAGTTTTTTAAGCAACTTACAAAGGTCGAAAGACACATGTTCGAATAGACGAAAGGTCGAGAGATAAAAGGTCGAATGGGCAAAAGACCGAAAAAAACAAAAAGGTCGAAAGTAAACCAAAGGTTGAAAAATTAAAGTGTCAAAAATGAGTTTTTTAACTTACAAAAGTCGAAGGACACATGATCGAAAAGTCAATAAGATCGAAAGGTGAACAAAATGCTGGAAAAGGATCAAAGGTCGAAAGGAAAAATGGTCAAAATATAAGTATTTGTTTGAAAGATGATAAAATTCACAAAAAAATACTTGAAAAAAATATTTGAAAAACTGCTCTGAGTGTTTGAAAGCATGGAAAATTATCAAACATAGTATTGATAGAAAGTACAAAAATTAACTTTTGCACTAAAACGAGATGTGCGAAAATAGGACGAATGACATAAGATCGAAAGGACAAAGGGTTGAATGATGAAAGGTCAAAAGCCATAATGTCGAATGACAAAAAAAAAGTAGAATTATCTCATTCCCTGTCAACAAATATTGCAAATGTATCGAAGCTAAAGGAACCGTTTGAAACCGAGTGCAGTAATTCTTTTTTATTAAAAAAGATATTTAAAAAGAAATTGTTTTGTTGGAAAGGTTTAAAATTTATGACACCAGAGTAAAATCCAATTCTCTTCGCTAGGATTTTAGAGCAATTCCATGTCAAATAGGGAATCGGTTGTACCTGACCCTCTCCGATTTCAATGAAACTTTGTAGACATGTTATCCTAGGCATACATAAGCCATTTTTGTGTATATGGAGCCAGTAACACTCGATAATGACATTTGAGAAGGGCGTTAGTGTTTTCATTATTTTTGTATTTCGTAATTTAAACATTGCTGTATCTCGAAGCCGTTGCATCGTATCAAAAAGTGGTCAAAGACAAACTTGTAGGAAATTTGACGGGCTTTCCGAAAAAAATACACTGAAACAAAAAAACACTCCACTTTTATGAGATTTTTTTATTTTTAAGTTTAAAAGTCAAATTTGAAGGTGAGCCCACGATTTTTTTCGTTCAAAATTTTTGTGAAAATAGTCTACAATGTTACAAAAAGACTCACGAAAAATGCAGGATGGAGCAACTCACCTAAAAAAATACAAAAATCATTTACTGAAACTGTTTTTTTGAAAAGTGCTCTAAACGTCAAAATTTTCAAAAACCGAATACGGGAATCGATTCTTCAGACAATTTTACATAAAAGTCTCCATATTGACCATTGTCCTAAGTCCAATCCTTGTGAAGTAACAGCGGTTTTAAAAATAAAAATGTTGAAAAAATAGGTTTTTTGATGGTTTTTGGCAATTTCTATATGACCGACTTGATTTTTCAGTCTCGAAAATATTTTTACCGGAAAGCTCGTCCAATTTCCCATAAGTTTGTCTTTGACCACATTTCAATTGGATGTATGGGCTTACAGATATAAGCTAATTACATTGCTCATAACTGAAAACATAATATTTTTTCAGTGTATTATAGTAACCTGAATAGTAAATTAGCTTATATCTGTAAGCCCATACATCCAATTGAAATGTGGTCAAAGACAAACTTATGGGCAAGCTTCCCTGCACCGTGCGGTACACGCGGTTCGCTTGTACCTCGGGTTTGCTTTGCGCCTGCATTGTTCGGTTTACACCCGTACCCGACTCACACGAACCGAGGGTATTTTGGTACATCGTACCAGCGCACCACGACACTCTCGGTTCGCCGCATCGGTTTTGTGTCTGGCACTCACCCATGGCATGAACCCGGTATATGAGCCAAGGTGCTTCACTCGTTACAAGCCGAGGTACGTGTCGTGGTACGCGCTGGCGGTACAAAACGGGTTCAATACCACGACACGTACCACGGCACGCTGGGTTCATGCCATGGGTGAGTGCCAGACACAAAACCGATGGGGCGAGCCGAGAGTGTCGTGGTGCGCTGGTACGATGTACCAAGATACCAATACACAAATGGGTTCAGGCACGTACCGAAGCTAGAAAACCAAACCTACGGTGTGCGTTGGCACTGGCGCATGGGAAGCTTGCTTATGGGAAATTGGACGAGCTTTCCGGTAAAAATATTTTCGAGACTGAAAAATCAAGTCGGTCATATAGAAATTGCCAAAAACCATCAAAAACCCTATTTTTTCAACATTTTTATTTTTAAAACCGCTGTTACTTCACAAGGATTGGACTTAGGACAATGGTCAATATGGAGACTTTTATGTAAAATTGTCTGAAGAATCGATTCCCGTATTCGGTTTTTGAAAATTTTGACGTTTAGAGCTCTTTTCAAAAAAACAGTTTCAGTAAGTGATTTTTGTATTTTTTTAGGTGAGTTGCTCCATCCTGCATTTTTCGTGAGTCTTTTTGTAACATCGTAGGCTATTTTCACAAAAAAATTGAACGAAAAAAAATCGTGGGCTCACCTTCAAATTTGACTTTTAAACCTAAAAATCAAAAAATCTCATAAAGGTGGGGTGTTTTTTTCTTTCAGTGTATTTTTTTCGAAAAGCCCGTCAAATTTCCTACAAGTTTGTCTTTGACCAACGGCAACGGCTTCGAGATACAGCAATGTTTAAATTACGAAATACAAAAATATTTAAAACACTTACACCCTTCTCAAATGTCATTATCGAGTGTAACTGGCTCCATATACACAAAAATGGCTTGTATAGGCCTAGGATAACATGTCTACAAAGTTTCATTGAAATCGGAGAGGGTCGAGAAAAAAGTACCTAAAAAATTCCTGTTTTGGGCTGGAATTGCTCTTTAGCGGATTGTAGACTGGATTTCGCCATGTTAAGTGATGAACCAGAGTAAAATCCAACTCTGAGACAAACTATACTTTTCAATAGTTTCGCTGCCGGTCGACGTGTGATAGATTGGTTGGAGTTATTCAAACGACATTAAATGTTATATTTTTTGCCAAACCTTTATTAACCTCTCTCTTTAACCCTGCGCCAGCATCTTCTCCACCCAAGTGACAAACGCCTTCTGCGAACGAGCCCCGTTGTATTTCGTTTCCTCCTTTCCATTCCTGAACAACCTAACGTCCGGAATGTACTCGATCCGGTACTTTCCCCCGAGCGACTTATGGACGGTCACATCCACCTCGCCCAACTTCGCCACCGATCCCTTTTCCTCAAGTTCCTGGGCCGCTTTTTCGAACTGGGGATGGGCGGACTTGCAGGCGCCACACCACGGCGCGTAGAACATCACCAGCACGAACTCGTTCTCGTTGATGACTGGGTTGAAGTTTTTGTTGGTCAGGATCAGTACGCCATTTTTGGTTGTTACGTCCTCCTGGGGGGTTACTGGGGCGATGATGGTCAGGAGGAGTCCCACGGTTGTGAGGGTTAGGAGGAACATTTTTTGAAGATTCTTCTCTGCTAGGCCGATCTGACCAACTGAAACTTTGTTCAGTGAAGAGTACACCTAAATAGGTCTGACTGACTGACCGTAAAATTTAAAGATGGTTGATTTATCCACCACTACAATTTAGCTCCCAATCAATCAGTAAACAAAATTAGTCCGGTTCTTTTTCTAAATTGAATGTTTTTAGAAAATGTGACCAAGTGTTTAATTCCGTTCAGATTGTCATCAATTAATTGCAAGGTGGCTGAGCGTTATAACAGTTGATAGTGGGCATAGAGATGCACCAGCTCAAAGTATTTAAGGGGAAAAAAGTGACAAGTTGTGGACTAGTTCGGTTCAGTTCTGCAACAGTGGAAGTGGTTCTGTTTCATCTAAGATCATAAGATCATTCCAGTTTTTTTGTTTTTCTTTCCAACTTCGAAAATTCCATTTAAAATACATATCATAGTTTATGCTCCAACCTCTCTCAAAAAAAGCATTAAAAAAATGAGGGGTTTTTGAATAAGTTTTTTTACATGAAATGTGAGGCAAAATTACATCGAATTGATGTAAATTTACAGTACCATAAACGGTTAAAAAATCATGATAATATTACATCTGGGAAGGGGTACATTTTTATTTGAGAAAAAAATATGTAATTTTACCTCTGAAAATGTGTAATTTTACCACTTTTCTGGTGTTATGCCACTGAGGTAAAATTACATCATAAACGAAGTAATACTCAACCTTATAAAATTACATCTTTCAAAATTACACAATATTCTACTGTGTAGTGTATCCTTCCCCTTGATCCTTCTATAGACTTTTAAACAGTTTAACTGATTATGATATATCTAGAGTTTATTTTTTGTAAAGTTCCCAAAACATATGAATCACAATAGCTTATTGGAGTTAAAAAACTAGATATGTTGTTGTTTCCAGAAAAAAAGGGTGTAGTTATCTTATATTTTTTAAGCAACTTCTTTTTCATTTTAAAGACATTCTAAAAATTGCTTTGAACAGCTTAATATTAAAACAATTATGCCCTTCTCAAAACTCTTTTCCTAAAAGTCTTAAAATTAAAAAAAAAACAAATTTTGACATTTTTTGAAATTATAAAGGTTTTTTATATTGTTGAAATTCATAAAATTATGTTATTAAAATTCATAAAATTCTTCAAATTCTTAAATTCAAAAAAACTAAATATTTTTTTTAATTTAAGAATTTTATTTTATTTAAAGAATTTTAGGAACTTTAAAAAAATTAGGAATTTAAATTTTTCTAAAAATATCAAAAATTTAAAAAAATATTAGAATTTTAAGACCTTCTTAAAAAAAATAAATTCTTTAAATTCTTAAATTTCTTCAAATTCTTAAAATTCTTAAAATTCTAAAAAAAAATTAAAATCCTAAAAAATTCTTAAAATTTTTAAAATTCTTAAAATTTTTAAAATTCTTAAAATTCTTAAAATTCTTAAAATTCTTAAAATTCTTAAAATTCTTAAAATTTTTAAATTCTTAAAATTCATGAAATTCTTAAAATTCTTAAAATTTTAAAATTCTTAAAATTCTTAAAATTCTAGAAATTCTTAAAATTCTTGAAATTCTTAAAAATTTCATGATTCTTTAAATTCTGTAAATTCTTTAAATTCTTTAAATTCTTTAAATTCTTTAAATTCTATAAATTCTTTAAATTCTTTAAATTCTTTAAATTCTTTAAATTCTTTAAATTCTTTAAATTCTTTAAATTCTTTAAATTCTTTAAATTCTTTAAATTCTTTAAATTCTTTAAATTCTTTAAATTCTTTAAATTCTTTAAATTCTTTAAATTCTTTAAATTCTTTAAATTCTTTAAATTCTTTAAATTCTTTAAATTCTTTAAATTCTTTAAATTCTTTAAATTCTTTAAATTCTTTAGATTCTTTATATTTTTAAAATTCTTAAAATTCTTTAAATTCTTTAAATTCTTTAAATTCTGTAAATTCTTTAAATTCTTTAAATTCTTTAAATTCTTTAAATTCTTTAAATTCTTTAAATTCTTTAAATTCTTTAAATTCTTTAAATTCTTTAAATTCTTTAAATTCTTTAAATTCTTTAAATTCTTTAAATTCTTTAAATTCTTTAAATTCTTTAAAATCTTTAAATTCTTTAAATTCTTTAAATTCTTTAAATTCTTTAAATTCTTTAAATTCTTTAAATTCTTCAAATTCTTTAAATTCTTTAAATTTTTTAAATTCTTTACATTCTTTAAATTCTTTAAATTCTTTAAATTCTTTAAATTCTTTCAATTCTTTAAATTCTTTAAATTCTTAAAATGCTTAAAATTTATAAAATTCTTAAAATTTATAAAATTCTTAAAATTCTTAAAATTCTTAAAATTCCTTAAATTCTTAAAAATCCTAAAAATTCTTAAAATTCTTAAAATTCTTAAAATTCTTAAAATTCTTAAAATTCTTAAAATTCTTAAAATTCTTAAAATTCTTAAAATTCTTAAAATTCTTAAAATTCTTAAAATTCTTAAAATTCTTAAAATTCTTAAAATTCTTAAAATTCTTAAAATTCTTAAAATTTTTAAAATTCTATTAATTTTAAGAATTTTAAGAATTTTAAGAATTTTAAGAATTTTAAGAATTTTAAGAATTTTAAGAATTTTAAGAATTTTATGAATTTTAAGAATTTTAAGAATTTTAAGAATTTTATAAATTTTAAGAATTTTAAGAATTTTAAGAATTTTAAGAATTTTAAGAATTTTAAGAATTTTATGAATTTTATGAATTTTATGAATTTCAAGAATTTAAAGAATTTAAAGAATTTTAAGAATTTTAAGAATTTTAAGAATTTTAAGAATTTTAAGAATTTTAAGAATTTTAAGAATTTTAAGAATTTTAAGAATTTTAAGAATTTTAAGAATTTTAAGAATTTTAAGAATTTTAAGAATTTTAAGAATTTTAAGAATTTTAAGAATTTTAAGAATTTTAAGAATTTTAAGAATTTTAAGAATTTTAAGAATTTTAAGAATTTTAAGAATTGTAAGAATTTTAAGAATTTTAAGAATTTTAAGAATTTTAAGAATTTTAAGAATTTTAAGAATTTTAAGAATTTTAAGAATTTTAAGAATTTTAAGAATTTTAAGAATTTTAAGAATTTTAAGAATTTTAAGAATTTTGAGAATTTAAGAATTTTAAGAATTTTAAGAATTTTAAGAATTTTAAAAATTTTAAGAATTTTAAGAATTTTAAGAATTTTAAGAATCTTAAGAATTTTAAGAATTTTAAGAATATTAAGGATTTTAAGAATTTTAAGAATTTTAAGAATTTTAAGAATTTTAAGAATTTTAAGAATTTTAAGAATTTTAAGAATTTTAAGAATTTTAAGAATTTTAAGAATTTTAAGAATTTTAAGAATTTTAAGAATTTTAAGAATTTTAAGAATTTTAAGAATTTTAAGAATTTTAAGAATTTTAAGAATTTTAAGAATTTTAAGAATTTTAAGAATTTTAAGAATTTTAAGAATTTTAAGAATTTTAAGAATTTTAAGAATTTTTAGAATTTTTAGAATTTTTAGAATTTTTAGAATTTTTAGAATTTTTAGAATTTTTAGAATTTTTAGAATTTTTAGAATTTTTAGAATTTTTAGAATTTTTAGAATTTTTAGAATTTTTAGAATTTTTAGAATTTTTAGAATTTTTAGAATTTTTAGAATTTTTAGAATTTTTAGAATTTTTAGAATTTTTAGAATTTTTAGAATTTTTAGATTTTTTAGAATTTTTAGAATTATTAGAATTTTTAGAATTTTAAGAATTTTAAGAATTTTAAGAATTTTAAGAATTTAAAGAATTTTAAGATTTTTTTAAGAATTTTAAGAATTTTAAAAAATTTTAGAATTTAAAGATTAAAAATTTTAAGAATTTTAAAAAATTTTAGAATTTAAAGATTAAAAATTTTAAGAATTTCAAGATTTTTTTGAGTTTAAACAAAAAAAGTTGACTGTTACAAAACATCAACTCAAGAAATGAAAAAAATAAAAAAATAATAAAATCATTTCAAATTGCTTTTTCTTTCTTTCTCATACGCATTTTCTTCCATTTGAGTTTTGCTCAAAATTGTTTAATCAAACTCGCCTTCAGTTTTCTACCTTCTTATCTTCGTTTAACTACTGATTTTATTTTTTTTCAAAATGAACAACCACAAATAAAAATGAAGAAAAATAATAATATGATTTTGTTACAATTTTAATATCATAATCAATCCAAATCAAAAACCCA
Organism: Culex pipiens pallens; assembly: GCF_016801865.2. Taxonomy (NCBI): domain Eukaryota; kingdom Metazoa; phylum Arthropoda; class Insecta; order Diptera; family Culicidae; genus Culex; species Culex pipiens. The sequence continues at coordinate 15,854,120 of NC_068937.1, forward strand.
GGAAATTTTCATCAAAAAATCGCCATTTTTTCCTAAACACACCCTCCACTGCAAAACTCTCCCCGACTCAGTCCACAACTAGCCCCTCAAGCTTCTTCTCCTCCCTCCGCCATCTTCTCCTTAACCCACTCCAAGATGGCCTCCTTGGTGCGCTTGCTCTCGTACTTGGCCACCGGCTTCCCCCCACGGAACAGTCTCACGTCCGGCACGCCCCTAATCCCGTACTCCTTCATCAGACTCCGCTCCGCCCAGACGTTCACCTTGGCCACCCGAACCTCGGGCTGGTCCGTGGCCAGTTCCGCCGCGACCTCCTCAATCGTGGGCATCAACCGGTGACAGTGGCCACATTTGTCGCCGGAAAACATCACCAGCACGAACTCGTTCGCTTCGATGACCCCGGGGAAGGTTTGCGCCGTCAGGACGAGGACGCCGTTTTCGACCGGAATGTCCTCCTCGCCGGATGCCAGGTTGGTGGGAGGGCCGGCCAGGAAGAGGAGGGCCAGGGTCACGATGGAACGGAATGGGGTCATTTTTGGAACTGTTGCTAGAACTATTGACTTTAAGTTATTTAAAAAAAATCAAATGTAGAAAATTACGGATGTTTCAATTATGTTGCAAACATGTTGCACAAGGAAATCTTGTTGCAAATTAGTTGCACAATGATACATTTGCAACTTTTTACGGTTTTACTTGTAAAGCAAACTTTTGGCAACAAATTTGAACCATATTTGCACTTGCAACATATTTGCAACCTTTGTGCAACATCCTGTTTGTTTTATACTTATACAAGCTTTGAATTTGATAAGATTTTAAAATATCTGTGTTTGAAATACCTTGTAATTCATTGTTATTATCTATAGGATGCAATACATCGAAACAAACCGATTCCCCACCGCAAAACTATAATTACACCCCATCAAACACTGATCATTTCCCGTTTGTCACTGGCGAAACATCTCTACTCATCAAGTGGCGGAAAGCAAACACTTTTAAAGTAATTTGTTTTGCTGTTTTTTTTGCGTGCCTTCCGATCATCATCGAATGATCACAATTGAACAGGTTTTCGTTTTTTGCTTCGTTCATCATGATCTTTGCCACCTTGGCAGTGGCATCAAGAATAAATCTCCCGTTTCAGGTATCAAGTGTAGTGACAAAGTTGTTTTTGATTTGATGTGTATGGGTTTGTTATTGTCTGAATTGAGGTTAGAACGAACAAAATGAAGAAATAGAAAAAAATATTCAAATTTAACGAAAGTTTTTTCTAGTATTTTTTTTTGTAATTAAAAACATAAATTTTCAAAATACAAATATTTCTTTAAAAAAAAAAATCTTTTTGGAGACAACTTCACTGTAAAAAAATTGGTTATCAGAAACTTCATAACATCAAGTTTGCCGCATTGTGGTGTAATTTTACTTGATTATTTGTTAAACATGTAAAATTACACTTGAATGTATGTAAATATAACACAAAAAAATAATAATCATGGTTTTATTACATCTGGGATACATCTTTCATGTCACAAAAAATGTGTAATTTTACCTCTGAAAATGTGTAATTTTACCACTTTTCTGTTGTAATGTCGCTTTTTCAGTCTAAATTGAGGTAAAATTACATCATAAAAGAGGTAACATTCAACCTTCCAAAATTACACCATCAAAATTGACACAAGTTTTTACTGTGTAGCATGATTTTTTCAAAAAAATATCAGCAAATTTTGCAAAAGAATTACCCTTTGAACGTTTTTTTTGGCTGGTACATTGCTAAAATGATAGTGTGTAATTGTACTTTTTAAACATAAATTGAGGTATTTCATTAAAATAAAAAACTCTAAAACAGTAAAAATGCATGCAAAATTTTGAATCGTTTGATACCCATATTGCTAATTATAAAAATTTTAGAATTTTCAAAAAAATACGTTATTTTATGATTTTTTTAGTATTTATATTTTGAAATTTACCATATTATCAAAAAATATTTATTAACTTGCAAATTCAACATTATTGTGTTGGTTTTAGTCGTTTTAGAAAAATATATTCAAGTTATCGTCCGTTATCATCGATAAAATTGAATATTCTATCGATTAACAACCTTGGTCACAATCTATCAGATATATAGAAAAAATATTAATTTTACATAAGAAACTGGTAAAACTACACATTGATTGATGTAAAATTACATAAAACACGTAATGAATTCCATCTTAGATTGGTTGATGCCTTCCTCACATTTATATAGTCTTTTATTTGAGTAAATCAAAATTTGCAACCCGCAAATGTTACGTCAGAAAAAAATTGTGTAATTTTACCTCCGAAAATGTGTAACTTTACCACTTTGCTGGCGTCTAAATCGAGGTAATATTCAACCTATCAAAATTACACCTAACAATTTTACACAATTGTTTACTGTGTATGGTGCCAAATTTAGCCTACTATTCGTCACAAAAAATAACAGTGCTTAAAAGTTTGTTGTAGCACTCATTTAAGTGATGAAAAGCGCTTTGACAAAACAATCAAAATATAGATGCTTCTTCAGCTCCACCGATGATGACTTATTGAGACTTTCATGTGGATTAAAACTTTTTTGTCCTTTTTTTCAAGATTAAAAAAAACGATTTTTCTCAAAAAGTACTAAAATCTTGTACTAAAAAGACAATATCTAAAGTTAGACTTGGCCAAACATGATTAAAGTTGGGCAGTACACACGTTAGAATGTTGACTAGAGGTTGTCAGTCCGGTTTTCTGAGAAAACTAAACGTTTCCGAGAAATCTCAATTTAACCGAAAAAGACCAAGTCTTGCCCTTAGCTCTTAACCAAAGTCAAAAAATAATTTGAAGTTCTCTACATTTTTTCAGTTTTTTTTTTTATCATTTCTAATCATTTTTATTCCAACAACCATGATTTCTATTAAATGCTAAAAAATCTGCTTTTCACATAACAATATTTGCGATTCACTTATCAGCAGCCTCTCCACCCCAATTAATTACCCTTGACATTGTTTTATCGCCCACTTCACACTCTGAATTGCCGTCCAATGACAAAACCAACCTGTTTAGATGCTTCTCAAGCTGGTAAGCAAATTGTTCTCAAATCTCGACCACACGCCGCCGCCGTTCGTTGACTTCCTTTTACGGAGAATCGCTGATAACACAAGGGTTGCGATGATTTGAGGAAATTCGTCGTACACTTTTCGCAAACTCACTGGCGCGCTGATAAGTGGTCACTAAACGGGGTTTCAAGGTTTTTGGTGCCACGAGAGATCTATTCCGCTGGACCACCGAGTCACGACTGGAGCCGAGCTGAAACTGAGCTCCCAGTTTTCAAGTGCGACAAGACTAACTAATAAGTTCTAATACACGGCGGCGACGTGCAAAATCGCACTTGACTTGTTCACTATCCCTTGGAATGTCAGTTTTACTAGATTTTTTTTGTCGTTGAAAGATTCATTTTTGTTATTTTTTATTTACTTTTTAGAAGTTTGTTGACAGGTTTTTCAAGAAATCTTATTTTTAGTACAACTTTAGTACTAAGGGTTCGTCCAGTGAAGGAGTGTCCCATCGCGCTCATCACGCCAAATTTGTGGACACAGATAATTCTAAACGAATATGTGTGTGAATGTTTTGTTTGCTCTCTAATGCTGGTTGACGATGATGATGATGATGGACCATGACTCTTAAAAATCATGCGGTAACAATCTGCGATCGTGCGTTTGATGAATCTGCTGCGCGGTGGAACTTGTAGTGAACATTGTCGTGCGCGATTTTGGGCATTAAACCAACCCTAAAAAGCAATCTAAAAACCTTGAAAAGCTTTATTTTATTGAATATCAGATTTCTCTGAAAATGAGATTTTTTTCCATTCTTTAACGTTTTTGAATAATTTGTTAATGTACGAACGACGTCACAATCGCTAATTCACATTGCTGACAATCATCATCATAAAGGTATAATTTGTCTGTTGTTTGAAGAACAATCCAGGAAGTAAAATACCCTCGGTTCCATCTATCATCAGCTCTTCTTTAAAACTGTGCTCAATTTGCGTTTTTTGCTAAATTGAACACGAGAGGAGATCGCGGTTTGGCACTACCACTAGATCCTGGTGTCAAAAACAATCAACTGATTCAACTGATGTTGACTAATTGGGACTTACACGTTGAATAAAACTGACTTTTCTTACATTGAATTCATATTTACTTTCGATTTTTTGAAATTCAAAATAATCAATAATTGGCCTTGAAACTATATTTTTCTTCAAAAAAGTACTAAAATCTAGTACTAAAAAGACAATATCTTGAGTCAGAGCAAACCAAATATGCTCAAAGTTGGGCAAAATACGCGTTAGAATATGGGCTACAAGTTGTCAGTTCGGTTTTCCGAAAAAAAATATAACGTTTCTGAAAATTTTAATTTTATCGAAAAAATACCGATCCTTGCCCTTAGTCCTTAAACCAAAAATTTGAAAATTAAATTGAACATTAAGCAAATAAGAGTTCATTCACGTTGGTTTAGCAATTTTGTTACCTTTTTTTCACGATTAAAAATATTCAATTAAATTACATTTTTCTTAAAAAAAAGTACTAAAATATAGTACTAAAAAGACAATATCTTAAGATAGACTAATCCAATCATGCTCAAAGTTGGGCAGTAGATGCGTAAGAACGTTGGCTACAAGTTGTCAGGTTAGTTTTTCGGAAAAATCAACCGTTCTCCTGAAAACTCCATTTTTTTCTAAGCACTTCCAAGTTTGTCCCTTAGTCCTTAAACAAAAAAAAAATGACAAAAGCAAACCTGTTGCAAAAAATTCACAGAAAAAAAATTCTTCTCCACAAACTTTTGGTCCAACCATCCAATTTTGAGTGTAATTCCCACAAAAAAAAGGTTCGATGACCCACTTAATAGATGTGATGGCACGAGCAGTTTGGTCTTCTAGTTTTGTTATTATTTTTTTTTTGACTTCAATTAACACGACTCCACGAGAGATGACCTCATCAAAATCGCCACTGGAAACTGATATTTTGTTTAGAGCAGAACTTTTGGCACCAACCTCTTCGATGTTGTTCATTGCACGATTCTAAATCTTAACACAATCACTACATCAACTTCCTTCCGCGTGCGAATCTAGAACAAACCTGCGGTTTATCGCGCCAGATCATCTCTTATTTATAGACTCTCTCGGTCGAACGGTAATCCTGTAATAATTCCGGAGGATGAGTCTCCATTTGATTCAGTGGCAGATTGATTGGAAGTATGATTGGTTACGTGGCGAAGTGAGTTTCTTTGGGCTTGATTGATGTTTAAACAAAAAAAAATAAACTTTAAGAATTTTTAATGATTTTAGGTTGTTTTTAATTTAAGAATGAGATATTTTAATATTTTCAGAATTCAAAAAAACAATAACTTAAATTTAAAGAATTTTGAGGATTTAAAAATTTGTAAGAATTTGCAGATTTCAGGAATCTTTAAAATTAAAAGGATTTTGAAAATTTTAAGACTTTCAAGAATTTTAAGAATTTTAGGAACTTTCAGAATTTTAAGACTTTTAAGAATTTTAAGAATTTTAAGAATTTTAAGAATTTTAAGAATTTTAAGAATTTTAAGAATTTTAAGAATTTTAAGAATTTTAAGAATTTTAAGAATTTTAAGAATTTTAAGAATTTTAAGATTTTTTATAATTTTTAGAATTTTAAGAATTTTAAGAATTTTAAGAATTTTAAGAATTTTAAGAATTTTAAGAATTTTAAGAATTTTAAGAATTTTAAGAATTTTAAGAATTTTAAGAATTTTAAGAATTTTAAGAATTTTAAGAATTTTAAGAATTTTAAGAATTTTAAGAATTTTAAGAATTTTAAGAATTTTAAGAATTTTAAGAATTTTAAGAATTTTAAGAATTTTAAGAATTTCAAGAATTTCAAGAATTTTAAAATTTTTAAGAATTTTAAGAATTTTGAGAATTTTAAGAATTTTAAATTTTTTAAGAACTTCAAGAATTTTAAGGATTTTTTCGTATTTTTTTTTATATTTCAAAATGTTATGAAATTTTTCAAATTTAGGAATTTTAGAAGTTGAAGAATTTAATTTTAGGGATTTGACAAGTTTTAATAAATTTGAAAAGTTTTAGTTATTTCAGACACTAAAGAAATTTTAAGGTATTAAATTTGCAAAAAAAAAAACAACTACTAACTGAATCCCATTCATAATCTTACTTTTCACACAATCGTACAATCGCAAATTCTTTTCCCTTCACCAATTGCCTCTGATTGGTTCTATTTGCAAATAGAGTTGACCGACCAGCTTTGCCTATCATCAAACTAGACCGGCCTTGATTGTGTCTTAGTGTGTGTTGGTGTCGCGCGTTTAAATCATTTTATTGCCCCCCCTCTTTGCAGAATTTATTTTTAGCCTCCCTCCTCAGCAGCACTGTGCAAGATCAAAGGAACTTGCTTTGTGAACTTGGAATTGTTGTAACTTTCGCTCCAGCTGGTGCTGCTGGTTTGAGAATTGTTCAATTGATCACTGTGCCACTATGTCGCGTGGAAGGGGGAGAGTTCATAAGTTACGTGAAGTTAAATTCTTAAATTACTTAAATTCCTGAAAATTCTTAAAATTTAAATTCTTAAAATTCTTAAAATTCTTACAATTTTTAAAATTCTTCAAATTGTTAAAATTCTTAAAATTATTAAAATTCTTAATTCTTAAAATTCTTAAAATTGTTAAAATTCTTAAAATTCTTAAAATTCTCAAAATTGTTAAAATTGTTAAAATTCTCTTAATTCTTAAAATTCGTAAAATTCTTAAAATTCTTATAATTCAAAAAAATCGTAAATTTCTTAAAACTCATAATTTTTTAAAAATTTTAAAACATTATTAAGTAGTAGTAATTTACGAATGCTCCCTAAGTGACCCTGAACGCCAGGATCGTGTTTCTTTTCCGCCTGTGGCCATAACTCACCCAAGTTATCTCATCTCGGAACTACTGCTAGACTCTTTTTTGCGGTTTCTAACCTCCAATCAATCGCGTAACAACACCTCTCCGGACGATGATCGTAACACGTGACTAACCGCAATTCCGTTTCGTTCTTTCCTTCTTTTTTCCAGGCCAAAGAACGCGCCCGCACCCCAGCCAAGAACTACGTCCCCGGCGCCCTCCGGAACCGGAACCTGGCCGCCAAGACGCCCAAATCGGCCAAACGACCTGCGGCCGGCGCCGGATCATCCGTCAAAAAGGTCCACAGCAACACGTTCTGCACGCCGAGCAAAATCCGAAAATTGGACTACGGCAAGCTCAACACTACGATTGCGCCGGTTCCGTTCCAGAAACCGGCCCCACCGGAACCGGTTCTGGTGGCTCCGCCAACCCGGGCTGCGCTGCAGCAGATGATGCCACCACCGGCGCCCGTTTTTCCGAGATTCAGTGACGTTACGGAGCGGGACTTTGACTGCATTCCCTCGGATTGCCGGTCGTCGATGCTCAGCCTGAACCTGTCCAGCTCGACGTCGGTGGACGCTCCGACCTCGGCGGTGACGGCAAGCTCGTCGACGACGAGTGGCGTCTCGTCGCAGGTTTCGAGGTTGGTTTGGAAATCAAAAATAAACTAAAAACCCTTAAAAAAGGTTAAATCCCAAAAAAATCACAAGTCTTAAAAAAAGAGTCCAAATAAAATTATTCAGGCTTCATAAGAATAGTTTGAAAATAGTAAAATGAATCAAAGTATTCAAAATCCTAAACAAAATCATTTAAAAGCTAAAATTTCTTCAAATTCATTTAAATAAGTAAGAATAACATAAAATTATAAAAAAAATTAAAACTTGAAAATTGAACCTGAAAATTTGCTTAAAATTCTTCGAATCCAAAAAAAAAAACAATTTTCAAACCATAAAAGTTATTAAATAAAATATAAAATAAACATCCTAAAACTCTAGAAATTCCTACAAATAAAATTCTAACAGTCCTCAAAAAACAAATCTTTAAAAAATATCAAAAGTGTATTGAACAAGCTTGTTAAGATACTTGAAATCTTTAACCTTAAAACCTTATAAATTATATAAAAATCAAAATCAAAATAAAACATTCAAATAGCTTTTATTTTTGTCAGAAATATTTTTTATTTTATTTTTCCAAAGTTGAAAATTATTAAAAAATCTTAAATTAGAATATTAAAAACAAATATAAATATTAAACTTAAATTACAAACAAAAAGCAAAATGTTAAACCTTATCTTAAACACACAATAATTATACATTTTTTAAATAAAATATAAAACAATTAAAATAATTCAAAAATTAAAAAATTATTGAAAAAATAACTGAATTATAAAAAAAACCTTAAACTATTACACAATTTAAAAAAAAAACAGTAATACAAAAATGACAGAAATCACAAAAAAAAACAAAACAAAATTTACAATGATAACTTGAATTCCAGAAATTAAAAAGTGTAAAATTTACAATGATTTCAAAAATTACAGAATTGCAAATGTAGGATTTTTTTTTTGAAATTTATTCAAAATATATGAGATATTTTCAGTGGAAAAACAAGCAACAAAAATTATTAAAAAATAAAAAAAATACAAAAATATATAATTTGAAAAAAATATAAAAATCTACAAAAATAGTACTAAGATGTCAAAAATCTTTTTTTAATTTCAAAGATTTAAAAAATTATTCCAATAGTTCAATATTAAAAAAAAATGCTTAAAAAACAAAAAGCAAATAAATTACAAAAACCACAAAATAAATACATAAATTAATATATCAAAAAATCATAAAAAGAAAACAAATACCTTCCGATATTTCAAAAACGATATACTTTAAAAATTGAAAATTAAAAACAAAAGACATGAAATAACAACCATTTCAAAAAATATCAAAATATTTACCAAAGATCTCCAAAATTAAAAACAAAAAAAAATGCTTCAAAATTTAAAAAAAAACTAAAATTATCAACAAACAACTATTGCACAAATACTAAAAATACAAAGTCAAGTAAAAAAATCAGAAAAACATTACAAAGAATGCAAAAAGTCCAAATTTTCTTTGTTTTTCTTTATAAATGAGCTAACAGCCGGAGGCTGGTTCAGCTCTTATTTTCTTAAATTTCAAAGGTTAAAAAAAATCTACCTATAATCCAACAATGCTAAATTTCAAAAAATTTAAAATAAAAATGGACGTAAATAACAACAATTTCAATAAAAAAAATACAGAAATAGATAACAGAGATTTCCCAAATTTTATAAAAAAAATATCTGAAGAAAATCACAAAAAATTAAAAAAAATCAAGTAAAAAGACAACTATTACAAAAAAAAAACTAAGTCAAATAACGAAAATAAAAAAATAATTGCAGAAAAAAATTACAAAGAGTGCAAAAAAAATTTCTTAAATTTCCAACAACTGGAAATTACTAAAAAAAAATTACCAATAACTCAACAATGCTAAATTTACAAAAATTAAAACAAAATACTAAATTACGATATTTCAAAAACGATATACTTTAAAAATTGAAAATTAAAAACAAAAGACATGAAATAACAACCATTTCAAAAAATATCAAAATATTTACCAAAGATCTCCAAAATTAAAAACAAAAAAAAATGCTTCAAAATTTAAAAAAAACTAAAATTATCAACAAACAACTATTGCACAAATACTAAAAATACAAAGTCAAGTAAAAAAATCAGAAAAACATTACAAAGAATGCAAAAAGTCCAAATTTTCTTTGTTTTTCTTTATAAATGAGCTAACAGCCGGAGGCTGGTTCAGCTCTTATTTTCTTAAATTTCAAAGGTTAAAAAAAATCTACCTATAATCCAACAATGCTAAATTTCAAAAATTTTAAAATAAAAATGGACGTAAATAACAACAATTTCAATAAAAAAAATACAGAAATAGATAACAGAGATTTCCCAAATTTTATAAAAAAAATATCTGAAGAAAATCACAAAAAATTAAAAAAAATCAAGTAAAAAGACAACTATTACAAAAAAAAACTAAGTCAAATAACGAAAATAAAAAAATAATTGCAGAAAAAAAATTACAAAGAGTGCAAAAAAAATTTCTTAAATTTCCAACAACTGGAAATTGCAAAAAAAAAATTACCAATAACTCAACAATGCTAAATTTACAAAAATTAAAACAAAATACTAAATTACACAAAATAACAAGTATTCCAAAAAGTTCAAAACTTACAAAAACTTCAAAAAAGAAAATCACGATTTTCTAAAATTTTCAAGATTTCAAAAAAAGAAAAACCACAAAATTTAAAAAAAAATTTGAAAATACAAAATTACAAATAGTTTCAAATCTGGAACAACATTTGAAAGGAGCGGCACGACATTGCTATTGAGCAGTTCTCTAGGATTTCGGTCATTCGATTTTTTTTGTATTTTTTAATCCGACTGAAACTTTTTTGGTGCCTTCGGTATGCCCAAAGAAGCCATTTTGCATCATTAGTTTGTCCATATAATTTTCCATACAAATTCGGCAGCTGTCCATACAAAAATGATGTATGAAAATTCAAAAATCTGTATCTTTTGAAGGAATTTTTTGATCGATTTGGTGTCTTCGGCAAAGTTGTAGGTATGGATACGGACTACACTGGAAAAAAATAATACACGGTAAAAAAAAATTGGTGATTTTTTTATTTAACTTTTTATCACTAAAACTTGATTTAAAAAAAAACACTATTTTTAATTTTTTTTATTTTTTGATATGTTTTAGAAGGCATAAAATGCCAACTTTTCAGAAATTTCCAGGTTGTGCAAAAAATCACTGACCGAGTTATGAATTTTTTAATCAATACTGATTTTTTCAAAAAATCGAAATTTTGGTCGTAAAAATTTTTCAACTTCATTTTTCGATGTAAAATCAAATTTGCAATCAAAAAGTACTTTACTGAAATTTTGATAAAGTGCACCGTTTTCAAGTTATAGCCATATTTAAGTGACTTTTTTGAAAATAGTCGCAGTTTTTCATTTTTTTAAATTAGTGCACATGTTTGCCCAGTTTTGAAAAAAATATTTTTGAAAAGCTGAGAAAATTCTCTATATTTTGCTTATTTGGACTTTGTTGATACGACCTTTAGTTGCTGAGATATTGCAATGCAAAGGTTTAAAAACAGGAAAATTGATGTTTTCTAAGTTTCACCCAAACAACCCACCATTTTCTATCGTCAATATCTCAGCAACTAATGGTCCGATTTTCAATGTTAATATATGAAACATTTGTGAAATTTTCCGATCTCTTCGAAAAAAATATTTTTGGAATTTTCAAATCAAGACTAACATTTCACAAAGGCCAAACATTCAATATTACGCCCTTTTAAAATGTTTGTCTTGATTTGAAAATTCCAAAAATATTTTTTTCGAAAAGATCGGAAAATTTCACAATTGTTTCATATATTAACATTGAAAATCGGACCATTAGTTGCTGAGATATTGACGATAGAAAATGGTGGGTTGTTTGGGTGAAACTTAGAAAACATCAATTTTCCTGTTTTTAAACCTTTGCATTGCAATATCTCAGCAACTAAAGGTCGTATCAACATAGTCCGAATAAGCAAAATATAGAGAATTTTCTCAGCTTTTCAAAAATATTTTTTTCAAAACTGGGCAAACATGTGCACTAATTTAAAAAAATGAAAAACTGCGACTATTTTCAAAAAAGTCACTTAAATATGGCTATAACTTGAAAACGGTGCACTTTATCAAAATTTTAGTAAAGTACTTTTTGATTGCAAATTTGATTTTACATCGAAAAATGAAGTTGAAAAATTTTTACGACCAAAATTTCGATTTTTTGAAAAAATCAGTATTGATTAAAAAATTCATAACTCGGTCAGTGATTTTTTGCACAACCTGGAAATTTCTGAAAAGTTGGCATTTTATGTCTTCTAAAACATATCAAAAAATAAAAAAAATTAAAAATAGTGTTTTTTTGTAAATCAAGTTTTAGTGATAAAAAGTTAAATAAAAAAATCACCAAATTTTTTTTACCGTGTATTATTTTTTTCCAGTGTAGTCCGTATCCATACCTACAACTTTGCCGAAGACACCAAATCGATCAAAAAATTCCTTCAAAAGATACAGATTTTTGAATTTTCATACATCATTTTTGTATGGACAGCTGCCGAATTTGTATGGAAAATTATATGGACAAACTAATGATGCAAAATGGCTTCTTTGGGCATACCGAAAGTTTCAGCCGGATTAAAAAATACAAAAATTAAAATTGAAGAAAAAAGACCGATTTCGTAGAGAATTGCTCTATTACGGCCTTTCATTTTAAAAATTTTGCTCCAGAATGAAAGTACTAAGATAACAAAAAAAAAATTTTTCTTCACTTTCAAAGTTTTTAAAACTCTACCAATGATTCAAATTTTTGAAAATGCAAAATTACAAATAAAAAACAAAACGTACAAAACTATATGAAATGCAAAAAAAAAACAAAAAATTCAAAAAGTAAAAATAGCAACAAAATAAAAGTATAAAAATTATAGAAGTTATGAAAAAATTATAAGTTTCAAGATTTTCTTCAATTTCAAAGATATCAAAAATGTAACAATTATAAAGAATCACCTTAATACAAAAATTAAGAAAAAAAACTACAATTAATAAAACCACTTAAATAACATCAATGATTAAATTTCTATAGCTATCAATTTCTTAAAATACTAACACTGCTAAAATGACTAAAATGTCTTAATTTCCTAAAATGATTTTAGATACTAAATTTACTAAAATTGCTTATATTTTTTTTTAAATTGCAATAAAACAAAATAACAAGGTTGCAAAAATTACAAGAATTACACAATAAAATTTAAAAAAAACTAGAGCTACAAAAATAAAAAAATATAAATAAGTAAAAAAAATCAAAAGATTCATACCTAAATAACATTAATCACAAATCTTCAAAAATGTAAAATACATACCTAAATTACAAAAATTACATCAATTAGAAATGGATTGTTCAATATTTCATAATTTTTCAAAACATTATGTCGACGTGCCACCCGAGCAGCGACGCTATTGGGTAAACTCAGTCAACATAACTGTTTGCTTTCCTGATTTTTCTTACAATTTTTAAAAACATTCATTTTTTTCCTCTCCACTTCCAGCTACAGTCCGATCGTCAAAAAGTGCATGGAGACCTTCGAGGCCACCATCGAGCAAAAGTTGGCCGCCATGTTCGAGAAGATCCAACACTTTACCCCAGCTCCAGCGCAAGCACCAGCCCCACCACAAATCGCGGTCATCCCAGCCACCGCAGTCCAACCAATCACCATCGACTGCACCACCGACTCCCAGGCTGCTCCCGCTCCAACTCCATCCGCCGCCTCCTCATCCGCCATCCCGTGGGACATGATCCGGCGCGAGATCCAGGAGGCGATCCGGTCGGAAATGAGCACGATCAACGACTCGCACGGACCCAAGTACGAGACGAGTACGCCGTGCCGAAGCGTCGTCAATGAGTCACGACTTGGTCCCGTTCCGACGACGGCCATCAAGTTGGTCAACCCGGCGCTGCAGCGGGTGAAGGGGATGGCGGCGGCGGTCACCGTCGCGGATGATTCGCTCGGAGATGGGGGTGATTTGGACGGGACGGTCGTGATGAACACGAAGACACCCCGGCGATACGAGGTCATCAGCGTGGACAGCGACGAGGAGGTCGAGGACGATGAAGAAGGGGTCGTTGTGCGGCGGAGGATGTCCAAGCGGCTGTCCGGAGGTGAGGTGAGACAGCCTTTCGCACGGGTTGACGCCAACGTCGTGGGTCGTAAGGTGGCCGTGGTTACGCCGAAGACCGTCCAAGTCATGCGGGACGAAAGTGTCCTCTGGGAAGTCAAGGATAACGGTCAGGTTCGGCGTAGAAGTACGCGAATCTCCGACCGGAAGAGCAACGCCGCCGTCCACGTTCACAGCAAGAAAGGTTGCTGTCCGTCAACGAAGAAGAAGAAGAAGCAGCCGCGGTTTGAAGCCCTCGCGGAAGAAGAAGCCGAAGCGGATAAGGAGAATGAAGGCCACGTCACAATGCGGAAGAAGGCGCCGCCTATGACGATCAGCAATAAGGTTATCGCCGGGTACTTCCAGACGCCGGGGGCTGGAGGTGGGAAGAAGGACGCCAAGATGACCGCGTCCAAGCACGGCAAGGCCGTGCTGGATTTGGTCAACCGGGGTAGCATCAAGGAGGTGCAGATCCTGCCCACGGTGGGGCTGAAGATGGCCTACCAGATCGTTACGCATCGGTGAGTTGAAGTTTCCTTAACAAATTTGGTGGCGATGTGCCTTCCAGGCTACGTTGTTATGTTGTGGGCTATTGAAGAATTGATCGAAGTTACATAATATCAAATATTTAAGAACTTGAACAAATTTAAGAATTTCAAAATTAAAGAGAACAAATTTAACAAATCTAAGCAATTTAAGAAATTTAAGAAATTTAAGAAAATTAAGAAATTTAAGAAATTAAAGAAATTAAAGAAATTAAAGAAATTTAAGAAATATAAGAAATTAAAGAAATTTAAGAAATTTAAGAAATTTAAGGAAATTAAGAAATTTAAGAAATTTAAGAAATTTAAGAAATTTAAGAAATTTAAGAAATTTAAGAAATTTAAGAAATTTAAGAAATTTAAGAAATTTAAGAAATTTAAAAAAATTAAGAAATTTAAGAAATTTAAGAAATTTAAGAATTTTAAGAAATTTAAGAAATTTAACAACTTTAAAAATATTAAAAAATTTAACAAATTTAACAAATTTAACAAATTTAACAAATTTAACAAATTTGACAAATTTAACAAATTTAACAAATCCAACATTATCAGAATTTTAACAAATTTAATGTAACAAGAATTTTAACAAATTGAACAAATAAAAAAAATGACTTAATTTTTTTTTTTGAATTTTCAAAAATTTTAGAATTTTTAAAAATTTTAGAATCTTTAAAAATTTTAGAATTTTTAAAATTGTTAGAATTTTTAGAAGTTGAAGAATTCAATTATTTTATAAATTTTAAGAACATTAGGAATTTTTTAAAATTTTACAAATTTTAAGAATTTTAAGAATTTTAAAAATTTTAAGAATTTTAAGAATTTTAAAAATTTTAAGAATTTTAAGAATTTTAAGTATTTTAAGAATTTTAAGAATTTTAAGAATTTTAAGAATTTTAAGAATTTTAGGAATTTTAAGAATTTTTAGAACTTTTAGAATTTTAATAATTTTAATAATTTTAAGAATTTTAAGAATTTTAAGAATTTTAAGAATTTTAAGAATTTTAAGAATTTTAAGAATTTTAAGAATTTTAAGAATTTTAAGAATTTTGAGAATTTTGAGAATTTTGAGAATTTTGAGTATTTTAAAATTTTAATGATTTCAAAAAATTTAAGAATTTTAAAAATTTATTTTTTTTTTAAATTTTTAAGAATTTTGAAGAATTAAAAGAATTGTTAGGATTTTATATAATTTTAAGAATTTTCAGAATTTTAATAATTTTATAAATTTAAAGAATTTAAAGAATTTAATTTTTTTAAAGTATTTTAAGAATTTTAAGAATTTTAGGAATTTAAAGGGTTTTAAGAATTAATTTAAAATAAAATTTAAATACTAACAATTAAAACCTATTTTATTTATTTCCAGCACCATCAACGGCAAGTTCAAAAAGATCGACGATTTGTCGAAGCTTTTCGTCGGTGGCAAAAAGTGGACCAAGTTCCTCGAGGTAACGACTACTAAGCGCTCACAAAACGCCCGAACGTTATACTAACCAAGTGTTTCGTTTTTCTGCTCTCATCTTTACAGGCAAACTATCTGTCCTAATCGCGACAAAGAGAAGGCAAAAGCTCGCTCGTATAACAGCTTACGGATAGCGCGGCTAAAAGCAACCCTCCCCCCTAAGGTTTAATTTCATCTCTTTTGTGGTCTCGTCTTTATTTTGTAACAATTTAGTGATAATTTTTTAGCTATCTAAGTTCGCGCCCTCATCGCAAACACACGAGGTAAGTCGTTCTTACAACTCGTGTTTTTCATCTCATCTGTCGACAGTCCATAATCAATCGCACTAGAATTAGAAGAAATACTATTGAATACACTGTAAGTCTTAGATTCGTTCAAGTGATCGCTCGATGCTGCTCAATTCGATGAGTAACAATTATTTTCGATAGATTTTTTACTTATTATTTTGAAATCCAAAACCAGCTAAAAATTTGAGTAAAAAATGTAAACATTTCCTAAACTTAAACGTTAAAACAAAACAATACAATACAAAATCGTTGGGCCTTTGAACTGACGTTTGCAAATGTACTTTATAGGTGATAAATATTAAAAATAATACATGATAAATACTATTTCTGCTTGTAAAATATGTTTTTTCATATACATGGAAATAATAGAGAAATTCCACAAAACCAATACCCGCTGGCCGGCAGCGAAATTATATTTTGTATGATACAAATTGTATTAGACATGGGATACATGGGCGATCTTTTCTTCTATTTTTACACAGTAAAAAAAACACGGTGATATCACATCTGAGAAGGGTTACATCTTTTATGTAAAAAAATACAATTTTACCTCTGAAAATGTGTAACTTTAACTCTTTTCTGGTGTAATGTCCCTTTTTAGTCTAAATTGAGGTAAAATTACATCATAAAAGAGGTAATATTCAACCTTCTAATATTACACCTTCCAACTTTATTTTTTTTAATGTTTACGTTACAATTTTTTGTCGTAGGTTTTTTTTCTTTTTTTTTAAATAATAACTTGATGATTAAGCATACAAATGGTCAAACTACTTTCAAAATATAAAAAAATGCCTCTGAAAATTTGCACTGATTAACATTATTAAATTTACTTTTTAGATTTTTCCTAAATTAACAGAAAATTACTACACTTTTAAGCCAGTTGTTGTGTAGTTAAGTATTTTCAATATTTTTTTTCCGATGTAATGAATCAAAAAGTATCATAATATTCTAAAAATCACAGTTATGCTGCTGCCAACAGTTTACAAAATCCAGCAAATTCATGGAAATATCAAATGTTTCTTTGCTTTTATCCGATGGTTTTTTTTTAGTTTCGAAAGTTTTTTGCATTAAAATCTATAGGTTATCGTTTCAACAATATTTCAACATTTTTTTTGAAACGGTTTGAAGCCATTTGAACACAGTAATTTAGTTATAGTTTACTAATTTATGTATATTTCCCAAAAATAAAATAAAGTTTGAGGGGAGAATCAACTTTAAAAATAATTTGTATGAACGACAGCGGATTGCAGACTGGACTTCGTCATGTTTATGCGATGGTTATGCAATTTTAAGTTGCCTGGGAATTGATAATCGGGAATAAAACCAACTCCACCTGAACCAAACTATCAACACCATGATAACCGTCCATTGCCGGGCGCTTCCATCTCCATCGCACATCAGAGACTTTGGTAGACTGGAATTGTTGAGGATCGACTTTTTCAACAGGACAAGGGAAAATCTCCACGGCCTTTAGCTTTTAACCCTCTACTGCCCAAATTTTTTTTTCGAAAATATTTATTTTTCCCGTGTTTAGGAGGTCATTTTGAGCAACTTTTGTTCTACGAAAAACTTTACTTCTCTTGTTTTATGTTTTTCTTGTTTTATTTTTAGTATTTTAATTTGCATTTATCTTGTTTAGTTTATGTTTTTTTTTTTTTTTTTTTTTTTTAATTTATATTTATTCAAATTTCTTTTCCATGTACATTCATTCAGTTAAAATATTATTGAGTGTCCAATCACAAACGATGACTTTTCACCTTAATTTTAAATACTAGCAACTTTCATTTATTCATGAAATATTGTAGCTTTCGCTATTCAGTGATTTCAAATGTAGGAGGTCCTACATGTACAAAAGGGAAAAGGGATACCTTAAAACTAACTTATAAACTATATAAAGAGCGGATCAATGCAGCTGAAGACTGCAATGATTTTTGTCGAAATGCATCAATTATCTTATTGGACATAACATCCAAAGTGTCAACTTCGGCTAATTGATGAAGTTCACTGGTGCTGAACCAGGGAGGAAGTTTCAGAATCATTTTCAGAATTTTGTTCTGAATCCTCTGAAGTTTTTTCTTCCTGGTTAAGCAACAGCTTGTCCAGATCGGCACAGCATAAAGCATGGCAGGTCTGAAAATTTGTTTATAAAATTAACAGTTTATTCTTGAGACAAAGTCTAGAATTCCTGTTTATAAGTGGATACAAACATTTAATATATTTGTTACATTTAACCTGGATACTTTCAATGTGATCCTTGTAAGTAAGGTTTTTGTCAAAACCAAGTCCAAGATATTTCACTTGATCCTCCCACTTTAAATTTACCTCATTCATCTTTATAATGTGATAACTTTTTGGTTTGAGAAAATCAGCCCTTGGTTTGTGAGGGAAAATAATAAGTTGAGTTTTTGCAGCATTTGGAGTAATTTTCCATTCTTTCAAATAAGAATTGAAAATATCCAAGCTTTTTTGTAATCTTCTTGTGATGACACGAAGGCTTCTGCCTTTGGCGGAGATGTTTGTGTCATCAGCAAAAAGTGATTTCTGACATCCTGGGGGCAAATCAGGCAAGTCAGAAGTAAAAATATTGTATAAAATTGGACCCAAAATGCTTCCTTGAGGGACGCCAGCACGTACAGGTAGTTGATCAGATTTGCTATTCTGATAACATACCTGCAGAGTACGATCCGTCAAATAATTTTGAATAATTTTCACGATATAAATCGGAAAATTAAACCTTTTCAATTTCGCAATCAAACCTTTATGCCAAACACTGTCAAATGCTTTTTCTATATCAAGAAGAGCAGCGCCAGTAGAATAAGCCCTCAGATTTGTTGCTTCGAATTAAATTTGAAACTCTCAACAACTGATGAGTAGTTGAATGCCCAAGGCGAAATCCAAACTGCTCATCAGCGAAAATTGAATTTTCATTAATGTGCGTCATCATTCTATTAAGAATTATTCTTTCGAATAATTTACTAATAGATGAAAGCAAACTAATGGGCCGATAGCTTGAGGCTTCAGCAGGATTTTTATCCGGTTTTAAAATCGGAATTACTTTGGCATTTTTCCAACTACTGGGAAAATATGCCAAATCAAAACATTTGGTTTAGTTTATGTTTATTTTTGGTAGTATTTGGCCTATTCTACCACCTTATATAATTACATTTTGCCTATCTAATTTTTTCACGTTTTTACAGTCACTTTTTAAATTTTTGGCATATTTTTCACATTTTCTGCTATAGAATGGCACCGTCATTATTTAAATTGCAAAAAAGTGCGTAGAGGCATAGTCTGGGACACTACAAAAATTACTGCATACTTCTTTTTACTGAAAATATAGAAAATGTTAGTAAAAAACACAGCCAAAGTTGACCCCTAAAAAAATAACATTTTTAAAAACATTGGCAAAGTCACATAAGAGTTAAGAGTTCTTCTTTTCAATGCTTTTTAGAGATCAAAAATCGGTTAGAAAATTGATTTTTGGCGATTTTTTAGATCAAAGCCCGCCTAAAGGCGGGGTTAGGTTGTAGAGGGTTAAACATATTTAAAAAAAAAATGCGAAAACTTTTCACAACTGTTTTATTTTTCAAAAGTTGAAAAATTTAAGCTGATTCGGTGACATTGAGAAATAACTTATTTTCATGAAATCATTTTTGAAATCTTTCATATTTACAAGAAATGCACAAAACGTATTAGTTTAAGTTCAAATCCAACAGATGGCTCTGCTTATCGTTAGCCATCTTTATAACGTGCCATCTTGGCCGATCATCGCCATTCGATATTCATCAGCAATCTCTGGGCATGATCTTCCCCAACCTCAACGCAATCAACCGTTTTGCTGCGATTTGTCACCGCCGCCATGAGATCGAGGTAGCCGCGCAGGGATTAAATTACATCACGTTTACCGGCAGGTCGCGACAGCGCCTACTACGCTAGAAGCTCCGCACAAAGCGTTCAAAGTATTCTTTCTCACAGCTGTTGACTAGACTCAAGGCAAGGCGCTTCAAGTTGGCTAATTTATTCCGATATTCTGATGACCTGCTTGTTGTCAACTGCACCAACTGCTTGCAGCTTTCGAAGCGGAGTTTCAAGAGACAGTCGGAGAATGTTGTTTGGATTAAAACGTAAAATGCATTCAATTTTATTGACTTAGCGAGTAGTAATAATATAAAACCAACCTTACAGACTAGTACAAAAAAAACTCTACCGGGTTTATACTTTCAGCAGGTAGTATCTAAATCTAAACACAAATGTATATAATACATCTACAGACACGATCGAATCCCTCCCCGCCTCAGTTCTTCAGCGCGACCTTCTCGGTGAATTTGTAAAAGTCCTGGTGCGCCTCCTGGTAGTACGGCGTCATGGTGTAGCGGACCTTCTCGAGCCACGCCGCCAGCTTGGGCCGGCCCTCGAACGGGTCGACGCCGACAATCTTGGGCTGCTCGACCTCGCAAGCGGCCAGAATGTCGGCGATCGTGATGCGATCGCCCACGATGAACCTCCCCGGCGCGATCCAGTCCCGCTCCAGCTGATTCAAATTGGAGTCCACCAGCTGGCGGTACTCCTGGACGCGCTCACCCACCGAGCGCTGATCGCGCCGGGCCTCTTCCGGATACTTTTGCTGGACGACAAAGGTGTTGAACAGCTTGGAGCTGTTGTCCGCCTGCCACTCCAGGTACTCGTCGATCTGCGCCCGCAGCTTGGTGTCCCGCGGGTACCAGTGCTCCGGGATGAGCTTCTCGCGGATCAGGTACTTGAGGATCGTCACGCCGCTCGACAGCTTGAAGCCGTCGTCGATGATGCTCGGGACCTGCTGGAACCGGGTTACGTACTCCTTGTAGCCATCGGCCAGGTGTTCACCTGAAATAAGACGGAGAAGATCTTATTTAGAAGTTTGTTCCAATAGAAACCCACTGAAAAAAGTACGGCGGAGGTTGATTTTAGCTCAAAATGGGTTACCACGCGTCAGCGTGTATGATGTAAACAAAGAGCTGTCATTGACACGCTTACGACTTGACTTGTTTACGACTTGCCTTGTTGACCATTGTTGATTCTAAAAATATTTATTCCTCAAATTTGGAGACTGATTGTTAACCCACAAAAAAAGAGCGAAAATGACTGATGGACTTGTGATAACAAGCGGCAGCGCAAGTAAACAACGGGGGCCGGTTGTTTGACCGGCTAAATGACGCAATTGCAGAAGAGAAAAAGATGCAAGTAGCAGGAAAAAAAGTTGTTGTTTTCGCATTCTGTTTGAGGGTGTGACCGTTTTGGCTTTGCGTGCTTATAAAATATACGCGCAGCAGACTAGAATAGAAGTCGAGAATCGGACGTGGAAGGCATCGCGAAGCAACCAGACTTAAGTGGGTAATTGTTGTTTGAGGTGGAAAATGTGGTTTTAATTAGCGGCCGCGGTTTAACTCGGCTTCGATTTTGAAAGTATGATTGGGTTCAATTTGTGCGATTGTGAATTTAGTGAATTTAAAATAAAGTAGATTTTTATGATGGAAAGATACCAAAAGAAAACGTTTTGCAAGAATTTGTACAGGTGTGGATTGGAAGAAAAATTGAAAAATATTTTTACAACTTTACAACAGTTGCACCAATTTCATGGAATTTTCGTCCCTGATCAAGAATATGAGACCAATTTTAAATATCTACAAAGACATGTTTTTCAATGATGACATATTTCTGATAAAAAAAAAGCTGTAAAATCTCTGCTATTTCTATTTTTTTAAACTACAGGAATCTTTTTAAGTTTTATAATGTTCTACAAAAATTGTAGCGATGACACCTACTAAAAAAAAACTACGTAAAATTATGGGGTTTTCTTGAAAATATCGCGAGTTATCATGATTTTGATAAAGATTTAATTTTGGCCTTTTTTAATCAGTTTTGTGTCAATTGAGTAATTTAAAAATTCTTCAATTTAGAATTTTAGGGATTTAATCCAGCGACCTCTGGACTGCGAGTCCAGTGCGCCCAATCCACATTTTTTTTTATTATTTTGAGCAATTCCATGTCAAATAGGGAATCGGTTGTACCCGACCCTCTCCGATTTCAATGAAACTTTGTAGACATGTTATCCTAGGCCTATATAAGCCATTTTTGTGTATATGGAGTCAGTTACACTCGATAATGATATTTAAGAAGGGCGTAAGTGTTTTAAATATTTTTGTATTTCGTCATTTAAATATTGCTGTATCTCGAAGCCGTTGCATCGTATCAAAAAGTGGTCAAAGACAAACTTGTAGGAAATTTGACCGGCTTCCCGAAAAATTACACTGAAAGATAAAAAAACACTCCACTTTTATGAGATTTTTTGATTTTTAAGTATCAAAGTCAAATTTGAAAGTGAGCCTACGATTTTTTTTCGTTCAAAATTTTTGTGAAAATAGCCTAAGATGTTACAAAAAGACTCACGAAAAATGCAGGATGGAGCAACTCACCTAAAAAAATACAAAAATTCCTTACTGAAACTTTTTTTTTTTAAGTGCTCTTAACATCAAAATTAAAAAAAAAAACGAACACAAGAGTCGATTCTCCAGACAATTTTACATAAAAGTTTCTATATTGACCATTGTCCTAAGTACAATCCTTGAGAAGTTACAGCGGTTTTAAAAATAAAAATGTTGAAAAAATAAGTTTTTTTTATGGTTTTTGGCAATTTCTATATGACAGACTTGATTTTTCAGTCTCGAAAATATTTTTACCGACAAGCTCGTCCAATTTCCCATAAGTTTGTCTTCGACCACATTTCAATTGGATGTATGGGCTTACATTTTTTAAAACCGCTGTAACTTCACAAGGATTGGACTTAGGACAATGGTCAATATGGAGACTTTTATGTAAAATTGTCTGGAGAATCGACTCTCGTGTTCGGTTTTTGAAAATTTTGACGTTTAGAGCACTTTTCAAAAAAACAGTTTCAGTAAATGATTTTTGTATTTTTTTAAGGTGAGTTGCTCCATCCTGCATTTTTCGTGAGTCTTTTTGTAACATCTTAGGCTATTTTCACAAAAATTTTGAACGAAAAAAAATCGTAGGCTCACTTTCAAATTTGACTTTGATACTTAAAAATCAAAAAATCTCATAAAATTGGCGTGTTTTTTTCTTTCAGTGTATTTTTTTCGGAAAGCCCGTTAAATTTCCTACAAGTTTGTCTGTGACCACTTTTTGATACGATGCAACGGCTTCGAGATACAGCAATATTTAAATTACGAAATACAAAAATATTTAAAACACTTACGCCCTTCTCAAATGTCATTATCGAGTGTAACTGGCTCCATATACACAAAAATGGCTTATATAAGCGTAGGATAACATGTCTACAAAGTTTCATTGAAATCGGAGAGGGTCGAGAAAAAAGTACCTAAAAAATTCCTGTTTTGCGCTGGAATTGCTCAACTGTTGATTTCTTTTTCAATGTCAAAAAAGTAGCCAGTGTGTTATTTTCAACTGATCATATCTCGGAAACTTTTAGTCCGTTTTCGGTGTTCAAAAATTTTACCTTTATGAAATTTTTTGATCTTCAAAAAATATTAAAAAATTTTAAAGTTGAGTTTTACTTTTTAAATGGTCTAAATATTTTAAATAATTTCACAGTTTAGACCAAATTCATTGAACAAAAATTCACAATAGTTTCATTTTGTTGAATATTGAAAATCGAACCAATAATTTATTTTCATCGATTCGAATTCCTTGTGAAACTAATTGTCCGATTTTCAAAGTTCCAAAGAAAAAAAATAAGGTGTATTTTCTAAGCTTTTCAAAAATAATATTTAGGTTTTTCTTTAAGGAAGTAGGTATTTTTAAAGCGAATCAATTTTTGAAGGACGTTTTGTTTGCAAATGCGGTTTTGATTTAAAAAATGATTTTTAACATTTTTTTTAGAGTTTTGATATTTTCATAAAAAAACGATTTTTCAAAAAATAATTTATCATGCATCAGATTTTGCACCTTTAATCACTATGGCTCAGAAGATGTCTTTTTTAGTCTTCTAAATCAAGCAAAATAAAATCGAATATTGAAAAATATGTATTTTAGGGATTTAAATTTTAGTGACAAAAAGTTAAATAATAATAAAAAAACAGATTCTTTTCCATGTACCTATTTTTCCTAATCATAATCTTCAACTTTGCCGAAGACACAAAATCGATCAGAAAATATCTTCTCCATACAAGTCTCCATTTGTATGGAAAAACTTGTGGACAAAGTTCATCCAAATCAAGAAAATAAAAATTTAAAAATCGCGGAAAAAATTGCAAAATCGTAGATCTCTATTCAGCTAAAAATTTGTAAATTAGAATTTAACCTAAATATGTATGTAATTATAATTAAAATATTTACAACCTTCAACCTTCCAAAACTATCAACGGAAAGGTGCAGCTAATCTGCATGACAACCCTGTAATAATGCAATCATGTAATGTGCCCTACCAACTACCAGCAGAGAATGTTGTGCGTTCGATAACGCGCGATTACTCAAAGTGTAGTTCGAGCTTCAAGTCTCAAAGTCCACCTTGCCGACTTGGTGTCCAAAACCAGAAACTTCGCACCCGCTCGAGGTGTGTGTTGCGAAAAAAAAGCAGCGTTAAACAAGTTGCGTAGGTCTCTAAAACAGCGTTTTCCCACAAAGTTGACCACAATTCGATGGCAAATTTGGGTTCTCACCACACAAAAACTGAACGGTGTGAGTTACCTTCGCAGTCGAAGTTGGAAACTCCCTTAAGGTTGTGTTTGTGTTAAATTTTAATGTGCAGAAAAAAACACACACTTCTCGGTGTGTGTGTGTGTTGGGCCGATTGAATGAATGACCCGCTATGAAAATGGAAAACAAAAATGACCTTCAAAGAGGAGCGACGATCAAAATAAACATGAATTGGTTGGTGGTTGGTGATTTCTAGCGTGAATAACGCCGCAAACCGAACGAACACGAACGTAAGAGAGGGGCTACAACTAAAACACTGTAAAATTACATGAAACAATCGATGACATTCGAAGTGCTAGTAAACGTCAAACTAGCAAATAATGAAATAGAAATCAACAAATCTTTAGTTGATTTTAACTAAACATACTTGTTGAAATTATGGCATTAATTTTTAACGTGTAACAATCAACTTTAATTACGTTACAACTTGTTTTTATCCAACTGCCAGCTCAACCATCTGCAAAAAAGAGGGTAAAGCCTGTTTTTGATTCTTCTTTTTTCGTGTTCCCGAAGAATGATTTGAAGCAGCAAGTCTTTATAAAGCAAGAAGAAAACATAAGAACAAAAAATGAAGGTTCTCGCTCGAATTTCCGGGCTGATTGCTGATGGTTGGTTGGTTGGTTGTTTTGCGAATTGCGATCACTTTGCACGTGGTTCAATTGCAGGTTTTTTTTGTGGGTAATTAATATGGAAGAGGTGTTGTTGTCTGATTTCAAGTGCAACCCATGCATGACTTTGAAGAAATCGAACTTGCTAGAATGGAATCGCGAATGTAAAGTGATTGGTGGCAAGTTGCGAGTGAAAGGAGAGGAAATTTGCAGAGGATTGTATTTTCGATTGCAAAGGAAGAGGTTTTGGATTAATTGATCACAAATTTTATAAATAAATGAAACTTTTGTTGAATTTCCTGCTCTTTTATGTAGAAAAAAAATAAAAAAAATTAAAATTCAAGCCCAACTTTTGAAAATGTCAAAAATAAGTGTTTTACTGCCCCTGATCGCATAAATGTCCCATATGAATTTTCATCTTTTTTGTGTTATTGATGCAGTTTGGTTCAAAATCGTGTGCTCATTTAATAATGATTCTAAAATTATGAAATGAAAATTGCAGGCCAAGTGCGAATGATTCTGATGATACCTCTTCAGTTGACGCTCAGGCGAGGAACATCCTGGAAGGAGCGTCACTGACTACGTCCGTAGTCCTGTTAGATCATTTCTTGATCAAGACAGTATAGCTCTGGTTCCTTGCAAGTGTCCTATTTTCTTACCTCCACGTTGGCTTGGTTTTCATGATGACCTAGCTGGTGGCCTGTGGAAACGGATCGTAAACCTTTGACCAGCGAGGGTCAGAGTCGAGACGGCTAGAAGAAAGGGGCGGGTCAATGTGATTGTAGACGGTATTGTTTAGATTCGCAGTATGTTGAGTCAACTGCTGTGGATGTACCTGAACGTTGCAGAACGGGGTTTCCTCTCTCCTTTCCATTTCCAGCTACCATCTATCATCTGTTTATTTTGTTTCACTGATTTTTTTTTTAAACGGCTTTTGTTTATTATCCTCCATTTGATTTCGATTTTACTTATTTGATTCTCTTATTTCTCAACGCTTTTCCACTCTATTTTACTAATTGATGCTGCTGCAACAAACTGTCTGCTTTCCCTTAATTTGGCAGCGATGTCAATTTTGTTTCTCATGTGCCTTTTCTTTATTTATCTATTTCAATAATTTCTCATCTTCCCTGTAAATTGCCCTCAATACAATCTAAGCATGTTTGTTACCTCTATTTATTAACTATTGTTAATTTCTTTATCTTCTTCATAAATTACTATCTTTCTTTTACTATTGATTCTTTACAAAGTATGTTTCCTTCACTCCTTCATTGTTTTGAAACTTCACCTTTTTCTTAAGCAAGTGAGGTTCGAGCCCTTGCTCAATTTATGGAATGGTTAAAGGATTAACACAAATATTACTATTGTATTTTTGGTAAACTTTTAAAACATGCTTAGGACCAAAAATTGTAACAAAACACCGCGACAAAAGAAATAGCAACATATAAACACGACTCAACACTAGGAATGATTTCAGGAGAAAACAATACACAGTAAAATCACAACTAGTTTTTGAATTCAAACTAAATATAAAACAGTGTTTGCTTTAATGAAAGTTGATAGGCACACTTTAAATGGTTAGGCGCTTATACTTACATCAAACCCTACGTAATGTACCACCCCCGGCCGAGTTAAAATGCGTAACCGGAAAAGAAGGTGTGCATGCCTGGCACGAACACTCAAAGCGTGTTCTAGCGTGTTGCTCGTACTGACTCAGAGCAAGGGTGAGATGTAGGTGTAAGGGCAGTGCGTGTTCGTCGGGAACCTGGTGCATAAGATCGGTCAAGGCCCGTTCTTACACTGAAAATTGCGAATTGCGAATTGCGAATTGCGAATAAAATTATGAAATGAAAATTGCAGAAAATTTCACAACATTTCATTTTTGAACATTGGAAATCGACCATTAGAAAAAAATGAAGGATAAATAGATGACACTAAAAAAAATAATTCACTTAAGTTAAACTTTAGGAGACTGAATCTCAGAAACCAAAATCCGACTGAAAAAGTTTAACATTTAAAATTGTAATAAATTTGTCCATCTTTTTTGTGCAAAGGTGCTTTTCCTTCATTAAGTTTTTTTTTTATTGGAAAATAAACTTGAATATTTTTCTTATATTTTTCATAAAAAAATCAACATTAAATCAAAAAATGTGTAAAATCAACTTTGATTGCCAATTTGATTTTGCATCTAAAACTGATCTAAAAAAGGAGTCGACAATGTTTTGATTTTTTTTTTCTTGAAAAATCACGTTTTTTTAAAAAAAAAAAAAACC
This sequence comes from Culex pipiens pallens, assembly GCF_016801865.2. Taxonomy (NCBI): domain Eukaryota; kingdom Metazoa; phylum Arthropoda; class Insecta; order Diptera; family Culicidae; genus Culex; species Culex pipiens. Next base: position 15,881,711 of record NC_068937.1, read on the forward strand.
CTATCTTTGGTTCCAGAATTTGCACCATACTAAACCCTATGTCAAAAGAATATATTTTCCAAAACTTTATAAATACTTGTATCGGAAATTAAATTTTTAGTGATAAAAAGTGAAACTGATCTATTCAGCAACTTGCCACCAATCACCATGATTGTTTTGGTTTTCAGACGGTAAAAATCCTGATTTTGCAACTTGTGTCGTTTAATACGCCATTATTGTTTAGGGACCATTCATAAACCACGTGGACACTTTTTTAGTAATCTCGAACCCCCCCCCCCCTCGTGGACAATTGTCCATACAAAAAAAATATTTTTTGTATGGAGCATGGACAATCGCCATAACCCCCCCCCCCCCCCCCCCCTTAAAGTGTCCACGTGGTTTATGGATGGTCCCTTAATTTGTGAGATTTTCACTGAGTAAACGTAGTAAATTTATACATATTTTATTAATATTCTGGAAAATGTGTTAAATATGCGTAGTGATTATTTGATTGATTTGAAGCTTTTTAAAAACATTTTTTGATTTATTTTTTGTGTATGTGTTTCATACTTAAAAAAAAATTGTGTATCTTTATTAAGTCTGAAGACGGTCGAAACTTAGAAGGAACGAGGATAAGTTTTTTTTTCATGTTTCAGTATTTTTTAAATTCATTTAAAAAAAATTTAATGCTTTTTCCATAATAAGGTTGAAATGCATTTTCTGCGTTATTTTTATTGGTTTAACAGATTTGGTTTCATTTAATGTATTTAACAAAAGATATTATTTGTTTTTAACAATTTTTTAATTGCAATTCATTACTATTTTTTATATAGTTTTTTTGAGGTTCACAAAAATAAATAAAATTAATAAAACAGAGAATAAATAAAAAATCAAAAGAAAAATTGAAATTAGCGCAGAAGAGTTAATTTGTTGTAATTTTTTTTTCGAGAAACTTGTAACATTTTTTTTCAATAATCAATTTTGTCGTAATATTATCAAAAATTCTTTTTTTTATATTGAAAATTGGACCTTTATTTCCCGAAATATTGGTAATAAAAAAAAGTGTCTAAAGGACGTATTAGACTACGACAAACACACTCGCAAACAAGCAAACTTTTTGACAATTTGGCTGTTTGGACAAAACTGAAAAAAACTATTTTTTCTGTGCGTTTTTGCATGGCCATACATTAGCAACCAAAATGCGCACCAACAAAGTTCGAAAAAAAAAATTTAGGACAAATTCTCAGACATTATTATTATTTTTAATTGGCGTATTTACAAATTTTTCAAATTTGAAAAAAAACCTGCGATATGTTTTTAAAAAAATGCTTCAGAACTACTATACAGTCCAGACTCGATTATCCGAAGGCCTTGGTAAAATTTCACTTCGGATAATCGAATCAGGAATTATTTTTTTTCGTAGCCTCATTTTTGATTGTTTAGCTTTAGTATGACCCCTAAACTGCTCTAAAATGATTTAGAATTTTTAAATCCAAGATGGCGGCCAAGATAGCGGTGATAAAATATTGAAAAAAATGCATTCTTTAATTTTAATGACAATCAACCATTCAAATTTGACTAAAATGGGATCACAGAACTCGAGTTTGATGTTAAAAGTAAGAAAATAAAAAATACGTAAAACATTTTTTTTTTGTTCTTGATTCAATTATCGAAAGTCCCATACAAACCTTCGGATAATCGAAACTTCGGATAATCGAGGCTTCGGATAATCGAGTCTGGACTGTAATAGGAAAATATCAAAATTTCACTAAAGCACTTGTTGATTGCAATTTTAATTTTACATCATAAAATAAAGTCAAACTTTTGTTCGACCTTTCTAAATTTGCTTGAAAAATCACAATATTAATAAAAACACAATCACAATCTTTCTGGAATATTGTAATAAGATGACATTTCATGTCCTCTAAATTTAAAAAAAATAGAGTTTCTTTGGAAATCAATTTTAAATGACAAAAAGTGGCTTAAAAAAATTAGTAGCACAAATTTTACGTGTATCACTTTTATTCGGTGTTAGTCCTTATCCATACCAAATTCTCCGAAGACGCCAAATCGGTCAAAACATTGCTTCATAAGATAGCAGCCAAATGTGGTTTGGAAATCGAATAAGGAATTTTTTGTTATTGGTTTGTTTTTTGAGTTTGTGACCTTCAACTCCAAAAAGGCTCTAAAGTGATGTAGCAATATTTTATCCAAAATGGCGGCCAATATGGTGGCTTAGAATATTTTTTGGTAACGAAAAAAGCTATCAACCATATAAATTTGACTTATTTCAACTCAAATTTGACTTAAAAAGAAGATTCTTTTTTTGGGGTTGTTGTATGAGGATTGTCCACGATCCATACAAAAAAGTTTTTTTTGTACAATTGTCCACGAAGGGGGGGGGGGATGGGGGGGCTTGTTTAGAGATTCCCAAAAAAGTGTCCACGTGGTTTTTGGATGGTCCCTTCGAGAGTTGCGAATAATCCAATAATCGGACAATCGAGTCTTGACTATATCATGTTTATTTATTAAAAATTTATATATACATATAGATAAGGTGCGGAGCGTATTAAAAAAAACATGTTCTTTCGGAAAAAACGCAATTGTAACAGATGAACACAACATAATGAACACTATGTTTAAAGAAATAATAAATTTAGTTTTTTCCAGTTTTTGTTAATTTTTGAATCTTATTTTTAACAGTTTTGTTCTCACAATGTTATTGATTTCTTTCACCCAAAATTCAGAATCGAGATAATCGTTCTCTCAAAATTTATTGAGGGCTCAGTGCCAAAATCGATAGAATAATGGTACCAACTCACACCATCATAACAAATGAGTTCATTCGTTAGTTGAATCAATAAATCTCCAACAAGTGTCATACATCGACTTCTGACTTCTCCATGGTCACCAAGCTGTGGTGGCCGAGGCAGCTAAGTCATTGGATTGGTTTGTCAAAGGTCTCTGGTTCGATTCCCGTTGTCGACACTTTTGGTTTTTTGTTTGACGGATGAACTTTTTTTGCAAATGAACCTCGAGAAAATAGTTCTATCGCCCATCTCGAGCTGTGTTCTCTGCGTCCGTGAATGGTACCACTATTCTCTCGACTCGAGACCATCATTCTCTCGGACTAGCGCTGCCAGTTTTGGGTGTTTGATTGATTATTTTTTCCCTTTTTCATTTTTAATTTCATTTTTTTAAAATTTAATCAAAAAGTCAACACTAAGGTGTAATTGACGAACTCTTCATGTGCTTAATTCGCAAGTCATCGATAAATTGAATTCGCTGACGTCAATATCCCTTTTGTTAAAAACTTGCTTACGGTATTTAGGTTGTATCCACTGTTAGTTCACAACGATCATCTTCTAATCGACCTTTGCCTCTTAATTTTGAATAATATCCACCAATTCACACAAACTTTTTACGATCACGCTAGACGGTCATCTTTTACAACGAACTCACCTTTGGTGGCGCAAACCGGAATCGGATCGTACGGAATCTTGGTGGCCTCGAAGAACATGTAGAGGGCGCGCGAGTGCGTCGACAGCAGATCGTAGAAGAATTTCACCGGTCGTGGCATTTTTTCTTGATCGAAGTGTGCGTGTGCGAATTTCTGCGAGTTACTTTCAATTACTGATGACTTCACGAAGCTCTTCTCTTCCTTTTTTTGCAGTCAATTGGAACTTATTAGCGTTCGAATACACTTTTTTTCGGTCCGCTTACCAACGGCTATCGAGGACTTCTTCAACTCAGTGAATGATAAGCGACAACGACTTGCTGCCAAAAGTCACGTAGGTCACTCAGCGATGAAATTCCAAAACCAAGCCCGGTGAAGATCCCAGGGAACTCTCAACTCTTCAAACTCAACCTCCTGAAGAAGACGATTTGTGTCGTCCGCTTGAAGCGAAACTTCAAACTCAACTGAACTCGCGCTTGGCTTGGCGGCGTCGGTTATGGTCCGATGTCTGCTGAACCCATGAACACACACGTACAGCACACATACAGACGAACGGGGCGTCGCGACGCTCACGCCGGTGTTGAGTGCTTTGCGGCTTGTTTTAAGCGGCCTATAGTTTGTTGGTCTGGTCTGACTTGCCATTTAGTAAACAAATGGGAACTCGAACTGAGAGTTGATGGATTTTTTTTGTTGTTGTGTGAATTGGAGGACGTAAAGGTGCGTGTTTGTGGCGTGAATGAAGTGATGATCGTGCAGGAGGCTGGCTGGTGGCGCGCGGAGAACTCACTCAAAGATAAGGAGATCAATGGGTGGGATGAAGTTTTGAAATTTTTCATTTTTGGTCGGAAACAAGTCGTTGAACTGGTTTACTGTGAAATACGTCATTTAAGATCAAAAAAAAAAAATTAAAAACAAAAATAAGATGATAAAAGGCAGAAAAGTAAACACCACAAACATAACATTTAAATGCAATTTTTTCAACCTTTTAAATTTTGTCAATTTTGGCCATTTTTTAAATTTTTATTAAATTATTATTTTTTTTAAATTTTTACAATTTTTACAATTTTGAAAATTTTGAAAATTTTGACAATTTTGAAAATTTTTACAATTTTTACAATTTTTACAATTTTTACAATTTTTAAAATTTTTACAATTTTTTTTTTGATTTTTTTTTAATTTTTACAATTTTTACAACTTTTAAAATTTTTACAATTTTTACAATTTTGTAATTTTTACAATTTTTACAATTTTGTAATTTTTTGCAACTTTGTCATTTTTATCAATTTTATGAATTTTATGAATTTTCCGAATTTTGTCAATTTTGTCAACTTGTCAATTTTGTCAATTTGGTCAATTATGTTAATTTCATCAATTTGGTCAATTTGATCAATTTTGTCAATTTTGTCAATTTTGTCAATTTTGTCAATCTGGTCAATTATGTAAAATTGGTCGATATGGTCAATTTTGTCAATTTTGTCAATTTTGTCAATTTGGTCAATTATGTTAATTTCATCAATTTGGTCAATTTGGTCAATTTTGTCAATTTTGTCAATTTTGTCAATTTTGTCAATTTGGTCAATTATGTAAAATTGGTCGATATGGTCAGTTTTGTCAATTTTGTCAATTTTGTCAATGTTGCCAATTTTGTCAATTTTGTCAATTTTGTTAATTTTGTCAATTTTGTCAATTTTGTCAATTTTGTCAATTTTGTTAATTTTGTCAATTTTGTCAATTTTGTCAATTTTGTCAATTTTGTCAATTTTGTTAATTTTATCAATTTTGTCAATTTTGTCAATTTTGTCAATTTTGTCAATTTTGTCAATTTTGTTAATTTTGTCAATTTTGTCAATTTTGTCAATTTTGTCAATTTTGTCAATTTTGTCAATTTTGTCAATTTTGTCAATTTTGTCAATTTTGTCAATTTTGTCAATTTTGTCAATTTTGTCAATTTTGTCAATTTTGTCAATTTGGTCAATTTTGTCAATTTTGTCAATTTTGTCAATTTTGTCAATTTTGTCAATTTTGTCAATTTTGTCAATTTTGTTAATTTTATCAATTTTGTCAATTTTGTCAATTTTGTCAATTTTGTCAATTTTGTCAATTTTGTCAATTTTGTCAATTTTGTCAATTTTGTCAATTTTGTCAATTTTGTCAATTTTGTCAATTTTGTCAATTTTGTCAATTTTGTCAATTTTGTCAATTTTGTCAATTTTGTCAATTTTGTCAATTTTGTCAATTTTGTCAATGTTGTCAATGTTGTCAATTTTGTCAATTTTGTTAATGTTGTCAATTTTGTCAATTTTGTAAATTTTGTCAATTTTGTCAATTTTGTCAATTTTGTCAATTTTGTCAATTTTGTCAATTTTGTCAATTTTGTCAATTTTGTCAATTTTGTCAATTTTGTCAATTTTGTCAATTTTGTCAATTTTGTCAATTTTGTCAATTTTGTCAATTTTGTCAATTTTGTCAATTTTGTCAATTTTGTCAATTTTGTCAATTTTGTCAATTTTGTCAATTTTGTCAATTTTGTCAATTTTGTCAATTTTGTCAATTTTGTCAATTTTGTCAATTTTGTCAATTTTGTCAATTTTGTCAATTTTGTCAATTTTGTCAATTTTGTCAATTTTGTCAATTTTGTCAATTTTGTCAATTTTGTCAATTTTGTCAATTTTGTCAATTTTGTCAATTTTGTCAATTTTGTCAATTTTGTCAATGTTGTCAATGTTGTCAATTTTGTCAATTTTGTTAATGTTGTCAATTTTGTCAATTTTGTAAATTTTGTCAATTTTGTCAATTTTGTCAATTTTGTCAATTTTGTCAATTTTGTCAATTTTGTCAATTTTGTCAATTTTGTCAATTTTGTCAATTTTGTCAATTTTGTCAATTTTGTCAATTTTGTCAATTTTGTTAATTTTGTCAATTTTGTCAATTTTGTCAATTTTGTCAATTTTGTCAATTTTGTCAATTTTGTCAATTTTGTCAATTTTGTCAATTTTGTCAATTTTGTCAATTTTGTCAATTTTGTCAATTTTGTCAATTTTGTCAATTTTGTCAATTTTGTCAATTTTGTCAATTTTGTCAATTTTGTCAATTTTGTCAATTTTGTCAATTTTGTCAATTTTGTCAATTTTGTCAATTTTGTCAATTTTGTCAATTTTGTCAATTTTGTCAATTTTGTCAATTTTGTCAATTTTGTCAATTTTGTCAATTTTGTCAATTTTGTCAATTTTGTCAATTTTGTCAATTTTGTCAATTTTGTCAATTTTGTCAATTTTGTCAATTTTGTCAATTTTGTCAATTTTGTCAATTTTGTCAATTTTGTCAATTTTGTCAATTTTGTCAATTTTGTCAATTTTGTCAATTTTGTCAATTTTGTCAATTTTGTCAATTTTGTCAATTTTGTCAATTTTGTCAATTTTGTCAATTTTGTCAATTTTGTCAATTTTGTCAATGTTGTCAATGTTGTCAATTTTGTCAATTTTGTTAATGTTGTCAATTTTGTCAATTTTGTAAATTTTGTCAATTTTGTCAATTTTGTCAATTTTGTCAATTTTGTCAATTTTGTCAATTTTGTCAATTTTGTCAATTTTGTCAATTTTGTCAATTTTGTCAATTTTGTCAATTTTGTCAATTTTGTCAATTTTGTCAATTTTGTCAATTTTGTCAATTTTGTCAATTTTGTCAATTTTGTCAATTTGGTCAATTTTGTCAATTTTGTCAATTTTGTCAATTTTGTTAATTTTGTCAATTTTATCAATTTTGTCAATTTTGTCAATTTTGTCAATTTTGTCAATTTTGTCAATTTTATCAATTTTGTCAATTTTGTCAATTTTGTCAATTTTGTCAATTTTGTCAATTTTGTCAATTTCGCAATTTTGTCAATTTTGTCAATTTTGTCAATTTTGTCAATTTTTTCAATTTTGTCAATTTTGTCAATTTTGTCAATTTTGTCAATTTTGTCAATTTTGTCAATTTTGTCAATTTTGTCAATTTTGTCAATTTTGTCAATTTTGTCAATTTTGTCAATTTTGTCAATTTTGTCAATTTGGTCAATTTTGTCAATTTTGTCAATTTTGTCAATTTTGTCAATTTTGTCAATTTTGTCAATTTTGTCAATTTTGTCAATTTTGTCAATTTTGTTAATTTTATCAATTTTGTCAATTTTGTCAATTTTGTCAATTTTGTCAATTTTGTCAATTTTGTCAATTTTGTCAATTTTGTCAATTTTGTCAATTTTGTCAATTTTGTCAATTTTGTCAATTTTGTCAATTTTGTCAATTTTGTCAATTTTGTCAATTTTGTCAATTTTGTCAATTTTGTCAATTTTGTCAATGTTGTCAATGTTGTCAATTTTGTCAATTTTGTTAATTTTATCAATTTTGTCAATTTTGTCAATTTTGTCAATTTTGTCAATTTTGTCAATTTTGTTAATTTTGTCAATTTTGTCAATTTTGTCAATTTTGTCAATTTTGTCAATTTTGTCAATTTTGTCAATTTTGTCAATTTTGTCAATTTTGTCAATTTTGTCAATTTTGTCAATTTTGTCAATTTTGTCAATTTTGTCAATTTTGTCAATTTGGTCAATTTTGTCAATTTTGTCAATTTTGTCAATTTTGTCAATTTTGTCAATTTTGTCAATTTTGTCAATTTTGTCAATTTTGTCAATTTTGTTAATTTTATCAATTTTGTCAATTTTGTCAATTTTGTCAATTTTGTCAATTTTGTCAATTTTGTCAATTTTGTCAATTTTGTCAATTTTGTCAATTTTGTCAATTTTGTCAATTTTGTCAATTTTGTCAATTTTGTCAATTTTGTCAATTTTGTCAATTTTGTCAATTTTGTCAATTTTGTCAATTTTGTCAATGTTGTCAATGTTGTCAATTTTGTCAATTTTGTTAATGTTGTCAATTTTGTCAATTTTGTAAATTTTGTCAATTTTGTCAATTTTGTCAATTTTGTCAATTTTGTCAATTTTGTCAATTTTGTCAATTTTGTCAATTTTGTCAATTTTGTCAATTTTGTCAATTTTGTCAATTTTGTCAATTTTGTCAATTTTGTCAATTTTGTCAATTTTGTCAATTTTGTCAATTTTGTCAATTTTGTCAATTTGGTCAATTTTGTCAATTTTGTCAATTTTGTCAATTTTGTTAATTTTGTCAATTTTATCAATTTTGTCAATTTTGTCAATTTTGTCAATTTTGTCAATTTTGTCAATTTTATCAATTTTGTCAATTTTGTCAATTTTGTCAATTTTGTCAATTTTGTCAATTTTGTCAATTTCGCAATTTTGTCAATTTTGTCAATTTTGTCAATTTTGTCAATTTTTTCAATTTTGTCAATTTTGTCAATTTTGTCAATTTTGTCAATTTTGTCAATTTTGTCAATTTTGTCAATTTTGTCAATTTTGTCAATTTTGTCAATTTTGTCAATTTTGTCAATTTTGTCAATTTTGTCAATTTTGTCAATTTTGTCAATTTTGTCAATTTTGTCAATTTTGTCAATTTTGTCAATTTTGTCAATTTTGTCAATTTTGTCAATTTTGTCAATTTTGTCAATTATGTAAAATTGGTCGATATGGTCAATTTTGTCAATTTTGTCAATTTTGTCAATTTTGTCAATTTTGTCAATTTTGTCAATTTTGTCAATTTTGTCAATTTTGTCAATTTTGTCAATTTTGTCAATTTTGTCAATTTGATCAATTTTGTCAATTTGATCAATTTTGTCAATTTTGTCAATTTTGTCAATTTTGTCATTTTTGTCAATTTTGTCAATTTTGTCAATTTTGTCAATTTTGTCAATTTTGTCAATTTTGTCAATTTTGTCAATTTTGTCAATTTTGTCAATTTTGTCAATTTTGTCAATTTTGTCAATTTTGTCAATTTTGTCAATTTTGTCAATTTGGTCAATTATGTAAAATTGGTCGATATGGTCAATTTTGTCAATTTTGTCAATTTTGTCAATTTTGTCCATTTTGTCAATTTTGTCAATTTTGTCAATTTTGTCAATTTTGTCAATTTTGTCAATTTTGTCAATTTTGTCAATTTTGTCAATTTTGTCAATTTTGTCAATTTTGTCAATTTTGTCAATTTTGTCAATTTTGTCAATTTTGTCAATTTTGTCAATTTTGTCAATTTTGTCAATTTTGTCAATTTTGTCAATTTTGTCAATTTGGTCAATTATGTAAAATTGGTCGATATGGCCAATTTTGTCAATTTTGTCAATTTTGTCAATTTTGTCAATTTTGTCAATTTTGTCAATTTTGTCAATTTTGTCAATTTTGTCAATTTTGTCAATTTTGTCAATTTTGTCAATTTTGTCAATTTTGTCAATTTTGTCAATTTTGTCAATTTTGTCAATTTTGTCAATTTTGTCAATTTTGTCAATTTTGTCAATTTTGTCAATTTTGTCAATTTTGTCAATTTTGTCAATTTTGTCAATTTTGTCAATTTTGTCAATTTTGTCAATTTTGTCAATTTTGTCAATTTTGTCAATTTTGTCAATTTTGTCAATTTTGTCAATTTTGTCAATTTTGTCAATTTTGTCAATTTTGTCAATTTTGTCAATTTTGTCAATTTTGTCAATTTTGTCAATTTTGTCAATTTTGTCAATTTTGTCAATTTTGTCAATTTTGTCAATTTTGTCAATTTTGTCAATTTTGTCAATTTTGTCAATTTTGTCAATTTTGTCAATTTTGTCAATTTTGTCAATTTTGTCAATTTTGTCAATTTTGTCAATTTTGTCAATTTTGTCAATTTTGTCAATTTCGCAATTTTGTCAATTTTGTCAATTTTGTCAATTTTGTCAATTTTGTCAATTTTGTCAATTTTGTCAATTTTGTCAATTTTGTCAATTTTGTCAATTTTGTCAATTTTGTCAATTTTGTCAATTTTGTCAATTTTGTCAATTTTGTCAATTTTGTCAATTTTGTCAATTTTGTCAATTTTGTCAATTTTGTCAATTTTGTCAATTTTGTCAATTTTGTCAATTTTGTCAATTTTGTCAATTTTGTCAATTTTGTCAATTTTGTCAATTTTGTCAATTTTGTCAATTTTGTCAATTTTGTCAATTTTGTCAATTTTGTCAATTTTGTCAATTTTGTCAATTTTGTCAATTTTGTCAATTTTGTCAATTTTGTCAATTTTGTCAATTTTGTCAATTTTGTCAATTTTGTCAATTTTGTCAATTTTGTCAATTTTGTCAATTTTGTCAATTTTGTCAATTTTGTCAATTTTGTCAATTTTGTCAATTTTGTCAATTATGTCAATTTTGTCAATTTTGTCAATTTTGTCAATTTTGTCAATTTTGTCAATTTTGTCAATTTTGTCAATTTTGTCAATTTTGTCAATTTTGTCAATTTTGTCAATTTTGTCAATTTTGTCAATTTTGTCAATTTTGTCAATTTTGTCAATTTTGTCAATTTTGTCAATTTTGTCAATTTTGTCAATTTTGTCAATTTTGTCAATTTTGTCAATTTTGTCAATTTTGTCAATTTTGTCAATTTTGTCAATTTTGTCAATTTTGTCAATTTTGTCAATTTTGTCAATTTTGTCAATTTTGTCAATTTTGTCAATTTTGTCAATTTTGTCAATTTTTGAATTTTTGAATTTTTGTATTTTTGTATTTTTGTATTTTTGTATTTTTGTATTTTTGTATTTTTGTATATTTGTATTTTTGTATTTTTGTATTTTTGTATTTTTGTATTTTTGTATTTTTGTATTTTTGTATTTTTGTATATTTGTATTTTTGTATTTTTGTATTTTTGTATTTTTGTATTTTTGTATTTTTGTATTTTTGTATTTTTGTATTTTTGTATTTTTGTATTTTTATATTTATGTTTTTGATTTTGTTGTCAATGTTATCAGTTATAGTACTAATTTGATACCAAAGCTTATAAAAACCCAATAAACCAAATCGAAATTGATTTTATATTGCTCATTTAGGAAACAACATCCATCAGCCCGCACCTGTACAATCTAAATGATTCAGAACAAACTCTCCGCTTGTGTTACCAACCACACAATCGAGATAGACTCGCCATCAGACAACAACAAAATAAAGAGAAAAAACGGCAATCCTCCAACAATGGAGACATAAATCTGCCCCGCTTGTCTCAGTTGTTCTCTCAGCTCACGAACAAATCATTTAAAACTCACGCGACTCAATCAAATCACCTTAAACGTCTTAAACGCCACTTTTATAGCAAACCAGCCGTCGCCGCCACCATTATGGCAACGTCCGATCAAAGCATGCGCTAATCTAACAGAAGTCACCTCGACGCCCGTCGCCCGACCGATTAATCAAAGTAGGTCTTGGTCCCCACATGGACGGGACGGGTCGGGACTCTTATCAACATCACAACCGGCCTCCGTGCCCCGAACCACAACCCGTCGCTGTAGTGCTGCCTTGTCGCAAACGTCAGTTTGACATTTTCAGAAAGTTTTCTGTCCCGGACAGAAATTTGTCGAAATATTTGCGTGTAGGGCCGACAACAAAGTTTGTTGTCGATCAAACTGACGTTTCCAAACCAAAAATGACATTTACGTCAACTGTGCAAGTCAGTAGCTGCTCCGCAGCTGATTATTCTTCGTCAGCTCACCTTTTTCTATGGAACATGCGACACTAAGTGCGCTGCACTCATCTGCGCACTGCAGTGCAGTGTAAATCAAATGATAACTGAATGACAGCCGAGTGAACTCTCACTCTTGATAAGCGTCCCGGCCCGGCGGATTTGTTTTGGTTTGGTGATTTCGTCACGCGTTGCCGGTTAGAGGCGTAAGATGTGTACACGTAGAATCTTGATAGTTGGCGTTATTTAATCACGTTTTCTGTAGTCATTTGAGGTTAGAACACAATGGCGTAGGTCATCGAAGAAATTTCTGAGCAAATTACACTATCAGATCTTAGAAATGATTGTCCCGTCAAAATGTTTGAATCGTTCGAGCGTCATCATATTGGTTTGTTTACCTTTGGTTAGCAATCGCCATTATGGCAAATGTGACATTTCGGAATCTGTGTAAACAAACAAAGAGTTTTTCATCTCAAAGAATTTTATTGATTTCTCAACGCCACTTGTTCTTCCACTGCTTATTCTCAATTCAAACATCAAACTTTGGTTACTTTCTGTTTTGCTGCTTTTTGTTTACTGTCGCAAGAATGTCCTTTCTGCCATTGTTTACCGAGTGTGTGTGTTTACGTGAGTTTTTGTGTTTGTGTTTGTGTGCGCGAAAAAACAACATCTTTCTCTAAAAATAAGCACAACTTTTATTTGGGTAGCGGATTGGTGTCTGAAACTGATAAGCAGATTATGGTTCGACCAAAACAATGCACCGCTGGGGGTGAAGTGAACCCTAAAATAAGTAATCTTGTTATTGTTTGGTTGCCGGTCCTTGTTGCCGACTATTTGTTTTTCAGCGCGTAGAAAGTGACAGCTTGGTTTGTTTATTTTATATTTACATCAACATAGCAGTAAAACAACACGATTTCTAAAGTATATTTTTTTAGTAGATAAACGTTATTGCACTTCTGATTTGCCCGTTGCCACGCGCAAATTCTCAAACGGATAGAATACTTAGATTTAACCTAATTTCCGATGGCGACACTTTTCGTTTTGTTTTGTTATCAGTAACGAAAAAAAAAGAGTTGGTTTATCAGCTTTAGTCACCTAATCTTCCGTAATTGCTGGGGGGCTCCAAGTCAGCTTCACTTAATTGTGTTTTTCGGACTAAGCTTACATTTCACTTTGGAAATAAATTTTGTTATCATTGCCTCTGGGTGTTGGGAAATCATAAAATTGGTCAAAAGAGTCAAGTTTTTCACTAGTTTAAACAAATCTCAATCGAAAATTGTGCATTTTCATTGATATTCTAACGAACATTAAAAATAACTCAGTTTTCGTCAAAACCGAACAAACTCAAAAATGAGTAAAACGCTAAATGTCAATTTTTTGTTAGTTTCACTCAAAATTTGAGTTATATTTATAAATAGGTTAGGTTTTGCCGACAACTCCGTGATTCAAAATTAGAGTGTTTCAAACGCATATTTCAGAACATTAATAATTCCGTTTTAGAGTGTTCTTAGCACGCATAGTAGGGCGATGGATTTTTACATGGTAACCAAATTAGTCTAATATAGAAATCTCACATGAAAAACAGGACAAAAAGATATGGTAACTTGTTGTGTTTTAGTTAAATAGTAAGAGTTATTCAATATAATACAAGTCCGCGCTGATGTATAGTTACGAGTGTTTCTGTGTGAGTTGCACACATTCAAAACCACTCAATTTTCGTCAAAACCGGATCTACTCAAAAATGAGTGAAAAGGCCAAGTGTCAGATTTCAGTGAATTTCATTCAGAATTCAACGAATAATGAGAGAAATTTACCCAAATCTGACATTTGCCTCTTTTAATAATTTTTGAGTAGGTTCGCTTTTGACAAAAACTGAGTAATTCTGAATGCGCGTGTATGTTCGCCTTCCTTGATTACATTGAACTAACTACTAAATATCAGAATCGATAAACGATCAAAGTAGGCTCCGTTCAACCTGCTCGCCAAGTGTGTATGTATGTGTGTGTGTGCTTACTTTGTACAAGTACATCTAACTAATACACCTTAATATCTTGCCGCTTGTTTAATCTCAAGATTTTCCACTACTTTTAGATACAATATAAATTTTTAAGTTTACCACGACCTTTACGACCTTCTCTGTTTACTATGATTTCTGCTTTTTATTTATTTTCTTCTTTATTACTATATTTTACGGTGAAAAGGCATCTTTTACTGTGTGTTTCTTTTAAATCATTTCGTCCCATTCACTTTTTTTCTTCTTCAAATATTTAATCGCTTGTTTACTTTTTTAAGTCGTCTGGTTGTGAATGTTTGCGTGCGCTTCTATCAAACTACTAAATTTAAATGTGTAAATCTGGTTGGTTGCAGCTGCAGCTCTTTGCTCTATTGCGTTACTATGGTTTCGATTGTTTACCTTTGGTTTTGGGTTTGCTTGTGTTAGTGTTAAGCCGTTTGCGTTTCGTTTCTTTGCTTTTCTTTTTGTAGGAAACTATAAGCTACCTGGTTCCCCTTTTTTGCGTTCACAGTTTTTCTTTATTGTGTTTGTGTGTGTGTGTTTTTAGTTCGCCTTGCTGTTTTTGTTGTGAGTGTGTTCACAGAGTAATCCAGAGAGAACAGTCCAAACAAAAGCAGTCAAATTTTGTGGCTCCGTTACTTGTATACCCTTTGGAAAGGCAGCGGCTTTCAGCGTTATGTTTTGAGCGTTACGGGGTTGATGAAGAAAAATTTTCATCATAGTAAACTCAGGATTTTTAAGTTTTTTTTTTTTTTTTTGACAAGTGCCATGTTTTGATGACTGATTTGTAATTTTGTTCCTTGCAAGTTTTATGTTTTTTTTTAAGGAGCTTGGGAAGCAGTTAAAAGTTAAAATCCAGTTTATGCCAGAAGTGTCCCTCAGGCATGCCCTCAGGACTACCCAAATGATTTGGCGGTGGGACGAAAACTATGCTTCCTTCCGGGTATTAGTTCCGCTATCTTAAATTGCCGCCCGTGGATCTTCACTCACAAACGCATGCCATGCACTCTTCGCAGTTTTTATTAAACAGAGGAAAAAAGAGGAAAACCTGACGTAGGTTAGTCATTGTCCCAAGATTAAGACTATAAATGAAAATTAAACATAGAAATTAGAAGATTCCATCTACTTATCCAATTTTTCTAGTAGTATGTTACGTCGTTTCCCAAAAACTGTCCTGAGAAATTGTTATGACCAAGCCACAAATGTTACAGCTACGAAAACTGTCCCAAACAATTTCGCACAATTTTTCACTTTAAAGAAAGCTTAGTTTTCAGAAAATTCCACTGGAATTCCGTTGGAATAGGAATTTATTACTCGAAACCACATCTCCATTGAGAACTTGGTCAGTTCGAGCCACAGCGTTGCCAGCATGAAACTTCCAACACAAGTAATTCTTTGGCGGAACCACAAGTGAGAGGAGGTGGTTCCTAGATAGCTCCAAATTTGTCCTTTTCCAAAACTTCCACCAAACTTTGGATATACCAGATGTGGTCCGCGATAGTCGTCAGAAAATCCACATTGTTGATTGAGAGATTGTGAAAATTTTTGACAGCTAAATTTAGAACCTGGTTGCTGCGAAAAAAATGTAACGCTTTAAACGTCATATTTCTCGGAGACAATCAACAGTGTTGCTGAAGGGGGGATGTACCACGATGTACCGCGTAACGCAACCATAAATTAAATGCCAGTGCTCCCTCTGGGTTACTCTGTGGTGTGTTGGTGTGATTTGATTCTTTGTCTTCAGTTAAGTTTACTAGTTTTTTGTTGTTGTTTCTACTGTATTTCTATTAGTAAAATGCGTTGTTCTGTCGCGTTGATTGGGAATCTCTTGTAAATATTGCATACACACGTTCAAAATCAATCAGATTTCGTCAAAATCTTACAAATTGTTCGATTACTCATTTTTGGGTTAGTTTTGTTCTGACGAAAAATAAGTGATTTTGCATGCAAGTGTTGTTAATATTTACGCTGTTGTAGTGGTTGTTCATTCTGCAATCTGACATTTCAAGCAAAACAATGTAACAGAACCTTACATTATTTTGATTGATTTTATAGGAAATCATATTTTTTCTTGGTTTTTGTGATTTGGAACTTTTATGTGTCATTTTCAACCCAATTTGTTTAAAATAGTTTGCATGAAAAATGTTTACACAAACACAAAAATTGTGTATTCTAAGTTGAACGTGTATCACGCGAAGCGAAATTTTGACAGTTGTTGCATTCGGCTCTTCAGTCATTTGACAGCTGCGAAGCGCATCGGACGTGGTTTTGAAGAATTTGTGCCGCTTTTCGACAGACTTTTGGTAGCAGGTTCGTTTTATTTTTATTGGTAGAGACATAAACCAAGCAGTTTTCAGGAAGTTGATTTGCGGAATGTTCCACTTTTTCAAGCAGTGAAACCAAACTTTTCGGCACCCTCAGCAAACGTCAAACCATACAAATTTGTTGCCGGATCGTGGGGTTCCAGCCTACTTGGTTGAGAATCGCTTTACACGTTCTGCTCGCCATCCTCGTCCTGCTCGCCATCCTCGTCCTGCTCGTTCAGCAGCAGCGGGCTGTTGTCCCCAATTGCCCCAGTTCCGGACCCACCCGGCGGAAGGGCCGTTCCCGGCGTGGTCGGCGCCGATTTGGACATCCAGCTGCAGCGGCTTCGGCCCCGGCTCAGCAGTCCAGCTGCGGCTGCGCTGGCCACCGCCGAGGGACTCCGCAGGGAGCGACCCGGCGGCGCCGCCGGTCCCTGGTTCTGGTTCGACGAGATCGGGATGTACATCGCTTTGTGACCTCCGAGTGAGGATCCCTGCGAGGGCGCCTTGCAGAAGAACTTTTTCTTGCTGATTAACGAGGAAGGTCGCCGGATGTGGCTGGTGCCGGCGGTCGGTGCCGTCGCACCGCTGCTGACGTTGATCGAGCCGTTGGAGGCGTTGGTCGATGGTCCCGGGGGAGGTTGCGGGTTGATGATGATGATCCCTTCGCTGGTGCTGTTCGTCGCGCTGATGTTCTGCAGCTGGCGGATCTGCTCGAGCAGTTCGCGCACCTCCACGGTTGGGCTTGTGGCTCGTGGTGGTGAGTCTGGCGTTCCGAGGTTCGCCAGCGAGGACACGTTCGAGCCGGTGTTGGATCCGATGTACGAACTGCGTAGCCCTTCGAATCGCTTCGCCAGCTCGACGTTGATCGGCGAGTCTTCGCTGTTGGCCGTGAAACCGGAAGAAGGTTGATGGTGCGCTTGGAACTGGGCCTGCTTCTGCTGCTGCTGCAGAATCTGGCAGCACGTCTCCAGGCTGCGCCGAAGCGCGTTCAGATCCTGGTACTCGTGCTCCGAGTTGGCCGGAATCGTTATCGAGATGCCGCCAATCGAACCGCACGAGCTGTAGATGTTGGCCGCGCCGGTTGTGCTGTTGTTGTGCTCGCTGGCTTGCGATGGTGCCGTCGGTTGGGCACCGTTCAGACTTCCCTCGATCGAGCCGTTCCGGCTGGATTGTGCCGTCTGCTGCTGCGGAAGCTGCTCCCGCTGCGAGTAGATCATCGGGTTGGAAGCCTCGCTTGCGGCGCTACAGCTATTGTTGTTGTCTCTACTGCTGTTATGTACACTGAACCGGTAGTGGTCACTCTGCGAGCCGGACATCTGCGCCGAACTACCCGACTGTTCGCCACTTCCCTCGCCGCTGTTGTTGTGACTGCTGTGCCCGTTGTTGAACTGGACACTCTCGGACGTCCGCAGGACGATTCCGTTCGCCCCCAAAAATCCCACGCCGTAGTAGTTGGAGTTGGGAACCGAGTTGGGTCGATGACTGGCGGTCGTTCCCTCGAACGTACAAGCCTGCTGCGACGCGGACCGTGGCATTCCCCCATAGTTCCGGACCGACATCGCCGACAGGTCGGGACTGGCCGCCCGCGAGTACGGCGGTGGAACCAGCGTGTTCGCCTCATTCGCCGTACAGATAAAGCTGGAGCTGAGCGAATCAACCGTGCTCGTCCCGGACATTGACCCGACCGGCCGGACAATGTAGTTCCGGAAGTACTGCACCATCAGGTAGTTCGCTCCGCCATGGTTCCCGCTCTTCCCGGTGTCCCCACCACCAGTATAGCTAAACACCAGCGGGTACAAATCCGGCTTCGAGGTGACCTCGGTGTACGGCGGCGGTGCGTGGATGTGGAACGAGTTGCACCGGCTGTACTGCGGCGGCGCGTAACACGACCCGGCCGAGTCGCCCTCCGACTGCGAGTGGTGACCCGGGGAACCCCAGCCGCACAGCTGGCGGCGTTTCTTCCACAGGGAACAGGCACAGAGCAGCGCCAGCACGATCGCCAACAGGAAGCACCAGAAGTACCAGTGGTTGATGAAGAACAGATTCAGCACGTGGTCGGTGGCCGGGGTGGGCGTCCGAGGGGCGCTTGGGGGTGCGTACAGGTAGCAGCAGCCCTGGGCGCAGCATTCCTTCGGGGGCAGGCAGCGGTGGCCACCCTCGCAGAACCGGGCCGCCACCTGGTGGGGGGAGGGGGAAAAGATTGAGGTTAGAAATGGAAGTTGAGATATCTATAAAAGCTGAGTCATGCCACGTCGTTTGAAAAAAAAAAAACACTTTTTCTTAAAGTATAATGTACCTAAATAAACAAAAACTAAAATGACTTCGATTAAGAAATGTCAAAAACTAATTACTTCCGGATCCTTCCCGGAAATGATCTGGAAAGGTTTGGTTATGTCACTGCTTCCGAGAGCTTGAAAACTTTTAATGAGGTTTTGACAACGGATGTCTGGAGGCACACTCTGACAGCCAAAGCAACCTCAATTTTAAAATTTGAGAAATTTGAAGCTTTTTTTTTTTAATTTCAGAACTTACATTTAATTTAGAATTTTTGAAGTTCTAATTTTTAGATTTTTTTGGATTTTTAATGAGAAGAATTTTAAATTTATGAATTTTAGTATCTGACAATTTAACAATTTGATTATGTTATAATTTCTCAATTTTACAGTCAATAAATTTAACATTTAACAGATCTTTTAAATTTTAAAATTTTGAAGATTTCATAAAATTTAAGAACTTTCAAAATTTCAAATATCATTATTATTATTACATTTTTGAAAAATTTTCAAAGTTTTAAATATTTTAAAAATTTTCAAAGTCTTAAAATTAAAAAAAAACATCAAGTTCTAAACATTTATAAAATAAAATAAAAATTAAAACTTGGTAACCTTTAAAAACATTTGAAGTCTGGAGGTCCAATTTTTTTTCTGGAGGTTCAATAAACCAAATTTCCAGTTTTTGCTTTTTGAGTGTTTTGAGTGTCTGACTCAAGGTGGTTTCAAAAAAAAACCCAAAAAGCAAAAACTGGTAATTTGGTTTATTGGACCTCCAGAAAAAAAATCAAGAAGAAAAAAATATTACAATTTAATTTTTTTTAAAGATTTTTGAGAATTTTAAAAATTTTAAGAATTTTGAGAATTAAGCAATTTGAAGAATTTTAAGACTTTTAAGAATTTTAAGAATATGAGGAGGTATTATAAGAATTTTAAGAATTTAGCAATTTTAAGAATTTTACGACTTTTAAGAATTTTAAGAATGTTAAGAAATTTAAGAATTTCAAAGGTTTATTTTTTTCAAATTTTTAGACTTTTAAGAATTTTAATTGTAAAATTCTTAAAATAAGAATTAGAACTTTAAAAATTTTAAGAATTTTTATTTTTTTGAGAATTTAGCAATTTTAAGAATTTTAAGACTTTTAAGAATTTTAAATTTTTTGAGAATTCAGCAATTTTAAGAATTTTAAGAACTTTCAGAATTTTAAGAATTTAGCAATTTTAAGAATTTTAATAATTTTAAGAATTCAGCAATTTTAAGAATTTTACGACTTTTAAGAATTTTAAGAAATTTAATAATTTTTAAAATTTTAAGAATTTTAAGAATTTTAAGAATTTTAAGAATTTTAAGAATTTTAAGAATTTTAAGAATTTTAAGAATTTTAAGAATTTTAAGAATTTTAAGAATTTTAAGAATTTTAAGAATTGTAAGAATTGTAAAAATTGTAAGAATTGTAAGAATTTTATTTTTTTTTAGAAATTTATGAATTTTAATAACTTTAAGAATTTCAAGAACTTAAAGAATTTTTAGAAATTTAAAATTTTTATAAATTTTGATTATTTCAAAAATTTTAGAATTTTAGTAGAATTTTATGTATTTTTATACACTAAGAAAGATCGTAAATTTGTTTAACAGTCGTGAATAGACTCAGAGAAATAAAATAAGGTTCAATTAGTTATTTATTTAATTTTAAGAATTGTATAAAATTTTAAGAATTTAGTAATTTTAAGAATTTTAAAATTTTTAAGAATTTTAAGAATTTTCAGAATTTTAAGAATTTTAAGAATTTTAAGAATTTTAAGAATTTTAAGAATTTTAGGAATTTTAAAAATTTTAAGAATTTTAAGAATTTTAAGAATTTTAAGAATTTTAAGAATTTTAAGAATTTTAAGAATTTTAAGAATTTTAAGAATTTTAAGAATTTTAAGAATTGTAAGAATTTTAAGAATTTTAAGAATTTCAAAAATTTTAAGAATTTAAGAATTTTAAAAATTTTAGGAATTTTTAGAACTTTGAGAATTTCAAGAATTTAAAATTTTTTAAGAGTTTTAAGAATTTTAAGAATTTTAAGAATTGTAAGAATTTTAAGAATTTTAAGAATTTCAAAAATTTTAAGAATTTAAGAATTTTAAAAATTTTAGGAATTTTTAGAATTTTAAGAATTTTAAGAACTTTGAGAATTTCAAGAATTTAAATTTTTTTAAGAGTTTTAAGAATTTTAAGAATTGTAGAAATTTTAAGAATTTTAGGAATTTTAAGAATTTTTTAAATTTTGATTGTTTTATAATTTTTAGAATTTAAGTATTTAGAATTTTAGACACTCAGACAGAACGTTAATTTGTTTTACTGTCGTGAAATGACTCAGAGAAATAAAATAAGGTGTAATTAGTTATGGAAATAGAATGAGTTACAAAATGTTTAACTAATCATTAATAAAAAAAAATAAAATGATTTTTTTTTTTGGAAATTGAAAAAAATTTAGATAAAGCTCAATTTCATTTGAAGTCGTTTAACGAAAAAGTAATAAAAAAGGTAGTCAGTGTTGTAATCCATAAAAAAAAACTTCAGTGCAGTCAAATCACATCCATCTACCAGAACATTATGCAAAAAAAGAGAAGAAAAAACAACATAATCAAAGGTTGTTATAATTGTTGGTTGCTGGTTTTGGTTGTGGTGGTGGTGGTGGCGGTAGGCACTGGAAAAAAATGCTGCAGTCAGCAGCATCGTCATCTAGGTAGGCTGTGTTCGGGTGTGTGTGTGCATTTAGGGGCTTTTTGGTGCACTTTGAAGGAGGAGGAAAAAAGAAGAAGAAGGGAACAAAAAGTGCATCATTTTTGCAGCCATTTGGGTGGGCAAGAGTTCAGCATGGCAAATGGAAAAGGTTAAATGTTGGAAAAAGGTGGTGAAATCAGTTTGCAGGTTATGATGATGAATGACTTTTGAAAATGATTTTTTTATGAAAGAGGTGAGTGATGTGAGTCATTGGATTTAAGCAAAACATTCAAATATTTTTGTTTGTGCGTTTAATTTCATTCCGGTGCTTTTTAGAATAAATCTACAGATTTTGAGAATAATTTTAATTATTATAAAAATGCTATTTACGACTGAATCTTTTCTATGCATTTGCTGATTAATTTTGACAGATTTGCAGCACCTTCTTCCTCTTTCAAATTGCACTAATCATGTTTCAAATTGAAGTGTCTTTCCTGTTCACATAACTCATTCTTAAAAGTTTTTCTCCTCCTCCAACACATTCACCTCAGACACACACAGAGAAACATAAACACACATTGCCACGTGGTCAGCACGTTGTCGTCGGTTGTCCTGCTAACCCAAACAGAAAGAAATTCATGGCATGCTGCAGACTTTCCACCAGACTGTTTGTCGTCACCACCCGTCACGGCCTACTACGTTTGTGTGTTTACTGATGCTGCTGCTGCTGCTACTAAAAGCTGATTAAGTGCCACACTACCGCCACCAGACTTTGGACCACTAGGGACTAACCTTAAAGTAGATCAAAAGTAAAAAAAAATACATTTTCAATAAATAAATAAAATGAAATCAACGTAACCCCATCCATTAGTCTGTCAAATGAACCGAAAATAATTGGGCCAAACAAACGAGTGACTAAAATTGTGTATTTATTTTGCAATCGAAATACCCTCAACCGAATTCCAATGCTATCTATCCACGTGGAATTTCGATAGCATACATTTCTTGTTCTTTTTTTCCTTCTTTTTTTATACACATCATCTTCAAGGATATTTGGTTTGGGTATCGTACGATATGGGGAGACTTTTTACGAGGTGAGGGGTATAAATGTAAGGTTACACATTACGTATTGTGAGAAATTTGATAGAAGTTCAAGGGGAGAAAAGCTCGATTTAGGGCAAAATTATCTACGTGGAAAACCCCCATTTACGCGCTAGTGTTGAAGCCCTTTGTAAATTTTGATGATTAAAAACAATTTCTGATCACTTTTTTTCATTTTAATGAAAAAAAAATACAAGGCAACCTTTTTTTATGGATCAACTATGGTCCTCTTAGAACAACCTGTCAAGTGAGACCTTTTCTGTCAAGAAGAACCGCGAAGTTATTTTTTTAAATTGATTTAAAAATCCATGTTAAATTCTTTGAAGGGTCATTGGTTTTTTAAAAATTAGCATTATCGTTGTAAACAATTATATCACCGATTTAAGCCTAATTTTAGGACCAATTTTAAAACCGCAAAGGATTTCAAAAAGGATATTAAAATTAATTTAAAAAAAAATACTTTTCGGCCCATCTTGACAGAAAAGGTCCTATTTGACAGCTCGTTCAAAAGGGCCATAGTTGATCCATTGAAAAAATGTTGTCTTGTAGATTTATTTTGTTGCATTTTATTCGTGTATTTTTTTTACCGTTGTTTATAAAAATTGCAATAGGGCTTTAGGACCCTATTTGGAGAAAAACCAATGAAAAAACTGTTGCCACCCAAATGTTTTGCATTTTTTATACGGATAAAATTTTTTGAATGTCTTCCGCATGCTCAAAGAAGCCATTTTGAATCATCAGTTTGGATATCATTTTCCATACAAATTTGACAGCTCTTCTTACAAAAATGGCACACGAAAATTAAAAAAAAATTATCTTTTGAAGGAAATTTGTGATCCTTTTTGTGTTTTCGGTAGGGCGTCCAATTTTTCCGGGTTTTGGATTTCCCGGGAAACGGGAAAAATATTTCTGGAATCCCGGGGAATTTTTAAAATCATAAATCATGTTTTCATTATACTGTTAAGTCTTTCAAGCATAAAATCTTAAAATAATCTCAATAATAGTAATTGGTGATAATTTAGACTTCAATCTAAACAAGGAAGACAGTTACTAAAAAGCTTATCAGAAATTAATAGTTGATCTTTTTGGTTTTTTTTGTTGTGCATTGGATTTCACAATTTGTTGCAATTTTTCGTTCAATGTGATTCAAATTAAATAAATAAGTCTTTTATAAATATATTTCTTTTACATATTTTTTATCAGACATGACTAGAAATTCTTGAAAAATTTCTTGGAAAATTTATAAAGAAAAGAGGCGAAAAGTAAAATAATAACAATGAATGTTAAACTTTAGATATTATCTCTAAGTTACTATCGCCAAATGGGGAAAATCGTAGCTACAGTTTGAATAGGAGATTTAAGAGCAATTAATTCGTTACATTTGTCCATATTTGAACCAGATTCTGGTGTTTGATAAGAAATAATTTAATATGATTTTTTTCAAATTTAAAGTCATAAATATTTGTAAATATAATACCCAGTATTTTAAAAATATATAAAATCAAATAGAAATATATTAACTTTCCCTAATAAGCAAAATTAATGCTGATGGTTTTTAAATGGGTTAAAAATTCTTATCGATTACTAAGTATTCATCAAGCCATTTATAAACACAAGCAAATCTGAATTTCAGGCCAAAATTTGATTTTTTTTTCCAATTTCGGGAATTCCCGGGATAAATTATAAAAAAATCCCGGGATTCGGAAATTCCCGGTTTTGGAAAAATCCCGAGATTTTTGTCCCGGGAATTCCCGGGATGGACGCACTAGTTTTCGGCAAACTTAGAGGCATAAATGAGGACTACACTGAAAAAAAAAAATACACGGATAAAATGCTGATATTAAAAATCATTTTTGTCACCTAAAATTGATTTCCAAAACAAAAAATTGGGGACATACAATGCCATCTGTTTAGAAAATTCCCAAGCAATTTTTTTTTTCAAAAACTAAAGTTTAAAAAAAATTAAAAAGCACAAAAAATGACAGAGTAAAATCTATTTTGCAATAAGAAAGAACATATTAAAATTTGAATAAAGTTTGCCGATTTCAAATTATAGCAATTTTTGTGATTTTTTTTTTAAGTCACGATTTTATTTCTTTGGGAATGGTGCTCATGTCTGCCCATTAAAAAAATAGATTTTCTCATTGTTTGTAGTTCTGGAGTTTTTTTTTTTTTTGAAAAGGTCCAATAAACCAAATTTCCAGTTTTTGCTTTATTTCACTCTTGAAAAATATCATAACCTGGTCAGATTTTTGCCCTTTCTGGAATTTCTGTAGAGATGGCATGTTTTCGTAAATCCATTTTGATTGACAAAAAGCACTGACTTTAAAAATCAGCAAAAAAAAACATATACATATTTTTTTCAGTGTATAGTCCAAACTCGATTATCCGAAGTTTTGACGAAATTTCACTTCGGATAATCAAAACTTCGGATAAAGGAATCACGAAAAAAATTTTTTTTTTCGTTGTCTTATTTTTTATTGTTAAGCTTTAGTATGACTCATAAACTACTCTATAGTGATTTAGAATTTTTAAATCCAAGATGGCGGCCAAAATGGCGGTGAGGAAATATTGAAAAAATACATTTTTCAATTTCATACGCAACCAACTTTTCAAATTATAGGTATGAAAATAAAAAAATAAGAAAAAAACAATTTTGTTCGTGATTCGATTATCTGAAGTCCCATAAAAACCTTCGGATAATCAAAATTCGGATAATTGAGGCTTTGGATAATCGAGTATGGACTGTAGTCCCCATATCTTACACTTTGCCCAAGACACCAAATCGATCAAAAAAATTCTTCAAAAGATGCAAATTTTTGAATAGCATTTTTATATGAAGTGCTGTCAAATTTAAATGAAGAATAATAAGGACAAACTGATGATGCAAAATGGCACTCAAAAAACAACAGCCAGATTAAAAAATATAAGAATTGCTCTGTAGATTAATATTTAAAAACAAACCTAAAATGTTATGAAGTTTCTGTTAGACAAATCTATTGAAAACAATCAGTTGATGTTTGAATCCGTTTTTTCTTTTAAAAAGAATGGAATTAGCTTGAAACATGATTACATCAGGGTGCTAAAAATGAGTTTAGATAGCTGATTTTATTAATAAAGACGATACAGCTTATTTTTCTGAGCACAACTTGGAGCATAATGATGTTTTGTACGAGTATTAAAACTTTAAAATAGATTTTTAAATTATTTGTTAGATAAATATTGTTAAATCATACTCGGATTTTGAAAAAAATAACGCGGCTTTTCTTGAAAGAAAGTACTTTGTTTGACAGTTCTTTCCAAGGAGGCTATAGTTGATCTATCGAAAAATGTCGACCTTTTAATTTCTTGCATGAAAATCAAAAACAGTAATCAGGAATGTCTCTGGCACGCTTTCCATCGGTTTTATTAAAACTAATATTAGACTCTAAGACCATGTTATTTTACTACATTAGTTTTATTATTTTAAAAAAATTAAACGCCCTTTCCAAATGTTGCTCTAGAAATTACACAAAAATGGCCAATCTGATAAAGAAAATCGGTCCATTGACCATCCAAACAAGAATCGTGTTTACAAATGATCATGGTCCATGCAAAAATGAAAATTTTCATTTTCATACGTGGTTTATTGATGATCCCTTACCAACTAATAAAACTTTTACTATACTACCACAGCAAATTTTAAATTGCTATTCCAATAAACAACAAATAACTAAATGCGATTTAGTAATTATCATTTTTGGTGAAATTCGGCAATAAACCAAAACATTACTGAAAAATCAGTACCTGCATATCTGTCAAACTGAAATGTCACTTTTGACTTATTGTTTGGATTGTTTGTTTTTAGAGACAAAATAAGAAAAATGTGAATAACGAATGCCTCAATGCTAACCATCTGTTTTTTTAGGTTTGGTATAAATAACAGTACTGGAAACATTTTTAATGGCAAGCAAAATCAAATATTGATAATTGAAATACCAGCAACGATTGCTGAATGTATAGCAAATGGTCTGTCAAACTGACACAAGAAATCTACGGAATTTTCAGCAAAAAAAAAAAAAAAATGACGTTTCTTTTGCTGAAATTTCAGTTGTTTTGACAACAATTTGACTGTAATTTCAGTAAAATATCTGTCAAAGTGACACATGTCTGAAAAAAATACTGAATTTTAGTGGAAAAATTGGTGTGTAGTATATTTTTACAAAAAAAATCCTGGCAACACTGCACGGCCTTCCAAATCCCCTGAAGCAATTCTAAATATTTCACGTGCTAATCATAAGATTTCCCGACAATAACCTCAAAGTGACAGGGTTCAAGGGATGCCAGCGCCAGATTGATCCCAAACCCCAATAGTTGATGGATTGTCAGCTGTGAATAATACAGAAGCTGTGGGGATCCTGAACGAGAGGAGAAAAGGACACACACACGGGTGTGTGTGTCGTGCACGTTCGATGTTGTGACGTCTTTCGTCGAATTTGGTCATATTTTACCCCCCTCGAAAAAACAGGACATCACAGCAGGCCACCATCGATTCAGCGATTCACTGAACCGTTGAAGGGGGGCACATAACAAAATAAAAAAAAAAGAAAAGAAATGATGCAAAATGAGATTGAAAAAAAGGAGAAATTGGATTCCGGAAAGAAGGTGTCTGTTCCCCTGTTAGGGGGATTAACCCCCTAATCCCAATTCCGTGGGACCAAAAATAGCCGACATACTAGATCGGACAGGGCAGCGATTCCGTAGAACATCATCAACAGCAGGCCACCGCCAGCGGTCGAGGGCACTCCGCCCCTGCTGGCCGTCATGATTGAAATTTCTTCGTGGTCTTCTTCTTCTTCGATTTCTTCGTGGCGTGGCACTCTTTGTTTCTTTCTTTTCCTGGGTTTCCCCTGCAAAATTTTCCTCAAGGTTTTCTTTCCGTGCCTTTTTTTTCAAATCACCCAAAATTCATTGTTTTGCACTACATTGTCGCTTCCTCACCAATTTTCACTTCCCCATTTTTCCTGCAACACACACCCCCCCTTTGAAAATCGCACGCACTAAACGCACTTTAAGAAAAAAGAAAACGCCTGAAGGTAGGCCACGGCGACCGAGCCTGAAAGTAGGCACAGCTTCACATTATTCGCGGATTTTCGAGCGCATCCAACGAAAGTACCACATTTCGGTCCATTTTTCGATGTTAAAAAAGGCAAATTTCAGCTTTTTTCGTGAGTTTTTAACGGAGGAAAACTGCGCGACGGAGAAAAAAACCCCTGCCAAACGATGACGGGCTCCTTTTTTCTTCTTCTTTTGTGAGTGTGTCAGAGAGTGGGGCTTGAATGAGACAGAGGGGCGACACTGTGTGTATACTTGCAGGCGCGAGTTGCATACATACGGGGGAGGGATGGGGGAATGAGGGTGTGGAATTATACCAGATTGGGATGACAGTAGTTTGTGGTCGAAATTTGGGAGGGTGCGCATGTGCAAGAATTTGTTATTTTTTTTTTTAAATTACCGTTTAGTTTATGTTTGCATGTAGGTAATATTGGTTTCAGATTGTTTCTATGATAAACTTTGTAATTAAAAAAAAAAATTCCCTTCCAAATAAAATGTAGTTATCCTAGCGAAACTTTCGCCGAATATAAAATTCATAGAAATTTTTTTTCGAAACCAATTAATTTTTAAAGAACTGGTCAAGTTTAAAAGAATGCAAAAACTAGAGGTGGGCAAAAAAGAGCGAGCCGCCCAAAGAGTCGGTTCACTAAAAAGAGCGAACGAGCCATGGCTCACAAAAAAAGAGCCGTGGTTCTTTTTGAATCTCCGGTCTTCTGAAAGAACCGTTCCAAGATGGAATGGTTTTTAAACTTTTGAAAATTTTTAAGTTTATAAATCACTTCGTGAAATCGAATAACGAAACAAATTTTTTTTTCGTTGTCTAATTTTTGATTGTTGAGCTTAGGTATGACCCCTAATCTACGCTAAAATGATTTAGAATTTTTAAATTTAGGATGGCGGCCAAAATGGCGGTGATGCAATGTTTAAAAAATGCATTTTATTATTTAATAGGCAATCAACAACTCAAATTTGACTAAAATGGGGTCGCAGAATTAAAATGTTATTTAAAAATACATACGAAAGCATTTTTTTTTGCTCGTGATTCGATTATCCGTAGAGCAATTCTCTCAGATTTCGGTAATTCGATTTTTCATATTTTTTAAACCAGCTGAAATTTTTTGGTGCCTTCGGTATGCCCAAAGAAGCCATTTGGCATCATTAGTTTGTCCATATCATTTTCCATACAAATTTTGCAGATGTCTTTACAAAAATGATGTATGAAAATTCAAAATTCTGTATCTTTTGAAGGTACTTTTTGATCGATTTGGTGTCTTCGGCAAAGTTGTAGGTATGATAAGTACTACACTAAAAAAAATATACACGGTAATTTTTTTTTGTGATTTTAAATTCAACTTTTTCTTACTAAAACTTGATTTTCCATTTTTTTTTTACTATTTGATATGTTTTAGAGGACATCAAATGCCAACTTTTCAGAAATTTCGGAATGGGCAAAAAATCTTTGACCGAGTTATGAAATTTTGAATCAATACAGATTTTTTCAAAAAATCGATATATTGGTCGCAAAATTTTTTCAACTTTATTTTTGCTTTAAAATCAAATTTGCAATCAAAAAGTACTGCGCAACCTGGATAATTCTGAAAAGTTGGCATTTGATTAAAAATTAAAACAAAAAAAATAAAAATAGTGTTTTTTTTTTGCAAATCAAGTTTTAGGACAAAAAGTGTAATTAAAAACACATTGTTTTTACCGCGTATCATTTTTTTTCAGGGTAGTCCTCATCCTTACCTACAACTTTGCCGAAGACACCAAATCGATCGAAAAATTACTTCAAAAGTTACAGATTTTTGAATTTTCATACATCATTTTGTATGGACAGCTTGAAAACTAGTATGGATTTTTTTTGGACAAACTAATGATGCAATAAGTTTCAGCCGGATTAAAAAATACAAAAATTCTAATAAAAAAAAGACCGATTTCGTAGAGAATTGCTCATTTGCCATAACTTCAAAATATTATACAGGATGACCACTAAAATCCCATTTCAAATTCCCGACTTTTCCAGAACCTACAAAAATAGGTATTTCTTGTCTGAAGATTGATTTCATTTCATGAACTCTTTAAAAAAAGTCAATATAAACCATTGAACAAAATTCCAAAAAAAAAAAACAAACAGTTTAAGTAAAAAAAAAGTTTCAGTAAAAAAACTAAAATTCAAATAATTAATTTTTAAAACCTTCAACTTTCTTCAAAAATAAAAGCAATGATTTGAGTAAAAACATAAATCATCACATTTTGAAAAACAGCCGTAAGCGTAACAAATACCTTTAACGGTGCACATCAACCAGAGCTTTTGCACCTAGATTTTTGTTACAGACAATTTAGTATCTTCAAAACTACGGGTACTATCGAAATATTTTTTTATTCATCCCCTAAAGTGCTGTCCACAAAGCAATTTACAACAAAGTTTGATTAATTTTACAATCCCGTTATTGCAGGATTGGGTTCGTAAGTTTGACAATTTTGGAATAAGAAGACAACAACTTCCTTCGTTGCTGTGCACCCTTAATTTCAATTTTTATTTTTAAAATAACAAAATATCAAGTTTTTTTTAAACTTCGAATCAACTGGCAATGAAAATGATGATGACAAAAAGTTAAAGATAACAAAATTTTAAATTTTATTCTTATGTTTATATTTTTGTCAAATCTTTACATATCTTTTCACTTGATTAAAGTTATTATTCTTTCAAAGAATTTAAAAATATCTATGAATTCGCTTAAAAGATGTTTTACGAAGTATCCTTTAAAAATTTATAAATTCTGCCAGTATTTAATTGTTTAATGTTCAATGAAAAATTCAGTTTGACAGCAATTCATATTAAACCACTTTTTTATAGGAATGTTTCTAAAAAAAAGTTCTCTAAACTTATTTGTTATAACTCAAACAAATTTTTATTAATTTAATCAAACCAACGCAAATTTCAACTAAATCTTCCTCGTTAAAAACTAGGAAAAAAAAATTAAAATCTATTGAGAATACATTGTATAACGCTCATTTCTAAATTTCTTATCAAGTGAAGGCTTTTAAACTTTTTAATAATTTTGAATTTTGAGCAAAAGCGGAAAAAGATGTTAAACTTCAGAAAAACAATATTTTCGTAAATTCATTAATATACTGACCGAGGTGCGCGACAATAGTAAGAAATTAAATTATTTAATTAATTAACGGCAGAAATTAAATACATTAACGATTGTTTACGATCAAAACATCGCCACCTCTCCTTACACTACATTGATTTGACAGTTTGACACCGCGCGTGTTTGTTGTTGTTTTTGGTGCAAAATTTGCGTCCTCGAAGAGCAGGTCGAGCAACAAAGTGCAAGCGCAGCACAGGCGAACCGGAAAAGTACGCAGCGCCATCCAGGGTGGTAAACAGGACGTGATCTTTTTGATTCTTTTTGATTTGCTACTGGCCGTTGTAATCGAATTCTGCCGGCTTCAACTCTTTTCCGCCTATGGCACGTTTACACCGTCCTGCTCCAGAATCTTCTCCGCATCTTTCTTTTTTTATCCAACGCGACCAAGAATGTCTAGAACTTAGCGGTTTATCGAAATATTCGATCTTACAATAATTAACAAGTTCATTTTTTTACAAGCGCGAAAGAGACACGAAGCCAACCAATGTTTTCAAAGCAGGTGAGGCGCTGTCAAATCTCAAATGACATGAGGAATTTAATTCCTCAATGTATTAAATACCAAAAATTAATATATTAAGGCCTTTGTCACGCCCCTCGCTATCAACTAACATCGGCGAAAAAAATATTCAAAAATGTAACTTTTTTTTTTTTGGTCCACAGTGCCTATAGTTTAGTTGTTTCGTTGATTGTTTTTGAAACCACCTAGAGGTATTCAAAAATGTTTAATAGCAAAAAATCTAAATTTCGTTCATTGGGCGATTACAAAAAACTCTACATTAAATGCGGAAAAAAATTTTTTTTTGATTCCCATTGCAATAAAAAAAAATGAGGCCAGTTTTTAATATTTTGAAGCAAGATTCATACCACCCTCACCCCAAAAGAGAACTTCCTCCCGACGTAAACAGAGCGAAAAGGAGAACTAATTCTCTCCCAAGTTCCCCCTTCTCTCGGTGCTGCACGCAATCCAAAAGTGACACATAAACAACCAAACGTCAAACGGACGATCTCTTCAAGCGAGTTTTGCACGACGTCGGCGGATTTCCACGTCCTAAATTTTCCTTAATTTTATCTAATTTTATTACTTGAAAAGGACGAAATTTTTGCATTTTTTTCAAGCTGCCCAGCTCAGCAATGGCCAAGTGAGCGTTTTGCGAGTGTGTTTCGAGATTGTGCTTGAGAGTCGTGTTTAAAATTTTGGAGGGATGACGTCGACAAGGTTTCTGCTGATGCTGGCAGGATTGGCCGCGGTCCTGGCGCTGCTTCCGGCGGGGACCGCCGCGCACGGCTGGGGCTCCGACGACATGGAGATATTTGATCTGGTCGAGGAGGTCAACGAGAACTTTTACACCATGATGCAGATTAATCAGGTTTGAAATTCTTTAATTTATTTTGTTGAAGCAGAAATTAGAGTTTTTGCCTTGCTTTTCAGAACGCCACGAACCAGGAAATCAAGCGAGCCTTCCGGACGTTGTCCGTGGTGCTGCACCCGGACAAGAACGACGCCGAGGACGCCAACGTCAAGTTCCGCAATCTGGTGTCGGTGTACGAAGTGTTGAAGGACGCCGGCAAGCGGGAAAAGTACGACAAAGTGCTCAAGGAGGGTCTTCCCAACTGGAAGTCGGCGCTGTGGTACTACCGGCGCGTTCGCAAGGTCGGCCTGGCCGAGGGCGCGGCCATCCTGCTGATCGTTGCGACCGTGATGCAGTACTTTATCTCGTGGGCAGCGTACGCCGAGAAGAAGTACACGGCGGAGCAACTCTTCGGCAGCAAGTTGAAAAAGCTGCAGAAGAAGAAGCAAACGAACGTGGATTTGGACACGATTTTGAGTGAAATACCCACGCCGAGCGTGTTCAACACGTTGCCGTTCCAGATTCCGCTCGGGCTGTACCGGATGGTGACGGGAGCGCCCGGCGCGGTCAAATCCGCCGTTAACTTTTACGCCGAGCAGAAGAAGCTGGAGGAGGAGCGGAAGTTGAGGTTAGTGTAAGGGCCCATCTGCCACAAAGGCCCCCAATTTTCTTAGGTTTATTATTGATTTAAATAATTTAAAAAACTTCAAAAGTTCACAGTTTACATTGTTTTAAAGTTACAAGAATTTTTGAACAATTTTTTAAATTCAAAATCAATTAAAAAGCTGAAATTAGGCTAACTTGTTTTTCGAATCTTAGAATTTTACAATTTTTACAAATTCTTGTAAATATTTAGTAATTCAAAAATTCTAATTCTGTCGGATTTAAGTAAATTTAATTTAGAATGTAACGCAAAATGATTGAAATTCATCCCAGTCCCAGGCAAATTGACTCAATTTTGAGTAGTTTTGGTTTTGACGATACACGCACGTTCAAAATCACTTAGTTTTCGTCGAAAAACGAACTTACTCAGAAAAAAGTAAACGGGACATCTGTCAGATTTGAGTGAATGTGTGATATACACCCAGATCTGAGTGATTTTGAACGTGCGTGTAAACTTATGGTCGTGCGGCACACGCGGTGTTTTTCTAAAAAAAAAAACGCTTTGACAGTTCTGCACCTACACTGATATTCAACATTACACACTGTTCAGTTCACTTTTACACACTTGTATGGGATCCCATACAAGTGTGTAAAAGTGAACTGAAAAAAGTGTAATGCTGTTTACCAGTGTAGGACAAGCGGAGAGGAAGTCGAGCCGCTGCAGTGCGAGCCTACTCCCACTGAGAATTTTCGCTCGAGCCTCGACTCGATTCAGGCTCGATCTCGAGCCATAAACAAATCACGAAGTGATTTGTTTACCTTTTGTTGGTACCCTCCGCAAACGTCAAAATATACAAAATTGCTGCCGGATATTTTTTTTTCATAAAATTATTTTTATTAGGTCCTTTTCGGTGCTGGGACCTGGTTAGGACCGAGTCGGCTTTTGTAATTACATTTGACTTAATAATTACAGAGGATCTTGTGTGTAAATGTTAGTGGGAGGGGAGCCGATTACCCGCGGCCTACTCGGGGTTAGTAGGGAACAAGGGATTGTTGTATTATATAGTAAATGACCTTGTGACATTATTTCACCACTACGGATTCATTCACTCAAGGGGTGTCAACTCCTCGGTGGCCATCTGACCGGAGCATCTGACTACCAATCCAAAGGTGTGAGTTCGAATCCCACCTGATTCCATGCGTTTTTTGTTCATATTCAAAGTTCAATTATAGTCGAATAATTTCAAGGAGACCGGTCGGGAATCGAACCCGGAACCTTCCGCTAATGAGGCGGGAGCCGTAGCCATTAAGCCACGGGCCGGTCTTAAAAAAAAATTAAAAATTCAAAAATTTAAAAATTCAAAAATTCAAAAATTTAAAAATTTAAAAAATTTAAAAATTCAAAAATAAAAAAAAATTAAAATTCAAAAATTCAAATATTAAAAAATTCAAATATTCAAAAATTCAAACATTCAAAAAAAAAATTTAAAATTTAAAAATTCAAAATTGCGTTTTAAAAGCTAATAATTTATTTTTGATTTTTTTTATACCTTTTATTTTTTTTCATTCTTAAAAAATATTTTTTTTTTGCTTTTTTTAAATTTTGGAATTTTTGAAATTTTGAATTTTTGAAATTTTGAATTTTTGAATATTTGAAATTTGAATTTTTAAATTTTAAAATTTTTGAATTTTTGAATTTTTGAATTTTTAAATTTTTGAATTTTTGAATTTTTGAATTTCTGAATTATTAAATTTTTGAATTATCGATTTTTTGAATTTTTGAAACTTGAATTTTTGAATAATTGAATTTTTGAAGTTTTCTGAGAGGGAATTTTTGAATTTTTGAATTTTTAAAGTTTTCTGAAAGGGAATTTTTGAATTTTTAAATTTCTGAATTTTCGAATTTTTGAATTTGAATTTTTGAAGTTTTCTGAGAGGGAAATTTTAAATTTTTGTATTTTTTAATTTATTTTATTTTATTTTAATTTTTTATTTTTTTAAATTAAAAAAATACCGGAACCTTCCGCTAATGAGGCGGGAGCCGTAGCCATTAAGCCACGGGCCGGTCTTAAAAAAAATTAAAAATTTAAAAATTCAAAAATTTTAAAATTCAAAAATTCAAAAATTCAAAAAATTTAATAATTTAAAAATTCAAAAAAAAAAAAAATCAAAAATTTAAATATTAAAAAATTCAAATATTCAAAAATTCAAACAATCAAAAAAAATTTAAAAATTTAAAAATTCAAAATTGCGTTTTAAAAGCTAATAATTTATTTTTGATTTTTTTTATAACTTATATTTTTTTTCATTCTTAAATTTTTTTTTTGAATTTTAAAATTTTCGAATTTTAAAATTTTTGAATTTTAAAATTTTTGAATTTTTGAAATTTTTGAATATTTGAAATTTGAATTTTGGAATTTTTAAATTATAAAATTTTTGAATTTTTAAATTTTTGAATTTTTGAATTTTTGAATTATTGAATTTTCGAATTTTTGAATTTTCGAATTATCAATTTTTTGAATTTTTGAAACTTGAATTTTTGAAGTTTTCTGAGAGGGAATTTTTGAATTTTTTAATTATTGAATTTTTGAAGTTTTCTGAAAGGGAATTTTTGAATTTTTAAATTTCTGAATTTTCGAATTTTTGAATTTGAATTTTTGAAGTTTTCTGAGAGGGAAATTTTAATTTTTTGTATTTTTTAATTTATTTTATTTTATTTTATTTTTTTTTAAATTAAAAAAAAATACCGGAACCTTCCGATAATGAGGTGGGAGCCGTAGCCATTAAGCCACGGGCCGGTCTTAAAAAAAAAATAAAAAAATGAAAAATTCAAAAATTTAAAAATTTAAAAAATTCAAAAAATTTAAAAATTCAAAAATTCAAAAAAAAAAATTCAAAAATTTAAATATTAAAAAATTCAAAAATTCAAACAATCAAAAAAAATTAAAAATTTAAAAATTCAAAATTGCGTTTTAAAAGCTAATAATTTATTTTTGATTTTTTTTATACCTTTTATTTTTTTTCATTCTTTAAAAATATTTTTTTTGTTTTTTTTTTTAAAATTTTTGAATTTTTAAATTTTTGAATTTTTAAATTTTTGAAATTTTGAAATTTTGAATATTTGAAATTTGAATTTTTGAATTTTTAAATTTTAAAATTATTGAATTTTTGAATTATTGAATTTTCAAATTTTTGAATTTTCGAATTTTCGATTTTTTGAATTTTTGAAACTTGAATTTTTGAATTATTGAATTTTTGAAGTTTTCTGAGAGGGAATTTTTAAATTTTTGAATTTTTTGATTTTCGAATTTTTGAATTTTTAAATTTCTGAATTTTCGAATTTTTGAATTATTGAATTTTTGAAGTTTTCTGAGAGAGAATTTTTAAATTTTTGAATTTTTAAATTTCTGAATTTTCGAATTTTTGAATTTGAATTTTTGAAGTTTTCTGAGAGGGAAATTTTAAATTTTTGTATTTTTTAATTTATTTTATCTTATTTTAATTTTTTATTTTTTTTAAATTAAAAAAAATATATTTTTTTTTTAATTTTTGATTTTTTTAATTTTCTCTTATTTGTTTTATTTTGTTTTATTTTTTTAATTATTTTTTTTTTATTTTTTTACATTAAAAAAAAAAACAAATAAAAACAAATGTTTTTTCCGTGCATCATTCCATTTGCCACAGTAGCAAACCAGCAGCATAACGGGTAGCAAAGAGAAATCCCGAAGAACTGAGAGCAAATTTGCTACCGCGACAGGTACCGCGGTGGGGTTGACGTCGGGTGCAAATTTGATTTGCTTCGTTGTTTGCTACCCGCGCTGGAGATGCACTAATTATAACCTACAACTTTGCTCAAGACACCAAATCTGTCAGAAAGTCCCATCTCATGATACAAATTTTCATAAATCAAAATTATACGGAGACTTGTACGGAAAAAACTAATAATGCAAAATTGCTTCTGCTGGCATAGGGAATATATGGGCAGAGTTTCATCCAAATCAAAAACACAAATCGCGTAACAACTCGCGAAAATTTAGAGAACTATTCAAATGATTAACCGGATTCCGGTACATAAGGCTTTCTAGGACCAGTACAAACGCTTTGATTAAACTCAAAAATGAATAAATTTCCGTCACAGTGCATTTTCTGAAAAATTGTGAAGTTTTGAAGCTTTGGTGTCTTCACAAGAGTTGTTGTAAATAAAAGGGGGCAACTTTGAGCACAGAGAACAGATGTACATTACTGAACAAAAAGCGTCGAAAAACGTGTGTAAAAATTCAAACCAAGATACGTTGAAAAGAGCTAGGGTGTGCATCATCCGCCTAGATAGCGTCACTTCAAATATCATGATGACCTGCAGTAGCAGAACGTTGGACCATCCATTCACTGCACAAAACATTCCGAACGAGCGACATCAGACCAATGTCCGACTGTCCTTCGTCGTAGGGGTACGATTTCACGCGCGAAAGAAAATAACAAAACCAGCTGTGAAGGTAAACAAAACGAAATCAGAGATAACATGTGGAAAAATACTATTTTAAGCTATCGCTCGAAAAAATATTTTTTAAACAAGTTTTCTGCTATGTTTTTTAAATGTTAATGCATTTTTGCATTATTTGCAATCAATTGAAATTGTACTGAAGTAAATTTAGTTTATAAACGAGGAAAATATTATTTTTCTGAGGAAATTATTGAGCCATTCTACATTGTTAAGTCAAGTAATCTCAGCTGCGACGGTGGTAGCGTATCCTTAACATTATCATTTCTTTGTTGCAAGATTGTATGCAACACATTTTGTGAGTGCTGCAGTGTTTACACACAAGTTCGAGCCTAGATGTACATCTGTTCTCTGTGCTTTGGGTTTGTTTGAAAATTAGGGTGGTTCACGATTAGGGTGATTTTGCAAATCTATCTTTTCAGGAATATTTTTGGGATTTTTTGTTTGTCTTCTAGAAAGTTGTTGAGCTTGCCAATCCAAGCAACTTTGTCGTAGACATAACAATTTTATCTCGTAATCCACGCCTTCTTCGACCACATTTAAAGAAAGCATCTGAGAAAACCTTCAAAAATAAGTTTGTTTTTTAACGTAGCAATTCAGGGTTAAATTTTAGAGAAAAGTGATATTCGGGGCACCTTTAGAGCTCTAAAAGGCAATCATTTTCATTTTTTGACAAGTCAATTTTGATTAAGGGTCAAAATAAAATAATTCCACCCAAAAATGATGCAAATATGAATCTCAAAGATCTCGAAAAGGCGCAAGCCAAATTTCAATCGCCAGCTTGCATTTGAAAGAGGAGATACAAACGCAGAAAAAATCTCCGGGGTGTTTTTCTTTAAACTTGAGATATTTTCATTTGAAAAAGTATAATCTTCATGGGAAAAGCATATGGGACCACCCTAACGAAATTCGAAAATTATCCAAATATGTAATTTTACACACTGAATCTGCATCTGTCCTTAGAATTGAGCCAATGTGTCAAAAATCGATTTTTGGTCATATTTTGGGTTTAAATGATAATTTTACATGGAAACTTAAAAACAAACAAAGACAAAAAATCAATTTGTTTTATCAAAAATTCTGATTTTTTTCTCTAAAATTTGAAACTTATTAAATACATATAAATTTAATTCTCTAATGCTATGGTTCTTAATTCAATAAATCTGAATATCGAAAAGTACAACCTGCCTAAATTTAAAAATGATTCTATAATTTAAATATTTTTAAACACATTTTTTTGGGTTTTAAAATAAACCTTAAATTTGTGATATTATTGTTGGATTTAAAAATCATAAATCACTTTAGAGTTGTTTAGGGGTCATACTAAAGTTTTTCGTGATTCGATTATCCGAAGTTAAATTTTTCTAAGGCCTTCGGATAATCGAGTCTGGACTGTATAAGAATCACAGAATGTTAGAGTTTATGAATTAAAGAATTTTAGAGTTTATTTTTTCCGATTTATTTTTAAATTTTAGAAGTTTTGTTTGTTTACTAGTTGCGCAACTTTTTAAAGTAAACAGAAATTGTTGGGTTGTTTTGGAGATAGGGTTGAGGGAATTTAATCAAGAAAGCACGATCACTAATAGAGAATTGCAAAAAATGAGGATCATCCAAAAATTACGTCTCGTTATGTGTTTTTATATATTTTTTTTGTATTTTTCAAATTTATAAAAATTAACCAATTTATTGAACTATTCTGTCATATTTGTTGAAGCAAAAAAAAAAAAATAAAAATGAATTGAACTTTTGAAACAATATAAATTTTAACACAAAGTCGTTAACGCTAACAATAAACTCAACGTTATTCAAACACAAAAACGAACGCTGCGCCGATCTCCCACGGAATCATCTACCCCTCCGTCAACGCCATCTTCGGTATAGGACCTCACGACGACAATCTGCTCGTCCGAGCCCGTTCCCTCGCTGCCGCAGTCCGAAAGCTCCTCCTCGTCCACCCTCAGCGACTCCAGGCTGGAGTCGGACCGGTTTGGTTCCGGAAATTCAATCAGCGATTGCGAGCTCGCCTCCTGCGGCGTTTCCGGGATGATCTGAAGCACTTCCTCCTCCTCCTCCTCCTCCATGACGTCGTCATCTTCCGACTCCAGCTCGAGCTGTTCCTCGCTGACAAAAGTCACACTTTCGTCGCTGCCTTCCGAGGGCGTGTCCCCGAACGTGTTGTTGCGCAGGTCATCCTTCTTTGCTTCGTCTTGGGTGGTGATCGCTTCCGTTTCGGACACGAACTCCTCTAGACCGAGCTGGGCCGTGTCCACCATGACCAGTGAGGTGGCTTTCCCGACGATCTCCGTGCGGCAGAGCAGCCAAATCCGGAACCCGTCGAGAATCTCCCACAAAGCGAGAACGGTGCGGTTTGACGCCGTGACCAGATGATTTCCCTCCCGGGCCATCGCCGCCAGCTTCCCGTCGTGGTAGAACCGAGTCCAGCGGGGTTCGCGATCGTCATCGGTTCGAAAGCTGGCCCCCCTTCCGGAGCTCATTCCGATGAGCAGCACCGACTCGGAGAGCCAAACGGCAGCAACCGGCTTTTCGCCTTCGAAGGTGACCGCCCGGACGATTCGACCACCTGGGATGGAGGTCACCCGCGCGAAACCTTCCCCTGCCGTGACCAGCAGGCCCCCGCTGGGACTAAACTCCATACAGGCAATCGGCCCCGCAAAGCGCTCATCAACCCGGAACTCATCCGTAGCGGTCGTCCTGCTCAGGTACAAATCCCAGAACTTGACCTCCCGATCCTGCCCCACCGTAAACATCATCCGACCCGTCCCCGGCCGCACCCTCAGCACCGCAACCCCCGCCCGGTGGGCGTTCCACTTCCGGCAGGTCACGGCCCGCTTCCCAATGTCCACGTAGAACACGCTCCGCTCGGCACCCCCCACAAACAGGAACCTCCCACAACCGCTAAAGTCCATACAGTTTATCGATTCCTCGTTCGGAACGGTCACGTCCCAGCTGGTTCCCTGCTTCAGATCCAACATCACAACCCGTCCATCGGCACCACCCGAAGCCAACATTGTTCCACGATTCCGCAGCACGTTGATCGCCCCCTCCTGGATGTGATCCGACTGAAGTTGCTGCAAACGGAACCGGTTTCGAACCTACGACCAGAACAAATTCCAGCAACTTCCGGTTGCGCAACCAAGATTCAATCTTACCTCCTCGTCCAAAGCCACTCGGAAACGGACCAGCTCTTCCTGGTACAGGCCGACGAAGATAAGCAACGGGGGCGGGGTGAGAGGGCGGCGAAATGGGGCCATTTTCTTCAGACGAAACTAGGTCGGAACAGATTTCCACTCGATTTCGATTTTACTTTTTTGAACCCGCCGCCGGAAACGTCAAAGTTTTAGTTTGTTTTGAAATTTTTACACGGTAAAAGAGGAACAAGGCGATTTGTGAGTTGAGTGAACACGCTGAATTGAAATCACTCCGATATGGTCTAAATATGGTCTAAAATCTAAATTATTTTACCATTAAGGGGTTTCAATCTAATTTGAATGTTAACCTCAACCCAACTCAATTTTGCATAAATCTATTGAGGAAAACTATATGTATAAAACGGTATAAAAACAAGCCTAACAATCAATTTCGATAACATCAAAGCTATGAAATTTGAAGTTTTTGTTCTTCGGCTCTGGTCAAGGTCGATTAGGGTTGCAAAAAAGAATCACGTTTCAATGAATTTATTTGAAATTTGTAAAATATCAATGAATGCATTTTATTATTTTTTATAAACTTTTACGTTTAGCTCCGAGCTGTGGCCACAAAATTAGAAATTTGTAAAATGATTTTAAAATCTTTGAATTTAAGCGGATTTGCAGAATCGAAGTGAAATTCAGTCAAATCGGACAGTTGGCCCTTTTACTCATTTCTGCGTAGGTTCGGTTTTGACGAAAACTGAGGCATTTTGGCGTGCGTGCAGAGCACGTTCACTCTACCCTTTATCTGTCAACACAAGGTAAACAATCCCTTTTTGAGGGTTACTTCCACCCCTTTTTTCAAGTTTACCGGTGGTAGCAGCGAACCGAAGATTGGCAATGACGTTTTAGAATTTTGACAGACTGGAACGCATTAATTTTCGGTTTCCCGCATGGCTGAAGTTGGGAATTTTTTGCATAATCTTGCTTAGATTCGCGATAAAGCGGTTTAAATAAAAAAATCAAATGTTTTTTTTGCTCTTTAATTTAACAAAATTTTGTATATTATGTCTTAAAATTAGTACAAAACGTTATGAGATTTTTATTTCACCCAAAAATGACGAAATTGACGAGTCTCAGTGTCCTAATGCAAACAATAACCGAGCTCGAGCTGGCACAGCCCTGCGAAGTATGTTGGCTGACATATCGGGCGGTCAGTAAAAAACTCCAGCCAGAAGTTGCCTGACAAAAAAACTTTTGCTAGAAAGAGATAGGAAACCTGATGCAAACAAACCCGCAGTTGCCATGTAAACATACTTTGAATGTATTGATAAACTTCTGACTGGAAAGCCTTATTATCAAAAAAAAAAAAAACGAAATTTGTTAATAATTCTAAAATCTAAGATTCTAAAATTCTTAACTTCTTAAATTCTCTAATTCCTACATTTTAAATTCTCATGTTTTTAATGCTATAATTCATCATTATCTTCTCCATACAAAAGTATTTTATCGTTCGAAAATCCGTATCTTGAGAAGGGATTTTCTGATCGATTTGGTATCTTCGGCATAGTTTTTTTCTTTTTTTATATGTTTAAGTTTGCCTTTAATAAATATTTTAAAAGTTTAAAAAAACACTCGAAATTTTTCAAAAATCTTTTTCAGATTTTAAATTGAATTTTCAATTGAAAATTACTTTTTTTTTTAATTTTGAGTTCAGTGCAACGTTTTTTAATAAGATCAATTTGTAGGATTTTATTTTCGAAAAAAAAAGTTTCTTTTCACATGAAAAAAATAAGTGTCCACGTTTTTTAAGGAAACCTTTGTAAAATTTTCTAAACTGTTTAAAACAATATTTTTAAATTTCAAATCATGACTTTTATTTCAAAAGGACTTAAAATTTTTATTTATTCCAAAACTCCACAAATGTTTTTTTACATTGAACATAGAGTTACTAGTTTCTAGGACGATAACGGTTATCGTTTCATTGCCGATAATGGACAATAACTTTTTTTTAAACTTTCTAAAATCAACTAAATTTGGTTGAAAATCGTGTTAAATTTTCAATGTTTTCATAGGGTACATTCCCTTTTTTGAAAATGTAGTGAGTTTCAAGGTAAAATACTCAAAATTGTTCACAAAATATCGTATTTTTCGAAAGTACTCAAATTTTCATGATTTGCATTATGGGTATCAAACGAAGCGAAATTTTGCATGCTTTGTGAAGTAAGTGAAAATGCATTCAAAATTCCGCTTCCTTTGCAAATTTTGAAAATTTGATTATTTTCGAAAAAAAAACAGTATTTTGTGACAATTTGAGTGCTTCATTAAAAAAAAAACTCTAATAAACTGAAAATGCCATTAAATCATGACAATTTGAGTAGTTTCGAAAAATACGATATTTTTTTGTGAAAATTTTAGTATTCAAAAAAAACTATTATAATGTGAAAATGCATAACCCATTTCGCTTCATTTGATTTAATTATGAAAATTTCGAAAATTTGAGTATTTATGAAAAAAATACAGTAGTTTGCGCAAATTTTTGTATTTTTCGAAGTGAAAAAAGTGATAAAGCATACAAAATTTCGTTTCGTTTGTTACACATATTGCAAGTTATGAATTTTTGAGTACTTTCAAAAAATACGGTATTTTGTGAAAAAAATTCAGTATTATCTGCTCACCACCAAACCGAAGTGCGCATCTCTTTCTTCTGCTGCGCAAAAAAAATTGAGTGGTTTGTCGTAAGCGTGTACATCAGCCTGTGGCGCAACAGCCCACTGAGAATTTTGGCTCGAGCCTCGACACGATTTAGGCTCGATCTCGAGCCAGATCGACTCCAGGGGGCTCGAGCAAAAATTCTCAGTGGGAGGCTTTGACAGGTTGCGCTCGTATTTTGATTTTTGTCTGTCTTCACAATAATTATGCTTTGAAACTAACTACATTTTCAAAAAAATATATTCCCTCTGAAAACATTGAAAATTTAACACGATTCGGTTCAGTTTAGTCGATTTAAGCCGATAGAATTATCGAAATCACGATAATAGATTATCGTTATCGTTCCGACTATAACGACAAAATTATTGTTATCGTTATCGAGCTTCGATAATTTTATTGTTAACAACCTTGGTCCTAACCATAAACTACAGCTTTGCCGAAGATACCAAATCGATCAGAAGTTCCCTTCTTTAATTTTAATTTTAAGAATTTCTAGGGAAGATTTTTTTTTTATAAAAAATATTTTTTTGTTTTGTTGAAACTGTTCAAATGGTTAACCTAATTTAAAACTTAAATTTTCCCAATTTCTCTTCCTTCCAGAGAAAAAGAAGAGGAGGAACTGCTCCGCAAGCAGGAAGAGGACCGCGCCCGTGAGCGCGAGAACCGCACGCTTCGCAAGCGCAACAAAAAGTTCGTCGCCCCGGAAAAGACCGACGCCGAGCTGGCCGCGTACAACCAGAGTGCCATCCAGCGGGGCGACGATTCCGGTGCCACCACCGCAAAGCCCAAACCCGTGGTCAGCGGCGGGCTCTGGACCGAGGACGACCTGACCGAGCTGGTCCGGCTGGTCAAAAAGTACCCCGGCGGAACGACGGACCGGTGGGAGGTTATTGCGGAACTGATGGGCCGCAGCGTCACCGAAGTCACGTACATGGCGTTCAAGATGAAGGACGGCGGCTACAAGATTGGCCAGCCGGAAAGTGTCGCCGAAAGCATCATCCAGGAGGCGGCCAAGCAAAAGGTCAAGACGAAAAAGAGCGCGGAAGTGGCGCCGGAGCTGGACGGAAATGCCAACTGGTCCCAGGCGCAGCAGGCGGCGTTCGAGCAGGCCATCCAGAAGTATCCCAAGTCGGGTTCGTCCGACCGGTGGCAGAAGATTGCCGGAAGTGTGCCCGGGAAGAGCCGGGAAGAGTGCATGGCCCGGTACAAG
Source organism: Culex pipiens pallens (assembly GCF_016801865.2). Lineage (NCBI taxonomy): Eukaryota > Metazoa > Arthropoda > Insecta > Diptera > Culicidae > Culex > Culex pipiens. The sequence continues at coordinate 15,925,890 of NC_068937.1, forward strand.
TATCTGGTGGAGTTGGTGAAGAAGCAGCGCGAGGAGAAGGAGAGGGAAGCGAAGGGGGAGGCGGAGGCGGAGTGTCCGGCGGAGGGGCAGGAAGCGGTGCCGGTGGTGGAAGAGAAGCAGGAGGGGGGTAAGGCTGGAGCCAAGGGGAAGAAGAAGGGAAAGCAGCAGCAGCAGGTGGATGATAATGGAGCTGAGGAGGACCACCAGGATGGTGATAAAGGTGAGCAAGGGATTGTTCACAACGACGTACGTACGACCACAAGAGATTTAAAATGGATTTTAATCATTTTTTTTAAAATAACTCCTTGGCCTTTCTTGACAGAAAAAAGGTTCCATTTGATAGCTCGTTCCAAGGGGATTATAGTTGATTCATCGAAAAAATGTTGTCTCGTCAATTTATTTTGTTGCATTTAAACATGGGGTAGCGAAGAAGACGCCATCTTGGAAGTTCAGAAAACAAACACTGACAATCAGTATTATACATATTATATGGTTACACGAAGTGTGTTATCCTGGTAGAACTCAAAAGTCCCATGCAAATGTGTAAAAGCAAACTGGAAAATGTGTAATGCCGATTCTGAGTGTACGGGCGCACTGTTTTGTCGACCAAAAGAAAAAAAAGCAAAAAAAAGGTAAACAGAAAAATCACTTTTTCGATATGAATTTTCAGCCAATTTTGGGATGGTATCTACAACAATATGATATTTTTTTTATGAATACAATATGGTATTTTTTTTCAGAAATATATCGTTTAAATTGCGGAAAATTTGAAAATCAAAAACCCAAACAATGATTCGTTATGGGCTACCATTTGACAGCTAGTGCTTTTGTTGTGGGCTCTCATTTGACAACCGTGCTAATGTCGACTGTTGTCAGTTTGCTTTGGTCGGAATAGGGTTGCCATCCCCCCGCATTAAAATGAAAAAAAAGTGATCAGAAATCGTTTTTAAATTGTGTTTTTTTTTGTCGTAGCACATAAAAATTAACATAGGGCTTTAGGACCATAACGGAATTTTATTTTCCTGTAATGTTAAATGGGATGAAAAGGAAAGAAAACAATTATGCGAATTACAGCGAAATCAAACATTTTTTTCAATAATTTTGTGATTTAACCCTTTCAGGTCTGATGGGTCATATATGACCCAAAAATCAAAATTTCCAAAACTATCCTGACAATTTTTAAAACTGAACCTTGAAAATTCATGTTTTTTTTTCAATTTTTAAGAACGATTTTTAAGTTTTCCCCATGAATCAAAAAAAAGAAGTGCTGTGCACTTCAAGGATTTAAAAAAAAATCTGTTGAGTTTCTATTTTTGACGCAATTGTCAATAAGTTCTAATTTAAATTTATTTAGAAATGTTGTTTGATGGTTTAGCTTGACAGTCTGTAGACAGCTTTTAGTTTGCAATCATTCTTTGGGTAAAAAATACTTATTATCTCAAATTTTGGAAAAGTCGGGAAAATTCGGTTTTTAAAAAATGAGATTGAAGTAGCCACCCTGCCGTTGAACCTTAAAAATTTCAAATTAAAAAAAAAATCGAAAAAAAATCATCGGTGTAAGCGGGATACGCTCAATGTTTGCATTTGTTTATCCTGATTTTTAAGCGAAGATGGCGTTACGAATGGTGCACGCCCGAAATGTCAAAATCGCGCAGTGGTACCAACATTAGAAATAAAGTGTGGCTGTCATGCCACGGCAAATTGTTTTTTGTAATGTTGGTACCACTGCGCAATTTTGACATTTCGGGCGTGCACCATTCGTAACGCTATCTTCGCTTAAAAATCTGGATATATAAGCTTTGCAAAAAAAAATCGTTAGATGAGCAGTTTTACCAAAAAAAAAATTTAAACTGAACCTAAATGCATAATTTTTTTTTAAATATATGAAAAAGATTTTTAAACGGTTTTATATTGATTTCACTTCTACTTTTATTAAAATTTGGAGGTTTCTTGAAATAAAAAATGACCATTAATTTTAGAGTAACCTGAAAATAATATAATTTAGGATTATATTTTTTCTAAATAATGCTTTTACAATCAAGGATAGATAAAAAAAAGGATAGAAAACATGTAAAAATATTAAATAAGTCAAACTTTTTTTCTTTTTCATCAAGAACAGTTTGTTTTTAACACTGGAACGCCCAACGCATGTCCAACTTACACGGACGCCCAAGCCTCCCAAAAAAGTTGGAACGGTAACTTCAACACGCCCGTTCTCGGGCATAACTCAACCAATCGGGACGATTCTTGTTCCCAGTGATTTGTAAGAATGTCTAGATGATCCTAAAATTTAGCAGAACTTGATTTGAACAATTTCTGCGACCGAAAACATCGTTTCAACTTTTTTGAAACGACTGCCTCCGCGGAATTTTCGGCGAATTTTTTTTTACACGCGAAAAAAAAAGTTGGAACGATGTTTTTGATCGCAAAAATTACAGATTTGATCAAATTAAGTTCTGCAAAGGTCTAGAATCATCTAGACATCCAAACAAATCACTGGAAAGAAGAATCATCTTGATTGGTTGAGTTATGCCCGAGAACCATTGAGTTGAAGTTACCGTTCCAACTTTTTTGGAGCCTTGGGCGTTGGAATGTTAAAGAAAAAAATTGAAAAAGGCACAAATGTATCACTACAATCATGAAAAAGTTTTATTTAAAGAATGAAAAAAAAAAAACGTTGCAAAATATTTAATTTTTTTTAAAGAGTGGTAAAACTGAAAAAATATTTAAGAAGTCAGCATTTTTTCAAATGATGGAAAATATCTTTAAATAAAATTAAGACCTTATTTTTTTTTTTCCTTCAAAGAACTGTTCATATTTCAAAAGATTGGGGTAACTTACAATATATTTACAAATATAAAATAAATAAATAAAATAAATAAATAATTATCAAAGTTCGATACCGTTAACGATGTTTCGTTCTATCGTAGCGTTATTACTATAGTTTTGGAATTTTCTCAAAATACCGTATTTTTTGAAAATACTCAAATTTTCATAATTCGTAATAATAAAGAAACAAAATTTTGTATAAATTTTCATTTTATTAGAGTTATGTTTTGAATATACTCAAATTTTCCAAAATACTCAAATTTTCAAAAATACGTAAATGTTAATAATAAATAGAATTTTCTAAATATGGCATTTTGTGAATATTGTAGTGTTCTACCAAAAAAATATCTATAATTAAGTGAAAATACACGTTATATTTCGCTTCGGTATCAACCCATATTAAAATTTATAAAAAATATGTATTTTGGAATAGTACAGTTATTTGTAAAAAAAATTGTATTTTACAAAACTTTTGAATAAATTGAAAATGCATTCCAAATTTCGCTTCGTTTGATAACAATGCATCTTGCAATGTTGCGAATTATGATATTTTTTTGTATTTTTGAAAAAATACGAAATTTTATAAAACTTGAGAATTTCACAAAAAAAATGAAAATTAGTAACTTGTGAAGTGAAAATGCATACAACATTTTGCTTTGTATAATAGCCATGTTGCGAATTTTGAAAATTTTAGTATTTCGCTAAAATACGGTATTTTGTGCTTTTTTATATATTTTACCAACAAAATTCTAATAAGGTTAAATTGCATACAAAATTTCACTTCGTTTGATATTTATATGCCTGGACTAACCCAACGATTCCCCCATTTTTTGAGAATATCTGTATTGGTCCGAATTTTCAGATCGATTTTATATCTTTGGTAATGTTGTGGGAACTGGTGACTAAGTAACTAAATAGACAAAAAACGACTTCCGAATAAAAAAATAATCATTTATTATTTTTATTTAACACTATCTATTGTTTGATCAGTACAAAATAATCATATTAATTATTTTAAGAAATCTATGTTCTTTTTTTAAACAATTATTACCTGAATCAGTGTGAAGCCAAATCTGATACGGTTTTATTTTCCCAGTATTTCGTAGCCGGCCTTAGGTAAATTGAGGAAAATGGTATTCTTTGTGCCTGTTTTCAAAATACAGTCCAAAATATTGGTTTTTTTATTTTCTTAGAATTTTATGTTGCCTATTGAATTTGAGAATATTTTTTTTTTCAATACTCCACCACCGCCATTTTGGTCGCCATTTTGGATTTAAAAATTCTCATATATTTTTAAATTAGCGTAGTTTGAAGGTCAGCTCGGAAATAAAAAAAAAACAAAAAATCTGGACTATAAATACGAAATACAAAATATTAATAGAATCTTCTGGTTATTTTATATTATTTCAAGATAAAAATCAGGTTCAACATTAAAATGTCAGACATTTTTTATTGTTATGCTTGACAAAAAAAATGATAAGAGAATATGAATTAATAATTAAAATCTACTGAATCCAGACAAAACAACATTTTTTTTGATCAAAATACTTTTTTTGCAGAGAGCTGCGAATCAGCTGATAAACCAGCGTCTGCGGTGGCAGGTGGCAAGACCAAGAACAAGCGGCGGGAACGCAAGAAGCAGATTGAGTACTACAGCTACGACGATTCGGACGACAATGGCGGTGACGACGATGCTTGAGCGTTAGTCGGTGACCAACGGGCGCGCGCATTGACCATCCGTGAAACCTCGTGTTCAACCCAACTATAAGAAGAAGAAGACTTACTTACTTTAAAAAGAGCATTTCCGTGTACTTGTGTGTAAAAAGAAAGAAAAAACGATGCACTTTAGCTTTGGGACTTATGAGGGAGAAGGTCGTCGTGTAAGTAGAGACTGTAATCTGTGAAATAAACGAGAATTGTTGCACAAAAATAAAAATAAAGAAGAAGAAGACGAAGAAGTGTTCGAAACCGGAGCGATTTGTTGTTGTTAATTGGTACTTGTAATGAGAAATTGTGGTTGAGTAATCGATCACTGTTTGGTGGGAACTTTGCTTCAACGCCGTTATCAGGTTATTATCGCGGGGCAGAATTGAAAGAAATTGACGCGTGATGATTGTGATGAGGTGCGAAGTGGCTTTTGGATCGGTTCGGTTGTGGTGTTGTAGGTGAGATAAACAAATTAACGGAGGTACCTACCAACGTCTCTACTGCAAGTGCTGCTGACTGGTAATAACGTTATCAATTTGGTTGTGGCGCATGTAGGTAACGAGAATCGACAAGGCGATGACTATGTCAGTTCGACTCAACTGGATTTGGTTCTCACTGCATTACAGAGTTGAGAGTTGGCGGATGGAGATGGATCATGTAATCAATAGATGGTATGACATAAGAGTTATAGCGTTATTAATTGAGATGTTTTTTTTCGGGATGTGGTGTGTCGATTTAAATAATCTTTATCCCTTTCAAATTTTGCAAAATAATCAAATTTCAAGCATTATTTTCAAAAACATAAGCAATAATTATAATTGAATAATGAAACGGAATTATTTTTCCTGCTTTTTTAATCAAAAACTAGAAACTAGAAACGTAATTGACCAAATTGACAAAAAATGACAAAATTGGCCAAAATAAAAAAAATAATACAAAAATGACAAAATTGTCAAAAATTACTTTTACAAAATTATCAAAATTGACAAGTTGAAAAAATTTACAAAATTTTCAAAAACGCCAAAATTGATAAAAATTACAAAAATTACAAAATTGACAGGTTGAAAAAATTTTACATCACAAAATTAGTTAATTGACAACAATTGTTGAAAAATTGTCAAAATAAAAAAAAAATTGCAAAAATAAACAAAATTGACAAAATTGATTTTTTTTAACTACAAAAATTTGCAAAAATGACCAAATTGACAAGTTGAAAAAACAAAAAATGATAAAATTGACAAAATTGAAAAAAATACAAAAATTACTAAATTGTCTAAATTGACAATTTGAAAAAATAACAAAATTGATAAAATTGACAAAATTGCCAAAAATAAAAAAATACATTTTTTTTGTAATTTTTGAAGAAAATAACAAAAATGAAAAATTGAAAAAATACAAAATTTATAAAAATGACAAAAATGACAAAAATTACAAAATTGACAAAATTGACAAAATTTTCAAAAATTGCAAAATTGACAAAATTGACAAGTTGACAAAATTTACAATAACGCCAAAATTGAAAATAATTACAAAAATTACAAATTTGACAAAATTTAATTACAAAATTTGTTAATTGACAAAATTGACAAGTTAAAAAAATTGACAAAAATGAACATAAATGAACAAAAATGAACAAAAATCAACAAAAATTAACAAAAATGACAAAATTTTATAAAAATTGCAAAAATTTACAAAAATGACATTTTGACAAGTTAAAAGAAAATGACAAAATAAAAAAAAAAATGCAAAAATTACAAAATTGTCAAAATTGACTAAATTGACAAGCTGAAAAAAATCGTCAATTGATAAATTAATTAACAAATTGACTAAATTGACGAAACTGTCAAAATTGACAAAATTGATAAAATTTTCGAAATTGAGAAAATTGACACGTTCAAAAATTACAAAATTAGTTAATTGACAACAATTGTTGAAAAATTGTCAAAATTTTCAAAATTTGTAAAATTGACAAAATTGATAAAATTAAAAAATTGTCAAAATTAAAAAAAAAACATTGCAAAAATGAACAAAATTGACAAAATTGATTTTTTTTAAATACAAAAATTTGCAAAAATGACCGAATTAACAAGTTGAAAAAACAAAAAAATGATAAAATTGACAAAATTTAAAGAAAATACCAAAAATTACTAAATTGTCTAAATTGACAATTTGAAAAAAATAACAAAATTGATAAAATTTACAAAATTGCCAAAAATAAAAAAATACATTTTTTTTTGTAATTTTTGAAGAAAATAACAAAAATGAAAAATTGAAAAAATACAAAATTTATAAAAATGACAAAAATGACAAAAATTACAAAATTGACAAAATTGACAAAATTTTCAAAAATTGCAAAATTGACAAAATTGACAAGTTGACAAAATTTACAATAACGCCAAAATTGAAAATAATTACAAAAATTACAAATTTGACAAAATTTAATTACAAAATTTGTTAATTGACAAAATTGACAAGTTAAAAAAATTGACAAAAATGAACATAAATGAACAAAAATGAACAAAAATCAACAAAAATTAACAAAAATGACAAAATTTTATAAAAATTGCAAAAATTTACAAAAATGACATTTTGACAAGTTAAAAGAAAATGACAAAATAAAAAAAAAATGCAAAAATTACAAAATTGTCAAAATTGACTAAATTGACAAGCTGAAAAAAATCGTCAATTGATAAATTAATTAACAAATTGACTAAATTGACGAAACTGTCAAAATTGACAAAATTGATAAAATTTTCGAAATTGAGAAAATTGACACGTTCAAAAATTACAAAATTAGTTAATTGACAACAATTGTTGAAAAATTGTCAAAATTTTCAAAATTTGTAGAATTGACAAAATTGATAAAATTAAAAAATTGTCAAAATTAAAAAAAAAACATTGCAAAAATGAACAAAATTGACAAAATTGATTTTTTTTTAAATACAAAAATTTGCAAAAATGACCGAATTAACAAGTTGAAAAAACAAAAAAATGATAAAATTGACAAAATTTAAAGAAAATACCAAAAATTACTAAATTGTCTAAATTGACAATTTGAAAAAAATAACAAAATTGATAAAATTTACAAAATTGCCAAAAATAAAAAAATACAATTTTTTTTTGTAATTTTTGAAGAAAATAACAAAAATGAAAAATTGAAAAAAATACTAAATTTATAAAAATCACAAAATTGTCAAAATTTACAAGATAAAAAAATTGACAAAATTAATAAAAATGCCAAAATTGAAAACAAATGTATAAATTACAAAATTGAATGTTGAAAAAAAAATAAAAATTGATAAAATTGACCAAATTTAAAAAAAAAAACATACACAAAATTTGACAAAATTAAAAAACTGAAATAACCAAATTATGACAAAAATGACAAAAATGACAAAATTGACAAAATTTTCAAAAATTTGCAAAATTGACAAAATTGACAAGTTGAAAAAATTTACAGTAACGCCAAAATTGAAAATAATTACAAAAATTACAAATTTGACAAAATTTTATTACAAAATTTGTTAATTGACAAAATTGACAAGTTAAAAAAATTTACAAAAATGAACAAAAATTAACAAAAATCAACAAAAATGACAAAATTTTATAAAAATTGCAAAAATTTGCAAAAATTACATTTTGACAAGTTAAAAAAATGAAAAAATGACAAGATTAAAAAAAAAATGCAAAAATTACAAAATTGTCAAAATTGACAAGTTGCAAAAATTGACAAAATGGACAAAATAAAAAAATATTAAATAAAATTGCAAAAATTACAATATTGTCTAAATTGACTAAATTGACAAGCTGAAAAAAAATCGTCAATTGATAAAATTAACAAATTGGCTAAATTGACGAAACTGACAAAATTGACAAAATTGATAAAATTTTCGAAATTGAATTAATTGACAAAAATGAACATAAATGAACAAAAATTAACAAAAATTAACAAAAATGACAAAATTTTATAAAAATTGCAAAAATTTGCAAAAATGACAAAATTGACAAGTTGAAAAAATGATAAAATTGACAAAATTAAAAAAAAATGCAAAAATTATAAAATTGACAAGTTGCAAAAATTGACAAAATGGACAAAATAAAAAAATATTAAATAAAATTGCAAAAATTACAATATTGTCTAAATTGACTAAATTGACAAGCTGAAAAAAAATCGTCCATTGATAAAATTAACAAATTGACTTAATTGACGAAACTGTAAAAATTGACAAAATTGATAAAATTTTCGAAATTGAATCAATTGACAAAAATGAACATAAATGAACAAAAAATAACAAAAATTAACAAAAAATAACAAAAATGACAAAATTTTATAAAAACTACAAAAATTTGCAAAAATCACAAAATTGACAAGTTGAAAAAAATGATAAAATTGACAAAATTTAAAAAATATGCAAAAAATACAAAATTGTCAAAATTGACAAGTTGCAAAAATTGAGAAAATGGGCAAAGTAAAAAAATATTAAATAAAATTACAAAAATAACAATATTGTCTAAATTGACAAGCTGAAAAAAAATCGTCAATTGATAAAATTAACAAATTGACAAAATTGACGAAACTGTCAAAATTGACAAAATTGACAAAATTTTCGAAATTGAGAAAATTGACGAAACTGTCAAAATTGACAAAATTGAAAAAAAAATAAAAAATTGACAAAATTGATAAAGTTTAGAACATTTACAAAATTCCCAAAAGTTGTCTTTTTTAATTTATATAAATTTTAAATTTTTTAACTAGATATTGGAAAGACGTAAAACTTAAGGATATATTTTTATAAATTCATTGTTATTTTGAAATAATTTGACGGCAACGCAATTGTAATAATGTATGCAGCATTTTTTGATACATTTTGCTTCGATTTTTTAAAATTAAGCTTGAACATGTTTTTTTTCTGCTCTCGCCACCGAATCTCCATCCAACGAGCTCGTCAACCTCAAGCAGCTATCACTAGCCTATCATCAGCCCGACGTATTGTCGAAAATCTCAATCAATTAGCCTTATTGATTGAAATTCAAATAGCTCCCCCTCACAAAGTCAGTTCAGTCAGCTTTCCTCTCGATTAGCTTCAAGATTGGAAATTTCGACGAGCTTTCGTCGTCAGTTTTTTCGAGTTCGAGTCGTTTTGTTATTGGGCAGATGAGAAAATCGAAATGCTCGCACTCAAATTTGCATGCTAAACGTGCAACGTGTGTGTGTGAATGGTCTGCCAGTAGTGAGTAGATACAACTTAATTGAATTATGTAGTTTGTGATCGTGCCGGTTTCTTTTTATTGACTTTGATTTACTCCGTTCGTTGACTTTATCGGGGTGATGTGAGAGATTTTTGTTGAAGAGTTCCAGCGAAACTTGTTTGGGGATACCGTGGAGAATTTCCCTTGTCCTCTGAAAAAAGTAGAGTATCCACCATTTCCGTCTTTTAAATTGATGGAGTTGAAGACTAGGCAATCTGAGTTTTATCAAATTTCTTCAAGAATCTAACATTTGTGTTTGACTGTAACGTGAAAAAAATGAGTAAGGAAGACACTACCATAAATCATGTTTAAATCAATCACCGTTTCACCGCTATACTAAAATTTCTCCTTACAAAAAATCGCCCAAGCTGACGGAAATCATCTAAAACAAGTCTCGAGCCGCCTTCCTGAACCGCATGTGCGTAGTAAATCGAACATTGGTGCTGAGCTGTTGTTTTGGATTTTCAATAAATACCCTACTTGTTCGAACGACCACCAACACACCCCCTTTTTCTACAAGCTTTTCGAGACACGTGCCCAAGATTGGCTTGGCGCCTTCGGACGTCATCGATTATTACCAACCCGACAAACCAATATTTGTGGGGTTTGTTTCACTTCACGTCCACCGTTTTTTTTTCACCCCCTCAGCCGAGTGTCTGTTTTTTTTTGTTCATTACTACCTTCAATATAGGTACTAAACTGTTGTGGCGCGCCAAACAACGACCTCTCTTGGCGGAAATTATCCGGAAAATTGAAAAAACGAAAGCGTTTTTTGTTCGAACTCGACCCCAGGAAGGTGGCGGGGCCTTAAGATTTTGACAAGTTTTGTAGGAAAATTGGGTTTTTTCATTAACTTACGTTTTTGCTTTTTTGTTCAAATTTTGTGAAGAATCCAAGTCCATACAAGCCTCCCTTACAATTTTGACAACTCTCCATACAGAAATGCTATCGAGAAATTAAAAAGGGAGATGTGAGCCGGTAACCAAACATTTTTTACAACTGTCATGGGTAAACTTCACAGAAGCTTGACAGAAAGCTAAAATGTTGCACTTTTAATTTCTAGATAGAAATATTCATAAATCTTTATTTCGGAAAGATTTTTTGATCTATTTGTAAACTTCATTAAAGTTGATGATTGATCAGGACTATTTAAACACAAGTACCCCAAACTTGACCCCAAACAATAAGGCTGCTTGATTGGGATTTTCGACAATACGTTGGCTGATGTTATAGTCTTGCTGATAGTGATAGCTACTTGAGGTTGACGAGCTCGTTGAATTATTTTTTTATCAGTCTAAGCTTGGATTGAATTCACGGTATAAGGCTTTCTAGGCCCAGTGAAAAATATATAATTTAACCCAAAAATGAAGAACTCCTCGTCACAGTGTCCTGATGCAAACAATGATCGAGCTCGAGCTGTCACAGCCCTGCGAAGTATGTTGGCTGACATATCGGGCGGTCAGTCAAAAGAATCAACTGGAAGTCACCTGACTAAAAACATTTGCTAGATAGAGATAGAAAATCTGATGCAAATAAAACCCGCAGCTGCCATGTAAACATACCTTATAAGGCTTTCTAGTCAGAAATTTACCAACACATTCAAAGTATGTTTACATGACAGCTGGACGTTTGTTTGCATCAGGTTTCCTATCTCTTTCTAGCCAAATTTTTTTGTCAAGCGACTTCTAGCTGGTTTATTTGACTGACTGCCCAATATGTCAGCCAACATACTTCGCAGGGCTGTGACAGCTACAGCTCGATCATAGAGTTATCTACGTGCGCATATATTGCGTGTACGTACACGAAAAAGATTGAGGTTAAATTTTGTCCGGCCAGCAAAATCAAATGGTGCGCTAGTGTGTGTACGCGAAACGTCATAAAGCTCTATTGTTTGCATCATGACACTGTGACGAGGAGTTCGTCATTTTTGAGTTAAATTATATTTTTTTCACTGGGCCTAGAATGCCTTCTAGCGGATTGATTTTAACCGAAAAACGAGTATGTTTATGGCACCGTGTTGTGTGGAAAACAAACAGCTGTCACTTCCAAAAAACACCCGGTTGTTTTCGTAACCTTTTGTTGATTCAATGTCAGGCTAACTTTTAGTCAATGTCGATCTGATAACTTGACACTGTACGATTTATTTATGCGGAAGTAGGTTTGTGTTTTTTTTTATGATTTATTGTTCAAAAGTTCAAAAGTCGAGTACCTGATTTGAGTGGTACAAATGACAGTTCTTCCATAAGGAATACATTGTAAAAAAAGCTTAAAGAACTGCTCGAATGAATATATTTATAACTTGTTTTCAAAAATCATCATTTTTCTCGACCTGGAAAAACGTTGACGACAACTTCTCGCGAGATGCATTATTGCATCCACTCATTAACCTCATTTGGCTGCACCTAACCTCACTTTGCTCAGCACCAGGGTTGCCTAATTACACACGTAATCGCGCCCTCAAATCACTACCATCAGCAGAGACCCCCTTCTTCGAGAAACCCACATTTTTCGCATGCTCACATCGTCAAGTTATCGACAACACTGCTCATGAGTCGAAGTCTTCCTTCTTCAAAGCCCTCCTGATTATACACCATCTGGTTATTATAGGTTATGTTTTGGGTTGGCTCATGCTCTTTTCCACCCATGTAGGTGAATTTAACGCACTAAAAAAAATAAAATTCATGCAAGTTGGAATATTTCCGAAAAATAAAAATGCCACCACCAACACCAAGTTGTGAGGTGCGAGCTTGAAAATAAGGTGATTAAAAAACGTGAAGAAAAGAAAAATTATCACACGCAGAAAAATGTTTTGTAGAATCAGCCTGTACGAGGTTTGTTTCAACAAAAATTTTGTTGAATATAATCAACGCCGATTTTGCGTTGAAACAAACCTTGATTTTCTCAATTCCACAAAAATCATTTGTTGTTTTGAAAAAGTTGCTTTGACGTTTAGCGTTGATTCAACAAAAATCTAGATTTTCAAATCAACAAAATGTTTTGTTGATTCAAATATGCCTTATTTTTCTGCGTGCACCATTGTTGGAAAGGGTTTTGTTTTCCGCCCCTGGTGAAAATCAAAACAACGCATCCAAGCAGAAGGGTGTCTCGGAGTTGGAGTTGGAATCACGTGGCGTGAGGTCGATTGGAGTCATTGCGTGAGGTCTGGGCTCTCTCACCTAGTGATCTTCATCTTATCGTGTGTTACGACTGAATTATGTGCTGATGGTGGTGCATTTGGAGGTCTAGCTTACAGGAAATTGGATGTTTTTTTTTCAGATGAGTTTTCGTGCAATGGTTTGCATTTTGATGTAAACATTATCAAAGAGCAGTTTTTTGAGACTTTTTTGAGTTTTTTTATGACGGAAATGGATCTTTTAACGTCAGCGTGCACACAACACGTGTGATAAACAAACAGCTGTCACTATTACACCGTCCTTTTAAATCACTCGGTTTTCGTCAAAACCGGACCTACTCAGAAATGAGTCAAAGGGGCATCTGTCAGAATTGAGTGAATTTACTCAGATCTACACTCAAAGTAAAAAGTATCCTTTTTTCAAGTTCACCCGTCGTCACCCTTTAAAAGGGTATCGAAAATGTTCTGAATTTGACATACCCTTTTAAAAGGGTGACGCCGGGTGAACTTTAAAAAAGGATAGAAAGTATCCTTTTTGAGGATTGAAAGTACCCTTGTGAGGGATACTTCTGACTTTGAGTGTAGGTGAAAATCACTCAATTTTCATTGAATTCTGAGTGCAATTCAAACAATTCTGACAGATGCCCCATTTACTTATTTCTGAGTAGGTTCGGCTTTGACGAAAACTGAGTGATATGAAGCACCGGATTCGAGTGGTAGAAATGACAGTTCTCCCATAAGGAATACATTGTAGAAAAAATCAAAAACTACTCGAATGGAAGTACTCCATTAAACGTGCGTGTAAAAACACGCCTGTTAAAGATAAATCATTTGTGAGTTATATTATCTCAATTTCGGCTAATTCGACGGTAACATTTCAAAAGGCATCATGTACATTTTGACACTTTCTGGGTTATTGCATATTCTGAAAGTACTCCTAATAAGCTACCTCTCCACCAAAAATGAGCAAAAGTTACTTCAGAGCAGTTCTCTAGGATTTCGGTCATTCGATTTTTTTTGTATTTTTTAATCCGACTGAAACTTTTTTGGTGCCTTCGGTATGCCCAAAGAAGCCATTTTGCATCATTAGTTTGTCCATATAATTTTCCATACAAATTCGGCAGCTGTCCATACAAAAATGATGTATGAAAATTCAAAAATCTGTATCTTTTGAAGGAATTTTTTGATCGATTTGGTGTCTTCGGCAAAGTTGTAGGTATGGATACGGACTACACTGGAAAAAAATAATACACGGTAAAAAAAATTCTAATCTAATCTAATCTAATCAAACACAAGCGCAGCCAGTCCGAAGAAAGCATCCTGGAAGATCTTGAAGTTAGATTACGCCCCAAGTTCTTTCTTGTCATTATTGATGATTGTAGTAATTTCGAGATCACCCGAAATGTATTACACTCATTAAAGCGGCCAGGCCTACTGCGTTGCATTAGCCGCAGAGAGGATTCTGTAAACGGATCACATTTTACAGGATCTACAGGGGAGGAAGGATGCGTGGACATACCGTACCAAACGCTCCGAATCAGTTATGATGTGGTGTGTCATGAGTGAGTGTTGTTGTAAATGTCTATGTTTTATGTCATTTGATTATTGGGGATATGGAAGCAAATGGGAGATGAGGGATAGCATAATGATGGTATAGGTGTTGAAGGAGTTTATATAGTAAATGAATAAATGAATATATCATATAGTAAATGAATAAATAAGTATAAACATATAAGCAAATTTAAAGGTGAGTCCAAGAAGCTGTGAAATAATGAATGAGAATTTAAATAATAGACGATCCAGATGGTACCAAAGCTGTTACGGAATGCTTATCAAATGTTATAGCTTTATTTAAATTATGTACTGAGTGGTAAATCGGAGGAGTGGGATAGGTACAGGATGATGAACGTAATATTGGAATTTAACAATTATTATATAATCGATCAATGTTGCAATGGACAATTTGAAGAGGAGTCAAAGAGACTGTGGAATAATTAAACAAGGAGAAGAATACGATAAGGATGACATGGTTTTTAAAGGAGGTCATATAGTAAAAGAATAAACATATATAAGTAGCAAATTCAAAGGTGAGTCCGAGAAGCTGTGGGATAATAAAAAATAGCTTAAAGTATATATGCTGGATGGTGAGACAGATGAGTATATATAAATGAATATATAAATATAAACGGCAAATTTAAAGGCGAGTCCAAGAAGCTGTGAAATAAAAAAATAAGATTTTAAAGATTTTATGCTCCAGCTGGATCCAATGCTTTTAGGGAAAGCTTATTGAGATAACGTAATAACTTCAATGGTGGTAAAACTGAGGAGTGGGATAGGAACAGAACGATAAGAATGATACTGGAATTGAAAACAATGCATATAATCGATCAATGTTACAATGAAATAATATAAGTAGACATAACAATTCATTTCATTTGCCCTAGAAGCTGAAACAGATCATAATTACCCAGTATATTTTACGAGTTTTTAAGGTAATCTCAAGTTAAGAAAAAAAAATACTGTTACTAGTGTTTGATGCTGTGAAATATTTTACTTTTCTCTTTTTTTTCATTCACAAAAGTTTTTTTTTATGTTTTCACACATTTCTTCAGACCCTACTTCGTCGCGGCTTGGCAAACTGTTCCTCAGTTGTCGTCAGACTCATCTTCGCTGTCGGATGCCTCTGGGAGAAGATAAATCTTCCTGACTTCTTTCTTCAGGGCTGCCTTATCCAGGAGCAGGCTTACGAAATCTTCTTTGACCTTACCGAAAACGGCCAACTCCTTTTCCAGGGTTTGCATCCAGGTATCACAAGGCCGGCATTTTCTTTTTGGCAGCTCAATTTTCAGATTGAATGCCGCCTGCAGTAGGTGATTGGCCATCCTTCGAGAGATATGTCCCCAGTACATGACACGATTTATCACAATCGTTTTAATGATGGTCTTGTTCAGCAGAAGGCTCCTGGTTGACGCAATCGTCACACCACCGCAGGCCTTGTACCATTCTTGAACAGTTTTCCGTTCGAAGTGGCGTAGCGTGCGTCTGTTACCGGCCGTCAAAGAGATTGCGTTTAAACCGAATACAACAGTTGGAACTACCACAGATCGATATATCCTCCGTGCTATATCCCACGGTACCCGATTCTTCTTCAAGAATGGAAGTATCGCTTTACTAACTCTGGAACCTTGGGAGCAGCGTCGCTTGACCGATTCCGGGCGATTCACGGTTGCCGTCAGATACGCACCTAGATACCGGACCGACGCCTTAGATGTGAGGTGGAAGCCTCCCACAATGTGCTGCTCCAACCGAGCGTCCTTAGTCTCGTAAGGGTCGCGGATCAACAGCTCGGTTTTCTCAGGGTGGATGATAAGTCCTACCTCTTCCAACAGTGACCTCAAACTCCACATAATCTCATCCATTTCCTTGAGTGAGCTGGTGATGATCATCAGATCGTCCGCATAAGCTAGGATAAAGGGGGGCTTCATTCCGACCGAATGCTCTAGGTTCACTGACGGATGCAGTTGCTTCAGTTTAAGCAATATCCAGTGCAGGACCAAGGTGAAGAGACGCGGAGAGAGTGGACAGCCCTGCTTTACGCCTTTTCCCTTGCTGACCTTGGGTGTTCGCTGGTTCATCCAACGCAGACATGTTTTTTCTTTTAATGCAAGGTTAATCACCCGATTTACGAGGAAATTCGGGACTCCTAGAGTTTGAAGAGCTTCTATCACTGCGGCATGGCTTACGGAATCGAACGCTTGTCGGATGTCTAAGGCCAGTGCATACAGGCTGATGCCATGATTCCAATATTCCTCCGTTATTCTTTTCGAAGTAAAGATATGATCCTCGACTGACCTGTTTGCCAAGAACACCGCCTGGTACGTCGGCAGCTCGCCTGTGACTTCGTCCAACTTATACAACAAATGAGTGGCAATCACCTTATACACCACGTTGCACAGCGTGATTTTGCGGAAGTCCGTGGTGGCCTTCGGAGACGGCTTCTTAGGTATCGGAACTTGGACCGTGTCGATGAAATCCGCTGGTGGAACATTACTATTCCAAACCACTGCAATCAGTTCATGTAACTTCTCAACGAACTCGTCCGGCGCTTTCTTTAAAAGTTCCACATTTATCATGTCTGATCCTGGGCTTGTGCTGTTGCGAAAGTTGGCGATGATGGCTCTTATTTCACCAACTGTCGGTGCTGGAATCGATACAGGTGGAGTACTTTCGGGTAGCAGTGGTATGTCCTGTCCTTCCGTCACCGTTTCGTACAGTGACTCCAACCATTTGAACTGCGATATTGAGCACCTTTCATCCTCTTTTGGCTTTTGAGAAACTCGAACGTTTTCTTCAACCGCATGTAGGGATCTGCACAGTTCAAGTTTGTGAAGAAGTTTCTCCACGTCCTCCAGATGTGCTCCTTTTTAGCTTGTTCAAACTCGCTTCTGGCTAAAACTGTCTCTGTACGGCAACGCTCAACATCCGGAAACCGCTTTTGACGATTAATCTTTCCTTGAAGCTTGGCGTAAGCTCTTCGTGTGATGGGAGACATCGGCGCTTTCTTCTCCGGCGGGATGGCCTCTTCCGCAACTCCAGTTAATACTTCCTTCAGCTGACCCCAAAATGACCCAGTGTCCGTAGTGTTGAATTGTGTCTGCTCCAGTCTTTTTAGGACCGACTTCGAGAACTCCGATCGCTTTTTTTCGTTTGCAAGAAGCTTTACATCCCACTTCTTGTGGGCTGTCCCTGAATGTACCACTTTGGGGCGGTACGATATGGAGCGGACGGATGCAAGGATGATCTTGTGGTCTGTTTTAAACATCTTCGGCCAACATCCCTTTACGCTCTTCTCTTTGATCCTGATGCTGGCGCCGCTCGGTACGAGAACGTGGTCGATTTGGGATGAGGTATTTCCATTTGACCACGTCTGCAATGCTGATTTTGATCTAGCAAAGGTATTTGTCATGATAAGATTAAACTGCAATACGAGCTGTAGCAAGAAGACTCCATTCTCGTTGCTCTCGGAATGGGCTAGGTGATTTCCAACCAAATGGCGAAGTTCCTTTGTGACGTCTTTCGACCCGACTCGTGCGTTGAAGTCTCCTAAAACGATGTAGTCGTCCTCCGGAGGGATCTTGAGCAGAATGTTAGACAGAGAGGCGAAGTTGTCCATCATTCTTTTGTCAGAAGGAATATGAACAACAACTGCCTTCAACCTTATCGCATCTTTCTCAATCCAGGCTGTGCAAATGTTTTCAGATACACTGTTTAAATTCTTCAGGGTGACGCCTCCGGCCTTGTTCACCAAGATGCCGACACCGCGGTGGCTTGTTCTGGACCCACACGGACTACAATACCAAATGAAATTTTTGGACTCCATTTGTTCCCAAATTACTCGACATTCCTGTACCGCACAAATATCAACCTTCAGTTCACTAAGTTCGATATCAATTTGGTCTCGTTTTATACGATTTGAGCACCCGCAGCAGTTGATGGTAGCAACATTTAATCGGGGTTTCGTTAGCTTTGCGCTGCTGCTCCTGTTCATCTCCATCGTGCGGTTGTTCTGGAACTGTGGTCTCTCCCCTTTCCTGTCAGCGATTCTTGAGGTGTAATACACGGTAAAAAAAATTTGGTGATTTTTTTATTTAACTTTTTATCACTAAAACTTGATTTACAAAAAAACACTATTTTTAATTTTTTTTATTTTTTGATATGTTTTAGAAGGCATAAAATGCCAACTTTTCAGAAATTTCCAGGTTGTGCAAAAAATCACTGACCGAGTTATGAATTTTTTAATCAATACTGATTTTTTCAAAAAATCGAAATTTTGGTCGTAAAAATTTTTCAACTTCATTTTTCGATGTAAAATCAAATTTGCAATCAAAAAGTACTTTACTGAAATTTTGATAAAGTGCACCGTTTTCAAGTTATAGCCATATTTAAGTGACTTTTTTGAAAATAGTCGCAGTTTTTCATTTTTTTAAATTAGTGCACATGTTTGCCCAGTTTTGAAAAAAATATTTTTGAAAAGCTGAGAAAATTCTCTATATTTTGCTTATTTGGACTTTGTTGATACGACCTTTAGTTGCTGAGATATTGCAATGCAAAGGTTTAAAAACAGGAAAATTGATGTTTTCTAAGTTTCACCCAAACAACCCACCATTTTCTATCGTCAATATCTCAGCAACTAATGGTCCGATTTTCAATGTTAATATATGAAACATTTGTGAAATTTTCCGATCTCTTCGAAAAAAATATTTTTGGAATTTTCAAATCAAGACTAACATTTCACAAAGGCCAAACATTCAATATTACGCCCTTTTAAAATGTTTGTCTTGATTTGAAAATTCCAAAAATATTTTTTTCGAAAGGATCGGAAAATTTCACAATTGTTTCATATATTAACATTGAAAATCGGACCATTAGTTGCTGAGATATTGACGATAGAAAATGGTGGGTTGTTTGGGTGAAACTTAGAAAACATCAATTTTCCTGTTTTTAAACCTTTGCATTGCAATATCTCAGCAACTAAAGGTCGTATCAACATAGTCCGAATAAGCAAAATATAGAGAATTTTCTCAGCTTTTCAAAAATATTTTTTTCAAAACTGGGCAAACATGTGCACTAATTTAAAAAAATGAAAAACTGCGACTATTTTCAAAAAAGTCACTTAAATATGGCTATAACTTGAAAACGGTGCACTTTATCAAAATTTTAGTAAAGTACTTTTTGATTGCAAATTTGATTTTACATCGAAAAATGAAGTTGAAAAATTTTTACGACCAAAATTTCGATTTTTTGAAAAAATCAGTATTGATTAAAAAATTCATAACTCGGTCAGTGATTTTTTGCACAACCTGGAAATTTCTGAAAAGTTGGCATTTTATGTCTTCTAAAACATATCAAAAAATAAAAAAAATTAAAAATAGTGTTTTTTTGTAAATCAAGTTTTAGTGATAAAAAGTTAAATAAAAAAATCACCAAATTTTTTTTACCGTGTATTATTTTTCCAGTGTAGTCCGTATCCATACCTACAACTTTGCCGAAGACACCAAATCGATCAAAAAATTCCTTCAAAAGATACAGATTTTTGAATTTTCATACATCATTTTTGTATGGACAGCTGCCGAATTTGTATGGAAAATTATATGGACAAACTAATGATGCAAAATGGCTTCTTTGGGCATACCGAAGGCACCAAAAAAGTTTCAGCCGGATTAAAAAATACAAAAATTAAAATTGAAGAAAAAAGACCGATTTCGTAGAGAATTGCTCTTCAGTAAAGTCTGTTTAATCATGATTTAAAATAAAGTAACATAAACAAAATCTCTGCCATCAGCAGTCCCTGTGTATATAGCCCTGTCAACCTGTCAAACAAAAGACTACATGAACCTCGTGACGGAAAAAAGCAACATGAAAAAAGCGCTATGTACATTCGGCGAAGAAAACCGAATCATAACAAAGCGTCCCCCTCAATGCCAGCAGGGTGATATAAACGTTGGTGATTTCAAAAGAAGTTATGTTTGTTTTTCTCAAATAAAATTACGGAAATAATGTTTTATTGAATTTGGATGATCAAGTATCAATTAAAGCAACGTTTTTCATCGTTTGTTATCATTAGAACATCTTATTTTGCTTTTATATTAAAATGGGAATTGAAAATGGATGCTCATCATTCAAATGCGTTTTTCTCAAAACGCATGGTTTGTACATGATGCTTTTTGAAATGTTGGCGTCGAATTACGAAAATGATTTTATTTTTAACTTATTTTTAACAAGTCCTCCGTAATTTTTGGTTTTGATTATATATTTTCCCTGGACCTAGAAAACCTTATTGTCCACGTTTAATTTCCCAGTTTAATCAATTATATTAAAGAACAAGTCATCAAGTGAAACTGATCTACCACGAACTATCAACTGACCAAGTGGTTACCAGCGAGCCAAGTGTTCATCATCAAGTTCGATTGGCGCGAGGCACTCATTTCACAGTTATGTCCCAATTACCAACAACTTGACCACAACCTCCTCCTAGAAAAAAAATGCAGAAAAAAAAATAGTCCACCTCACTCTTGACTACTTCAAAGACCCCCAGATTGGATCTCGAATTAACGAATCTTTGAGGGTGCGAAAATGAGCGTCCATTAGTGGAAGAAGGGGGTGCACCAGCTGTTTATTGGCTAGTTTTATTTATTTTCTTGTGTTCGATATTATGTCACAACGCCGTGTGACTGACCCGACATGTGTGTGACGTGACGCGCTCTGGTTCACTTGCTGTGCTGGCCTAACTTGTGTTTTTATAATTTCGCCTGTTGAAAAAGCTTGCGATTTTGATAGTGATCGATTTTGCAAGGATCACTTCGGTAGAAATGCAGCTGAAATAAAATTAACCGCAATCTAGTTGGTTTTGATCGCGCGTGTAGTGATGACACTTTCAAAGTGAACTGTCAAGTGATGATTTTACCGCGGCATTGTTTTGAAATTGGCTGATGCACGCAGTGATTTGTTTACCTTTTTTCGACTCTCCCCGGAAACGTCAAACCATACAAAATTGCTGCCGGATCTTTTCCGGGAGAGATCCGGAAAAAGGTCCGGCAGCAATTTGTGTTGATTCGACGTTTGCTGTTTATGTTGCTGCTGGCAAAAGACAATGGTGATTGAATTTTACCCTCACATTTGGTCGAAGCCAAAACTAATCAAAAATGAGTAAGGAGGCAAATGGCGGATTTTGGTTATCTTAACTCACAATTGATGATAATAATCTAATTTCTGACATTAGCCTTAGACCTCAATTTTGAGTAGGTTCAGTTTGGATGAAATTAGAGTGATTTTGGGTAGGGGTGTAACAATGTTTTGTTTATTTCAGTATGAATTATTTTATTTTTCCCACTACCATACTGAATCTTACGTGCTTGGAATTACATCAATTTTGGGCACTAGTGCGTTGTAAGTTGTTACACATTTTTAGCGTTGTTCCTACGCCACACAGGGCATCACACTCACACAATTCTTCCCACTTTCGTTCATGCACGCACTCCATAATGCCGCTCACATGATTAAGGTAAGAGCCGCTGTATTGGATCTTAAATGTTGTAAATAAATTTGTTATAATTATGCTGATATGTAAGTTTAAAATTGTTAGAAAAAATCTGAAAAATTTTTGACAAAAATAATTTAACCTAAAATTGCGTTCAACTACCCACCGAAAATGGTTACACGCTAAACCGCAAAAGTGTGCAAGTGGAAGGAAAACCTCCAGCTTAATCATGTGAAAAATTGTTTTCATTTTTGTTTGCCACCCCTTCCCCTGACCTCACCCCTCATAGTGGCCGGCCGCCTGGTCCAATTTTCCCTCGGCGTACACAAAAGAAGTGAGATACCAATCTGCACGTGAAGAAAAATAAGAGGAGTGAAAAAAAACCACCCAAACAATAATAACTGACAACAACAAACGCAGAAGACGAAAAAAAAGAAAAACGAAAAAAAACTGCAACACGAGCAGTAGGAAGTAAACATCATCAAATAAATTAATTTTGCGCCTATTTATCATACAAATTACTTCCCCACTGCTCAATTTTGCCCCACATGTCCTACCCCCAAGAAAAAATAAATCTTCAAATTTCGTTTTTCAAATAAGAGCTACACGAGTGTGTGTAGATTTTTTTTTTCGATCGCTCAAAATTGGCCTTAATTTGACAAATAAGACACGCGCGGATAGGAAAAATTTTGGGGCGAAAATCGGGGAAACATATTTTGTTGGCCAAATAGCCCAAAAATGGTCGAATTAAACGAATCAGTGCCGTTTGTGCGAACTTTTTGCGAGGAGAGTTTTGCAGGCTCAAATTAAGGTCACATCGGTTTGAGGTGAAAATGATCGGGTTTTTTTTTGCAAATGAGAGCAGTGAATTTTTTGCAAAGTCATGTTTGTTTTTGAAAATGTTGTTTCAAGTCGTTTAGGCCTTATGGGTCATATAAGGCTTTCTAGGCCCAGTGAAAAAAATATAATTTAACTCAAAAATGACGAACTCCTCGTCACAGTGTCCTGATGCAAACAATGATCGAGCTGTAGCTGTCACAGCCCTGCGAAGTATGTTGTCTGACATATCGGGCAGCCAGTCAAAAAAACCAGCTAGAAGTCGCCTGACAAAAAACTTTTGCTAGAAAGAGATAGGAAACCTGATGCAAACAAACGTCCAGCTGTCATGTAAACATACTTTCAATGTGTTGGTAAATTTGTGACTAGAAAGCCTTATTGACCCAAAAATCAAAATTTGCCGATTACACCTTAATTTTCGAATGATCCTAAAAATCATTTTTCCATCATAAGGCTTTCTAGTCAGAAATTTACCAACACATTCAAAGTATGTTTACATGACAGCTGGACGTTTGTTTGCATCAGGTTTCCTATCTCTTTCTAGCGAAAGTTTTTTTGTCAGGCGACTTCTGGCTAGTTTTTTTGACTGACTGCCCGATATGTCAGACAACATACTTCACAGGGCTGTGACAGCTACAGCTCGATCATTGTTTGCATCAGGACACTGTGACGAGGAGTTCGTCATTTTTGAGTTAAATTATATTTTTTTCACTGGGCCTAGAAAGCCTTATTAACCAAAAATTTTTTTTTTTCAATATTCAGGCTTGGAAGGTTTAAAGTTTTTAGTCTTTCTGTGTCAGCGTGCACGCATTCCGTAAGATAAACAAACAGCTGTCACTTTGAAAAATCTTCGCTTACCGCGGTAACTCAAATTCTGCTCTCCTTTCCCACTATTTTATTCAAATTTATCAGATCGACTACCAAAAAAAAAATGGTTGTCGCAGTAGAACTGAAAAAAAAATCATGGAATTGTGAGAAAACGAATTTGGCAAAGTGTGAATTTCCAGTAACAGCGTTTCTGTTTAAAAAGGGAACAGCAAATGTCAGATTAGTGTGAATCAATCAAAACTTTTTGAAAATTTGAGCTTATTTCCTAGTTGTTTTTATTCAGTTTTTTTTTCAAACACTAATGAGTTTGAGTCAGTTTGTGAATGAATTTCATCCGCGTTTGGGTGAACATTACTCGAGTTTGGACGATATTTGTTCAAATTCTGAGACATTTTTTTTTGAAAAAAAAAATTGCGTTGGCCATCACAACAAATTTCATGTCCTTTTTTGGTAAGAACTGGGTTGGTGAGATAATATTTTATGTGCAAAAACTGTTGATACCCATATTGCACTTTATGAAATTTTGAATACTTTCGAAAAATATGTTTTTTTTGTGTGAAATATTTTTTGAATATTTTACAAAAAAAGGCTAATAAAATATGAAAATTTCTGTTTTTTGGAAAAATACGGTATATTGTAACAATTTTAGTATTTATCCCAAAAACTCTTATGATAGTGAAAAAGCATACAAAATTTCGCTTCGTTTGACACCCATTTTGCAAACTGAATAACATTTAAACTCTTCAAAAAAAAAAACGATATTTTGTAAAAAACTTAATTTTTTACAAAAAAAAAATCTGCTCAAAATCAAAAAGCAAACAACATTTCGCTCCGTTTGACAAACATTTTACAAGTTAGAAAAAAAAATAAAAAAAATATATATATATAAAAATATTTATAATATATATTATTCAAAATATCGTATTTAATTTTTTGAAGTTTGAGTATTTTACAAAAAACTCTGATAATATTGAACAAAGCGAAAAAGCACTCAAAATAACGCTTCGTTTAATACCCATATTGCATGGTAAATTTTTTAAGAATTTTTGAAAAGTACGTTATTTTGTGAAAATTTGAGTATTAACAACAACTCTAATAAAAGCGAAAAAATATACCAAATTTCGCTTCGTTTGATACTCATATTGCAAATTAGGAACATTTGGGAATAAAAAAAACCTCCGATAAAATTGAATACAGTAAAAAAGTACATCAATTTCGGTTTGTTTGTTACCCATAGTGCAATGTCAAAAATCAAAACTTTTCGAAAAAATACGTAATTTTGTGAAAATTGAAATAGGATACAAAATGTCGCATCGTTTGTTACCCATATTGCAAATTGTGAAAATTTGGAAATTTTAGAAAAATCACGGTATTTTGTGATAATTATAATAATTTATATAAAAATATGATAAATGTGAAATAGCATATAAAATTTGGCTTCGATCGGTTCGATAATTTGCAACATTATGAAAATTTATTTTTTTCCAAAAATTCGGTATTTTGTGAAAATTTTAGTACTCTGATTAAAGTAAAAAAAAACACAAAATTTCGCTTCATTTTAAACCAATTTGACAAATTATAAAAATGTGGAGATTTGAAAAAATACGCTATTTTGTAAAAAAATTGAGTATTTTACAAAATAAATCTGATAAAATAGATTTAAGGTGAAGCCGTTGATCATTTTTGAAGAAAATTAATCATCACTATAAAAAATTGTGTATTAAATTCAATTTAACGAATTTCAGCACCAAAAGGAATCAGCATGTGCCGGTTGTTGCCTTCTTGAAGCCACTGAAGGAATTTTTGATCTAAATCAACTGTGCTTCAAAATTTATATAATTTTGTGGCACAGTCATTGACGTCCTAGTTGGCAATCATTGATTAATGACGATTTTCATAACTTTACAAGGAATCGGATAATCGTTACCAAAAGGAATCAGCATGTGTAGGGAACTATTCTAAACAACTTGTTGAAGGAATTTTGTCAAAATATTGAAAGCGACGCAAAATTTATATCTTTGAAGGAAAAATCATGCAATGATGGAAGTCTTCACGTTAAGTGAAAAAGCACAAAAAATGTTAATACCCATATTGCAAAGTGGAAATTTGAGACTTTTCGAAAAAGTACTGTATTTTGTGAAAATTTGAGTATTTTACAAAAAAAAAACTCTTATAAAAATGGAAAAGGATAAAAAATATCGCTTTGTTTGATACCCCATATGCAAATTTGGGATTTTTTTTAAATACTGTATTTTGTGATAATTATGGTATTTAATATAAAAAAACTCTGATTGATGTGAAAAAGCTTTTAAAATTAGGCTTCGTTCGATACCCATATTGAAAATTATGAAAATTTGAAGAAAAAAAATCAAAAGAATACGGTGTTTTGTGAAAGTTTTAGTACTCTGATGAAAGTGAAAACGCATACAACATTTCGCTTCGTTTAAAACCTATTTGACAAATTATGAAAATTTGTATGTTTTCGAAAAATACGTTATTTTGTAAAAAAATTGTTGAAAACAAAACTCTTATAAAATTGAATAAAGTGAAAAAGCACAAAAAATGTCACTTTGTTTGATACCGATAATGCAATGTGTAAATTTGAGATTTTTCGGAAAATACGGTATTTTGAGAAAATGACAGAATTTTACAAAAAAAAACCCTGATTAAAGTGAAAAAGCATACAAAATTTCTGTTCGTTTGATAAACATATTACAAATTATGGATTTCTTTTAAATACGATATTTTGTAAAATTTGAGTGTATCACAAAAATAAACTCTGATATAAATAAAAAATGCTACATTTCGCCTCATTTGATACCTCTAATTCAAATTATAAAAATTTTAGTATTTTGGAAATAATGCGGTATTTTGTAAAAAATAATTTAGTAAAAAAATCCTCAAACTAAGAAAAAAAAATAGCTTTGTTTGATACCCATATTGCATTTTTTTGTAAATTTGAGTATTTTTGAAAATAAGATTCTTTTGAAAAAGAAAAACCCGAGTAGACGGAAATAACTTGAGTATAACATTTTTTGATAATTGAAAATACTAGGCCGATAACATTTTATCTTATTTATAACAAGATTTGTTATTCGTCGCTTTGACGTTTTTGTTATTGGATTGTTATTGTAATAATAGACTCATAAAATTTTTAGTTATTCTTCGAACAAGTCTTTGTTATATTTGTTTGTTATTTTAACAGCTAATCCGATCATCCCAGTAACAGTTGGAGGTATTCTTCCATAACAATAAAATGTTATTTCAAAGTTGTTTTGGCATTCAACCAATATCAGACCAATAACAATTTTTGTTATGATAACAAAAACTGTTATTAAACCTTTATGCAAAAATTGATTTTTCAAGAAGATTTCATAACACTTTCAGTTATTTTAACAGTATTTGTTATTGAAATGGGATGAATTTTGTTATTACCGTCTGTCCGGGAAGGTTAATTTTGCTTGAAATTTACCACATCATCAAAAAAAGCTTTTCAGAAATATACAAAAAATAGTTATCGTCCGTTATAGGCGATAATTATCTAAATAACTAAAGATTATCGTTAGAGTCCGATGAAAACAAATGAACCCACAACCCAAATTGAGTAAAAATTACCCTAAAATTAGATTTTGTTTTTCGCACGTTTTGTGTGCACGCTTACATAGGTAGACCAATTTACCGATTTAATTAGGAATTTTGAGGTGGTATTACTCAAAAATAAGCATTTGAATTTAAATCTGTGATTTTGACACATCATCACTAAGATTTTTGAATGTACTAAAATTTCAACGATACCAGATTTCAGTTAAATACGAAATTCATTGGAGTTTAAATTTGCAAACAATCATTCGTGCTTCAACTTGAAATGTCCAAGTTGTTAAACTTTGCCACGTGCACGCTTTCAAAACCAGGTGGCAAAACATACAATGCATATATGCAAAACAAGAGTCTCAAAGAATCTCAGAAATCAACAACCTCAGCCGAGCTTAATTTTGCAACCTTACCACACACGTTCAGACATGCTGCCTGACTTTGCTTGCAGCCCAGATCGGTTACAATCCGAAATGTCATAATTATAATAACATCCCCAACAAACGGTAACCATGGTAGCGCCATCGCGCAACATCGAGCAACATGAGAACTAAAGCGGTACCTTGGACCAGCAGTACAATCGACGCGCCGTCATCTGGTCTGGCAGGGCAGAAATTATTAACGGGGAAGGTTAGGGGCGCTGAGTAAACATTGCACGCGCAGCGCAGTAGGCTCAGAAGTTTGGAGAAGAAGAAAAAAACTGCGAATTTCTTACGGTTATTCATAGACAAAGAGAATTAGGATTGCTCAGGTTCTGACAGATGTTGAAAGTTCGCTTACCTTTAACATTGTTTAATTTGACCTTGACGCGTCAAACGCAATCAAGGCGCTTGCAATGCAGAAGGTGTGCACCTGTCAACCGCTCTGAAGCTCGCATCATTTGTCTATGTCTCAATCAGCAGAGAGGGGAAGAAGGGTTCGCGCAAAAAAGTGCACGGTAAACATGACTTCTGCCAAGATCCGATGGGAAATTGCGCGATGAAGTTCGTCGAATGCCAGGGCTGCTTCGATGTAACGGTGATGGTCGCGCGCGCCCGATCTTGAATGACTCAATGGATATCAAGACACCGTTGGAATGTGCGCGCCAAGCAAGGGTTAAGTCTCATCTGCTACCGCGGTGAAGAAGTCAGGGCCTGCTGAGGCAACCCTCCGCAGCAATGACCGTGTGAACTTTGCGGTTGAGGTGGCATCTTAATAACCGGCGCGCAGTAAAAGGTTCCTTTGACAGTTCTGTTGATGAATCCAAAGTTGCCAAAGTTGCCATTGTTGACAGCGCGGATGAAACAGAAGTAATTGTTGTTGCCGTGAGATTTTGAAGGTGTCTAGGTCGCCATCAAGAAAAGGCAAAGTGCCTTCAATTTGCGCACGGTCCACGACTTGTTTCGAAAGTATTTACACCGGTTTTACCAAGAGCGTGCCGCCGGCCGGAACGTGGTGGCGACCACGCCGAGCGTGATTTTCGGCAATTAACACCTGTGTGGTGCCGTAGATTGTTGTTTCATAGCGGTTCCAAGACCTTGCCAGACTTCATATTATGTAGATCAAGGATGCTGGGTAGTCACCGCAAGTTAGTCACTTGTTGCCGAAAAAAATGTGGCGCGCGAAAGGTTCTCGAAATTGAGCCGTCACGATTTGTTTTAAAATTAAAAGTGGAGAAAAGCCTCTTTGTTGGTTTACATTGACAACCTTGGTTCAAAAACGCAAACCAAGGTGAATCATCATTAAGGTTCGTAACTGTCAAACGGGCTTGTTGATGATCTTGGATGTTAATTCAGTTCAATGTGGATAAACATTAAGGTTACGAAACGTCAGTCTTGCGAGTTGTCAAACCAAAAATTCCAAAAAACAAATCGACTTCCAAAATTTGAAGAAAGCGCGTCAAATATTGACAGCTTTTGTCGCCGCGTCTCGTCCAATTGCGGATCTTCAACTCACCCCTCACAGCTGTCTCCAAAATGACGACAACAAAGCGAGCTCATGATGCTGGAATTCAAAAGCAGAGAAATCGCACTGAATATTGAAGATGACTGTGTCGTCGTTGATGACCAACTTCGTTGGCGGGAAGATCCTTCTGGCTGTTTGGGTGATTGGTGGACAGTGGGGGTGCGAAAATGAATCACTTTTTTGAATAATTTACACAAAAATCTTGATGAATTTTGATTTTAATTTAAAAAAAACTACAAACTTAAAACATAAAACTAAAAACAAAATTGTCAAAATTGCCCAAATTGTTAAAATAATAAAAATTGACAAAATTGTCAAAATTTGTCTCAATTCAATTGAAATCGTCAAAATTTACGAAATTAAAAAAACTAAGACAAAATTGAGACAAAATTTAGAAAAAATTGAAACCGAATTGAGACAAAATTAAGACAAATTGTTACCAAATTGAGAAAAAATTTAGACCAAATTGTGACCATATTGAGACAAAATTGAGACAAAATTGGGACAAAATTAAAACATAATTGAGACCAATTTGAGCAAAATTGACAAAACTGAGACAAAATTGAGACGAAATTGACAAAATACAGACAAAGTTGAGACAAAATTGAGACAAAATTGAGACAAAATTGAGACAAAATTGAGACAAAATTAGGATAAAACTGAGACAAAACTGAGACAAAATTGACACAAAATTGAGACATAATTGGGACAAAATTGAGACAAAATTGAGACAAAATTGGTACAACATTGAGACAAAATTGCTACAAAATAAGACAAAATTGGGACAAAATTGAGACAAAATTGAAATAAAATTGGGACAAAACTGAGACAAAATTGAGACCAAATTAAGACAAAATTGGGACAAAACTGAAACAAATAGGAGACAAAATTGATACAAAATTGACACATAATTAAGACAAAATTGAGACAAAATTGAGACAAAATTGAGACAATATTGAGACAAAATTGGGACAAAATTGAGACAAAACTTAGGCAAAATCGGGACAAAACTGAGAAAAAATTGAGACAAAATTGAGAAAAAAATTGGGACGAAACTTGGGACAAACTGACACCAAATTGTGACGGAATTGAGACAAAATTGAGACAAAATTGAGTCCAAATTGTGACACAATTGAGATAAAATTGTGAGAAAATTGAGACAAAATTGAGTCCAAATTGAGACCAAATTGTGAACAAATTTTACCAAATTGATACAAAATTGTGACAAAATTGAGACAAGTTTGAGACAAAATAGAGCCCAAATTCAGACCAAATTGTGACCAAACTGGTACAAATTAAGACAAAATTTATACACAATTGATAGAAAATTGAGACAAAATTGCCAAATTGCCCAAATTTGTCTCAATTTTTTCTCAATTTGACGAAATTTACAAAAATGAGACAAAATTTAAACATAATTGAAACAAAACTAGAAAAAATTTAGACAAAATTGAAACCCACTTGAGACAAAATTGAGACAAATTGAGACAAAATTGAGACAAAATTGATGCAAAATTGAGATGAAATTAACAAAATTGACAAAATTGAGACAAAATTGGGAAGAAATTAAGACAAAATTGAGATAAAATTGAGTCCAAATTGAGACAAAATTGAGATAAAATTGAGAGAAAATTGAGACAAAATTGAGTCCAAATTGAAATCAAATTGTGACTAAGTTGAGACCAAATTGATACAAAATTGAGGCATATTTGAGACAAATTTTGACAATTTTGACACAAATTTGGAATATTTTGACAAACCGACGAAATTGAGACAAAATTGATACAAAATTAAGACAAAATTGACAAAATTGAAAAAAATGTGACAAAATTAGAGGAATTGAAAAAATGAGACAAAATTATGACATAGTTGATAAAATTGACAAAATTGAGACAAAATTGTCACTAAATTGAGAAATAATAAAAAAATTGATACAAAATTAAGAAAAAATTAAGAAAAAACTGAGACAAAATTGAGACATACCTGATAAAATTGATATAACTGAAAAAAAAAATAGAAAAAAATGAAACAAAATCAAGACAAAATAAAGACAAAATTGATAAAATTGAGACAAAATTGTCAATATGTCAAAATTGTCAAAATTGTCAAAATTGTCACAGTTGTCAAAATTGTCAAAATTGTCAAAATTGTCAAAATTGTCAAAATTATCAAAATTGTCAAAATTGTCAAAATTGTCAAAATTGTCAAAATTGTCAAAATTGTCAAAATTGTCAAAATTGTCAAAATTGTCAAAATTGTCAAAATTGTCAAAATTGTCAAAATTGTCAAAATTGTCAAAATTGTCTAAATTGTCAAAATTGTCAAAATTGTCAAAATTGTCAAAATTGTCAAAATTGTCAAAATTGTCAAAATTGTCAAAATTATCAAAATTGTCAAAATTGTCAAAATTGTCAAAATTGTCAAAATTGTCAAAATTGTCAAAATTGTCAAAATTGTCAAAATTGTCAAAATTGTCAAATTTGTCAAAATTGTCAAAATTGTCAAAATTGTCAAAATTGTCAAAATTGTCAAAATTGTCAAATTGTCAAAATTGTCAAACTTGTCAAAATTGTCAAAATTGTCAAAATTGACAAAATTGACAAAATTGACAAAAATTAAAAAGATTGACAAAATTGATAAAAAAAAAGCAAAAAGTGTAAGAAAATGTCCTAAATCCTTCGGCTCCCTGTAAATTCCTCATAATGAATTCAGCAAACTTCGTTCGGCAAGAGTTCCGCATGCCACTTCGACGACGGGTTCGACAATAAAAATCGAAGATTCGCCAACATTTTTCACGTGTGTCTGCGTGAGTGGTTCCAATCCATTGTCCAAACACCCTGCCGTCACACCTACACGCACAAATACGGACTCCACTTTTTGCACCTTTTTTTCGTGACAATTCCTTCACCGACGACGATGACATGACGAAGGCTTTCTCAACCAATCAAACACATCTCGCAGTCGCCTCGCAGAGTCAAATGCACGCTAAAAAGTAAATCACCAACAGCGCGCAATTTTTTTAAAACGATTTTCGACATTTTTTAAAATTTTTGCTTTCTTAAGATGTTTGTTGGCTCTGTCCACTTTTGGCCGGACCTCGCGGGACCTGAAGTTGAGGGTTTTTTTCCGTCCTCTTTTCTCTTCATATGTTTTCATATTTTTGCCGTTGAATTGGTGGAATTGGTTGAAGTCTTCGTCGTCGTCGGCATCTTCATCGGTGGTGGCGGTGGTGGTGATGATGACCACGTAACATACTTACAGGTCATCCACACGAGCCCACCGAAGCCGTTGAGATGAACTGGCGTACTGATTTTGCGCATTTTTTGCCCAACTGTTTTTATTTTATTTTATAAGTTATTGAATTCGATTAGCCTTGTGTAGCGCGCTTTTTTGAGTAACAATCATTAAAAGTGCATCGCGGATGAGTGGAAAATGTTGTTTTGTCTGCCAGAGACTTCAACGAAAGGAAAGTGACGAACGCTCGGGAAGATTCATGAATATAACATTCTTTTGTTGTGATTTTAGACTTATTTGCATTCTACAAATCGGTATTACACAATATTCAATCATAAGTTCCCAAAAAAGCTTACAGATACATATATGAGTCTGAGTTTATTTTAACAAATTCTTGAAAGATTTTTTGAGTTCAGTAAAGTTCCTTAGCACCATCATAATTTTGAACATTTAAAATGTTACATGAAATCGTACAGTAAACTTATTTTGTAAAATGCAACAACAAAACACAAAATCTCATGATATTTTGAATGATTTAGATTTCAGCGATTAGTGAGTTCAAACCGGATTACAGATCCGATTATTATTCCAGAAAAATAAATATTTATTTCGGTTGTAGTCTAGCAAATTATTACGATTATTGCCTTAAAATTACATATAAAACCTATGAAAGCAGTAAAAGTAATTTGCTGCATAAATCAAGCACATAACTGGATTTTTTTTTAAAAGGTCCAATAAACCAAATTTTCAATTTTTGCTTTTTGGGTGTTTTTAGAACCGCCTTGAGTCAGGGGTATTCAAAAACACCCAAAAAGCAAAAATTGAAAATTTGGTTTATAGGACCTTTTCAAAAAAACTCCAGATAAATACCTCAGATTTTAATATGTAATTTTGCTCAGAAGTGTTGTCAAAATGTTTAATTATTTTCAAATTATCATATGTTTGATACTAAATTTGATTTTTTATCCAATCAAATGTGAAAAATCAACAAAATTGATTTTGTTTTATTCTGATAATAAATTAATTATTATTATCAGAATAAAACAAAATCAATTGATAGTAAAAAAAATTAACTGCTGGAATCTTTTTTAAAATTTTTGAATTAGACTGGATTTTTTTGAATTGGACTGGACTGGAAGGAGACAAAAACTTAAAACTTGAAAAAATGTTGTCGAGGTTCAGGGTAGCACAAATAAACGAAATCTGTTATAAGGGGTTACAAACATGTTAGTCGGCAAAATTGACAGAGGTTTGTATGAGCATAAATTTAAACTTTTTTTAAATCTGTTTTCAGGGTATTGAAATATACCTTTTCATCTGTTAACTAAATAAATTTGAAGACTTTGTGTTGCATCGTTGCTGAGATATATAATTTGAAGTTAGCTTTTCAAAAAACGATATCTCAACACTGCTTTGACCAAATTGGCTCAAAATTTTGGTGAAGACTCGTTAAACCGGTCCTGTGTGCATGACAAAGGCCGATTTTCAAAAACTTAATTTAAGAAAAAAAAAAACAAAATATTTTTATGTTTTTCATATAAAAAATCGATAGTTTTTGATTTTTGTATTTTTTTAAAAAGCAAAATTTTAAAATCAGGCTTCGTCATGCACACGGGACATGTCTTGGGAATCTTCACCCCAAATTTCAGCCAATTTGGTCCATCTCATCTCGAGATATCGTGGCACCCGTAAACTCGATGTTTAGAGAAAAACGCTCACAAAGTTCGACAGTTCGCTTTGCGCATGGCAAAATTGTGAACTTAAATTGTCTCTTACTCAGTTTAGACACGAAATGTCTTCATGAAACTTTTAGGAGTGAATGAAAATCATCTTTTTTTGTGGATTCAGTGAATTTTTTATAATATGTTTTTTTTTATTTTCTACATGTATGTAACCCCTTAACAACATTTTTAATTAGATTCTGATTTAAACAATGTACGATGCACTTTTAGAACCTATCACAAAATACTTTATACATCATAGCAGTTAGTGGTCATAAAAGGAAATTTCAATGAATTCATGAAAATATTTTTTCCCTGAAATTCCTCGTCATTTTCCGATTTAACAAAATTAAATATTAGAAATTTAAAAAAAGTCTCAAAGCGGATTTCATTTGTTTCCTTGAAAATGTCTTTTTAAAGCTCAACATTTTTTTGACTCCTGACTTTTTGGAAAAAAAAAAATAGAGAGGGAGAAGTAGGGGGGCAAGAACCTCAAATAAAATTTACATTGGCTAATTAAAAAAAATGTTTAAGAAAAAAAATCATCTCCAGGATTTAAATACGATAAGGCCAAAACAGATTTAATTACAAATTTTTGTCTCCTGCAAAATATTAAGCCTCGAAAAAAATCAAATAAACAAGTAGATTTTTATTATTTTTTTAACTGTTTAAAATCATTTTACTTATTTTACAATAAGCTTAATATATCGAATCGAAATCTAGAATTGCAGATTTGAATTACCGTAAAACGGGGTGACTTTGATAACCGGGGTGACTTTGATAGGTTGCCATTTTTCCGCAAAATAAAGAGTACAATTAAAATACGTACGAAATGGCTTAGAATCATACTGACCGTGATAGAGAAGTGTTCAAAGCACCTCAAGAAAAACTTTTCATAACATTTTGAAAAGTTTAAAAATTTAGTTAACTGTAGTTAAGAAAATGTTGGTGAAACTCATTATTTTAAACTTCTCAAAGTGTCATGATTTTTTCAATGAACATGATTTTGAATCGGAAAACGGAATGCATTTTCGGATTCTTTGAACAATTTTCCACTAGGTGAAGGTTAAATAAGTTTGTAAATAATAAATAATATGTGGTTTTGAAACACAATTTAAAAAAAATCTCGAAATTTATATGCAATTTCAGTTGAACAAATTGCCTTTACTAAATATAAACTTTGTTTTTTTTTTTTTTTTTTTTCTTAAAAACTATACCAGCTACTTAAGTGATGCTACTTTTAACGTACAAATAAAGTTTGAACATCTTAAATATGATTTTAACAAGAAAAACTATGACTATCAAACCCAAGTAACATTTTTTTCCAGGAGTTCTACAAGAGCTCTTCAAGATAGCTACAGCATAGCAGTTTGGACCGCGGTAGGATAAAACTCTCTTCAAGTACTCTTCCAAACTCCTGAAGAAGTTTTGAAGAGAATTTTATCCTACCGCGGTCCAAACTGCTATGCTGTAGCTATCTTGAAGAGCTCTTGTAGAACTCCTGGAAAAAAATGTTACTTGGGAAGTCACCCCGGAATTTGAACTAGGAATTTTCAACGTAACTATTTTTCTAAACACTATTGAAAAAACTTTTTTTTTCCAAATAGTGCATGGACTTTGTGTGGCCTACCCCAGTACATGTTTTAAAAATAATAATCTTGAGAAAAACCTTACTTGTTGGAAAATATTCCAAAAACAAATTGAAATCCTATCAAAGTCACCCCGGATTACGGTACGAAGAAATTGGTTATTCATAAATTCTCGTAAAGTTGTTTTTTTAGTAGCATATCTCATTGGGCCTTTTTTGTCATACTTTTTAGCAACGTAATTTTGAAAATTAGTCTTGAAAATGGAAATTTAGTTTTTTGAATAAAATAAGTAAAAAGCCCATTGTCTACTTGCGATAAGGCTGGTACAAATTTTATTTAAAGTTTTTGCCCCCCCCCCCCTTCAAGGTTGTTCCGAAAAATCAGGGGGCAAAAAACTATTTTTTTCAAAAAACTTAAAAATACCAATGGAAATTTTAGTGCAATCACCTGAAATCAATTTAAAATGCATTCCCCTGCATTTAGAACCATTTTTAGTTTGGTTGGGGTGATCTAAAAATCTTTAAAATTTTCGATGTTTATTATCGCAAAAAGTTTATGTTGTGCTAAAATTTTTGTTTTCGTCAAATTTTACATTTTTTTTCAAAACATCTAGACTAGTGTAAAATGCATTTTAAAACACTTGTTCCATGTAAATGTTGAAACTATGTTTTGTTATTTCAATATTTATATTTTTTTTATTTGCGCCCCCTCGACCCCGGCCTAAGTAAAAAAGCAATGATAATTTCACTCAAACACTCAAATTAAATGTTATTTCTGTTCTAATGTGTGGTATCAAAGAATAATTTGCTATGCCAAATTTTTGTATGACTAAAAACGAATGCTGCGGAGTCAAATAAATTATAGTTTTTAATATTTTAATAATCATATTTTGATGACAATTTATTTTCGGAATCAAAATCTCTTAAAAAAATTCAATAAATAATTTAAGCTTATTTTATTGAAAATAATAGTAGAATTTTGAAAAATATGTGCAACAGCCTTTTTTAATAAAAGTTTGATAAACTTTTACAAAATTTATGAGTGTATCAAATATTGAATGCTTTATAATCTTTTGATTTCCAAAAATATAATTGAAAATATTAAAACCACTTAAAAAGTACTAAAGATTTTGTTGAAAATTTAATTTATGTATTATTGATTTGGATGAAATTGTCTATGAACATTTTCTATGACACAAGAGATCTTTTTTCCTAATCATTTCATACAATTATGGCAGCTGTCTATACAATAATGCTATTAAAATATCAAAAAAATCTGTATCTTGAGAACGGAAGAATTTTCTGATCGATTGATGTCTTTGGTAAAGTTGTCAAAGTCCTAAGTCATGACTTCTCAGAAAAAATAAAATTGATTTTTTTTTAATTTGACGTCTTACACAAAATAAATGGTCTAAATTCATTTGGCAGGGTTGCCAATTAAAAAAATCATGATTTTTTAAATAATTTGTGCTGCTTTGTTACGCATTGAATTGTCTTGTAACAATTCAAAATAAATGATCTCATATTAAAACATCGATTACCACCTGAATCAGTCATTAATTAACAAGAAAACATGGAAGTTTCCCCCCCTCAACACGTTCCCGAAACTCTGATTTTCAATTCAACCTTCAAAGGCACCTGTCTGGAACGCTTAAAATTTCCAACTTTTTAACCCAGTCTGGCTCCCGCGGATGAAACCACCCGCAAAGCCGCCACGGAAGGAAGAAGGTGTGAACTGTTGGCCTACTCCCTCGCGAGAGACCAAAACCAGACCTCTTCCTTCACCTGGGATTTCCGCAACTCGCTGGCACCCAACAACCACCACCCATTCTTTTCCTTCTCATGGAATGCTCCCGAAATAACCTCACAAGGCCGAAAGCTGCTGCTAAGCTAGTCTCAGTTTATATTTTTTTCAGTGTTAGGATTTGGAGGCACTTTTAATTAACCCTTGACATTTGTTTTTTTTTTAAAGAAAAAAATATTTTTTTTTTAGAAGAGCTAAAAATAAAAAAAGGATAAAATTACAAAAAAAAAGTTGAAGGTTTAAAAAAAAGTAAAAAAGTAAATTAAAAATTCCTTAAATACATTAAAAAATAAAAGTTGAGGGTTAACGAGGGGGTGGCTCCCCTGCGCAGAGAAGAAGGGTCTGGAAGGTCTTGGCTTGACGTCGCGACGACGGGGGCAAACGCACACGCGATCATTTGAAGGAGAAGGAGGAGAAGGTCCAAGAGACCGGAGACAATGCCTGCTTGATGCGGCGCGTCGAGGGGAAAGTTTTTTTTCTTCATCAACTTGATCCACCGCCCGACGAGTGGCGGTCGGTGTGCGTGTGAGTGTCCACAGGTGAGTTGAGTGGCTTAATCAGCAGGTGTGAGTGTGCGATTTTTTTTTCATTGAGGCAGTGGTTGAGTGGTTGGGTTTTTTTTCTTTTTTTTTCTTGTGGAAAGAAACAACAATCAACTTGAGAGCCTCGCGTGGTGTTTATGAAAAGTGAAAGAAGAAACAAACTGAAAGAGATTTTCAATAACAATAAAAATGAACTCAGTTAGTGAGTGGTGTTGGCGGGCAGTTTTGAGCTTATAATGGAACTCTTTAGAGGAACTCGTAAATGCATCGAGAATTTTAGTTAAAAATAATTTAAACATATTTAGTTGATTTGTTGCTTAATATTCTTCAAAAAGCCAAATAATCAAAAAAAAATAATACTTCTCCACTTTTTAATTCTTGTATAATTTAGCTAAAATAATAATACCTATTAATCAATATTTTTAAATTAAATTGGTTTTGGGACATTAAAATGACATTGAAATGATCAGAGAACGTGCATTGGAACCTGTAGAAGTTTTCCTGTTTTATGCTATTTACATATTTTAATTTTCATAGTTGTTCGTATTATATTTTTTTTTATCTGCCAATGCTGGCATGATTACATAATCGTCATTTCATGCAAATTATACAGTTTTGTTCTAAGGCATGCAAAATTCCAGAAAAAAACAAAACACCATCTTTTCCTGAAAATTTGAATTGGTTGGGTTATGGTTGGGGCAAATTGGTTTTTAACGGTTTAAGATGAATATCTCAGGATTGAAGTTTGCGTTCTTAACTCAGATTGGCCTTAATCGATGTTAGGCATTTCAATTCATAACTGTAATAATCAATCAAGCATTTTGTGATTCTTTTTGCTCAGAAATGTTAAAATTTAGGTCTAAATAAAAAAAAAACTGCTTGTTTATTCCCCTCCTCTCTTTCGACCAAGGTCAAGGCTGACGGACAAACACTTTATAACTCTTAAAACTAAATAACTCGATTTGAGCAATTTTGAAATTTTGGAACGCTCGTCTTTAACTTAAACAGCGTTGAAGTTATTTAATTTATGTTTATGATTCAAAAAATCATAACTCGGTTAAAGATTTTTTGCCCATTCTGGAAATTTCTGAAAAGTTGACATTTTATGTCCTCTAAAACATATCAAAAAATAAAAAAAATAAAAATAGTGTTTTTTTGCAAATCAAGTTTTAGTGACAAAAAGTTAAATAAAAAATCACCAATTTTTTTTTACCGTGTATCATTTTTTTTTCAATGTAGTCCATATCCATACCTACAACTTTGACGAATACACCAAATCGATCCGAAAATTCCTTCAAAAGATACAGATTTTTGAATTTACACATATCATTTTTGTATGGACAGCTGCCAAATTTGTATGGAAAATTATATGGACAAACTAATGATGCAAAATGGCTTCTTTGGGCATACCGAAGGCACCAAGAAAGTTTCAGCCGAATTAAAAAATACAAAACTTAAAATTAAAGAAAAAAGACCGATTCCGTACAGAACTGCTCAAAAGTAGTTCCTCGTATGGATGGCCCCTTAGTGAGATCCAGCTTCTGAAATGTAGGGGAGTGTGGGGAGACTTGATCCCCGGGGACACTTGCTCCCAAGCCTGTATCTCGTCAGCATGTGGATAAAAAACACTCAAAAATTATTCAAAAAAATATTTTTTATGCATGAATTGTTTGATAAACATATCAACTTTAAAACCCTTACGCATTTGACGTTAAATTTATCGTCATACTATTTTTACAATCAATTGTTTAAAAATGTGCGTTTAGGGAGACTTGATCCCTGCATTTTTACAGTCACTCGAATCAGCCTCAAGGTTAAATAATTGGGCTGGGTTTTCGTATATAGTTTCCTTTAGTATAGTTGTACATAACTTATTGCAGTGTGAACCATTTTTCAAAAATTTTGTAAACAAAAATTACCAGCTTTTGTAAACATGCTCAATTTTGGTCTAAAAAAGAAAATTTTAAGTTTTTAAGTATTTTGCATGCTATACTTGTTATATTTTGAACACAAACCGTACAGGTTTAATGCGAAAATGCTGTAACTTATAGAAAATTAAAAGTTTGGATGAATAAGAAACATTTTGCTTAAGATTTCTACAAAATGATGAAAGGGGGTCAAATTACCCCCAACATTTTGAAAATGCCGGTTTAAAATATTTTTTTAAAACGCTTGGCATAATTCGAAGAATTTTGTCTGATGAAATACCCTTATCAGCCAAACATAGTTGAATGTCCAAGCTTTCAGTTCATGCAAAAAGTTCATAGTTTTGTGAGAAATTGACAGAATTATGTGCGATACAAAAAAAGGGGATCAAGTCTCCCCACTCTTCCCTACATACACACAGAAAAATGTTTTGTAGAATCAGCCTGTTCGAGGTTTGCCTCAACAAAATGTTGTTGAATATAATCAACAAAAATGTTGCGTTGAAACAAACCTTGATTTTCTTAATTCCACAAAAGTCTTTTATTGTTTTGAAAAAATTGCTTTGACGTTTAGCGTTGATTCAACAAAAAGGATTTTCGAATCAACAAAATGTTTCGTTGATTCAAACATGCCTTATTTTTCTGCGTGTAAATATTGAGACAGGGTTGCCAGATCTTCAATGATTTGGGATCGTTGGAAAGGTTTTTGATTACCTAACTAACCATGTACAGTCCAGACTCGATTATCCGAAGGTTTGAATGGGACTTCAAATAATCGAATCACGAATAAAAACCTTTGTTTTACGTAGGTTTCTGTCAAACTTTAAATTGTTTGCATGTTTCATCACAAAATGTGCACAGTGCCCAAGGGGTTTAAATACTTCTTTTTACATACTGTATATCACGGAATTGAAATATACAATCGAATCAATCGTTTTGTATTTGGTCTCTGACCTATCTTGTTCTTTTCAAGATATCATTAGCTTAAATTAAACAATATGCATTTTTTAAGAAACATTTTTTATGGACAATCCCCCGGGTCATGAGGGATAATTTGTTATTTTCAATGGGTTTTCATGAGTTACAAAAACTTCATTATTTAGGTTCTTTGAATAAAAAATTTAAATTTAAATCATATATTAGAAATTATGTTGATTTAAAAAAAATCACAAGATTTCGTTCGTCAATTACACACAATCAATCAACGAATCATCTTCGCTGTAGACTTTACGGAGTAGGCCTGGCCTTGTAATAAAAATCTCGAGAGTAATCTACCTAGCATTGTCTAGAATGCTTTACAATGGCAGACTAGACGAAGTTTATTATGTCAGATTAGATAAGTTAGTTAATATTTTCGGTAAAAAAAAAAAACGCATTTTTAAACTTACCAGAAATTCCTATTTCCCATAATTCATCCAACCTAGCTCCCCCAACACCTTGCCACCCAACAAACCTGAAACTGAGTGATCTTCAGAGACACTCTTTTCTGCACATGTCTTGAGCTGTCTTGAGTGCACTTCTTGAACAACGCGCATCCACCGCGTTGCAGCCGAAACCCTCAACATCGCGCGCGACTTCCTCAAGCCCAAATCACTCACCTGTGCGCCACTCACCTGGGCTCCGGCGAGTTCTCCTTAGAGATCCCCGTGCGGCGCGCAGCGCCTGCTGCGGTCACTTGCCTCGTCAGTCTTGCAGTCGCAATCGTTCGCTCCGCAGTCGTGTAATCGCGCGCTCTCTCCTTCCTGTCCGTCCGCCGAATCCGGTTTTTTCCACCGAGATACCGCGGACAAGTTGCCCCGAGGGGGAACCCAACCTGCACAGTGGTAACACATAATTTCTTTGAGCGCCACCAGCCTTATCGGACGCGGAGAAGTAGGTCTTAGTGGAACTGGTGCAGAGCAGGTTCCTGGTCCGAAAGGGGACCAACAGGGTCGTTAAGTGAAGATCAACGCGTGTGTTGTTACGTCAAGGTATGCGGTTGACAGCTGCGCGACCCCGTGGGTCAAAGTGTACTGCGTTGAAGGTGCGCAACTGTCAGTCGTGAAGCGCAAGCAGGTGGAAATTCGGTCAGTGGCCAAAATAGTCGGGTGAAATTCCGGCCGCAGTGGTGCAAAACGTCAAAAAGAAGCCACGCGAGGGGGAGGGTGAATGTTGATAGCGAAAGCCGGATCAAAGGTGGAAAGGAAGAAAGGTGTCTGGCAGTCAGTGTGTGTGAATGTGAAACTCGGCGAATAAAAATAAAATTTTAAAAATCGGTTTCTCCCGAAACGACCGAATCAAGGCCACCTGCGACGAGATCGTCGGTGGATTGTAGGAGGCGGTGATAACCGAGACCTAGTGCGATCAACGGGTCCACCTCGCGAGTACTCTCTGTACTCGCCAGACAGCTGAAAGATCAAGGATTCTGTTGAACTGTTCTCGACGAGCTCTCGAGATCGTGAACTTGACTGGTTGTTTTTGCTTCTGTTACTTCTGACAGCTGCCGTTTCGGCGAAAGGAGGTTACCGAGTTCGTGTGTTCCGTTGGAGAGAACGGACAAACTCGAAGCGGCGCCGTTGAGAAGAGTTCAAGAGAACGTGATCGAGAGGTTTTGGCAACTCCAGAACTCAACGCACGTGTGCGCAGATATCCGCGTGATTATCTAAACCCAGAAAGTGAGAGATCAAGGACGGGGTGATTTGGAGTGAAGAATTGTGTTGTGTTTTTGTAAACATCGAAAAGGTTAGAAATGTGGTGACGGTAGAAGGTCACCTCAACATCAAGTGGAAGTGATCAATCAAAAAGAAGTGTGCATGAGCGTGTGGAATTGTGCGTTGTTCTAGGTCAAGTCTCCCGATCAGGCAATCGGAAGAGATTGGAAGAAGCGAGTGTGTGGTGGGATCGTGGTGAAGTGAGCTGTACACTACAGCATTGTGGTCGTCTGACATTGGCTTAGATTCTTGTGGTGTTTTTGTGGTTAAATTGCACGAGCTGAACCTTGAGCATAATTAGTTAAACTGTTTATTTGCTACATACTGAACGAATTGTTATGGGCAAGTGGCAAGATAGAGCAATCACGACGAATAACAAGCAAATGTGTTGAAGCTAAAACTTAGGTCATTTAGCCTTTTGTTTAGATTTCGTTTTCTGAAAAAAAAATCAGGCCAAATTTTCATCCAAAAGTATACAGAATGCTTTATACATGATTACAATTATGCATCCATAATTTGAAAAGAAATACTAATAATTCATCAAAATTCAAATTCTGGAAGATTCTACGTCTTGAACTGAACTGATCAAAATTTTATTTTTTTCAAAAGCTCAAAAGTGGGACATTTGATACAAAATAGAAACATTAACGTTATGCAATATATATAAAAAAATCGCGATGAAAATGCATTAAAAATTAAAATAAACATTAAATATAATTTGAATAAGTTTAATATTAAATGCACTTTGTGAGTCTTTGTCCCCGAGAATAGGAGGAAAAGAATTGAATGTAAAATGACAAACAATTTTTTCCTATAGATTTTAATTTTTGTTTTTTTTTATTCGGCTGAAGTTTTTATGGGTGCTTCCTATGAAAACAGAAAGAAGTTTGGATCAATGGTTCCTTCAAACAAGCCTCCATAAAATGTTTGCACCTGTTCATGCGAAATGACATGTAAATATTTGAACAAATCTATCATAAGGTCCTCCAACAAAGTTGCAGGTGGTGAGAAGGATAATTCAGAAAAATAGCTACATTCCTAAAAAAATATTTTTGATATTTTTTTTTTACAGAAGGTGAAATTCCATAAAATCTATGTGTTAATTTATTTTATTATTTTATGATGCTCCAAAGGAATTTTTGAACCAAAGAGAAGCATGGAAAAAACATTTCAAGCAATATATTTTGTTCAAAAAAATGATTTAAAAAAAATGAAAAAAGTACTTAAGTACAACTTAAGTGAAATCAAATTTACAATCAAAATTAAATGTATCGTATAGCCATTTGAGGGTTAGTCTAATCTAATCTAATCTAATCAGACCCTAGTGCCTTAGGTTAGATGACGCCTAGCACTCTTCTTGTCATTTATTAACATTTGCAGTGCGCCATTGCATTAGAATGCATTGAAACATCACAAGCGTTAAAGCGGCCAGGCCTACTGCGTAAAGCCGTATCGCAGAGATGATTCGTAATTGGGTTGAGTTTGAGCACTGAGTGTTCGAACAACAACACAATTCTGAATCGACAGGGGAGGAAGAAGCTTGGGGACACACCACCATACGCTCCGAGATTTTGGTTGTATTCGTTGGGAGCACCATGCTAAGAAGGTTTGGTACTCCGGGACCCTCTGGGATGGGACATTGTATTTCCACGAATGCCCTGGACACTATTTGCCGTGGTTATAGCGCCACAACTCGCTCTCTGTAACAGTATTCCTAATTCCAGTCCAAGCATACCAAGTCGCCATGCCCTAGTGGTTAGCATTTTTGCTTACCAACCCAAAGGACGGGGGA
Source organism: Culex pipiens pallens (assembly GCF_016801865.2). NCBI lineage: Eukaryota > Metazoa > Arthropoda > Insecta > Diptera > Culicidae > Culex > Culex pipiens. The sequence goes on from NC_068937.1 coordinate 15,970,342, forward strand.
TCGAACCCCGCCTCGAGCGACTTTGATTTTTCGTTCATATTTATCATTTCAAATTTTTTATGTTTTCTTAACTTTCTCGTTGGGAGCAGATGGGCATCGAACCCAGAACCATTCGCTTACAAAGCGAACACCGTAGCCAGTCAGCCACGGCCGCTCCATAGCCATTTGAGGGTTAGTCTAGGTTAAAAGAGGTTAAAAGAAGTATATTTTTGATCTTTTTTTAATGAATTTTTTTTATTCAAATTGTAGAGGAAATTTTCTACCTTTTTGATTTTTAGACAAATAGCATTGTTAAGATTAAAAATAGATCATTTTTTTCATTAGTTTTCCAGTTAGCCGAGTTAGGTTAAACCCGCTTCTATAATTATTTTTGGCAACTTTATTTTTTTCTTTTCCCAGGCAACTTTTGTTTTACGAATACTTTATTTCTCTTGTGCTATATTTTGCTTTATAATTTTTTGTTATTTTTAAGTATTCTTGATTATTTTCCTTTTTAAATGGTAGTTCTAGGACTATGCATCAAAATCTTATAATAATCTTTTGGAATTTGGCTATATTTAATAAACTTCCAGAAATTTTATTTGTTTTTTTTGTGTTTTTCACATTTTGCACGTGTCAACACATTTTCTGGAACAAAAAAATACTGCAGACTTATGTTAACATTAAAAATAGGAGATCTTAATTTTAAAACTATAGTTAAAAATACGAAAAATTTCTTTGACAAAGTCACATGAAACAAGCCAAATCACCAATCCAAAGTTTTTTTTATTTACGAGTTCTGATTTTCGATTTGATTTGAAGATTCAAAATTAGTTATAAAATGGATTTTTTACGAGTTTCGAAACCCGTCTAAAGGACCGAAGTTGGGTATTTGAGGGTTATTTTTTCTACTGGTTATCTCGGTTTTTTTTCCAAAAAGTTTTTTTTTAAACTGGAGTGACATTGATAGTCACTGGTTTTTTTTTCTAATCTCAGTCCTGAATAATGTAAATTGATTGAATTTTATAACGTTGCATCAATGTTTTATTTGAAAAAATCACAATTATTTGTTTTTATTAAAGTTCATAAATTTTTATGAAATATATAAACAAGTTGATTGAAAGTTGTTTGTATTATAGAAATTCTATTTCAATAACACACACAATCTGGTAACTTAGAAAACTGATTTTAAACGTTCTTAGTGTAAAATGTCCAATGTAAAACTTGACAACATTTGTTAAATAATACTTTCTGAGGTACGTTGAACACATTGCTACCAAGCTCACCCAGTCATGAAATGTTCTAGTAGAGCTGGCCAAAATCCTGCTAGAAAGGTGGACATTTATGCTATACTGCTGGTAGAATATCTAGCTCTGCTTGAACTCTGCTAAAATTTTGCTAGAACACCGTGACTGGACAGCACGGTTTCATACCATTCCGTTTGTATTTAATTTGCATTTTGTTGTTCTGTTGCTATTTACAAGCTACCAATGTTACCCAAGTTTACGATACATTTCACTTAGAGTATCGTCTTTTTATAAAAAAAAACAAGTCAACTAAATTTGTTTTTTTTTTACACGAGTAGCCATTACAAAAGCCTTAAAACACTTATTTTTACATAATTTTTACTAATACATATTGCAGAAATTTTCACAAAAGTTTTAAAAATGAGAGCTAATTAGCTATAACTGAGAAAAAAAAAATGTTTTCACAAATTTAAACTTTATGAGGCTGTATGTCAACACCCAAATCAACTAAGTCAAAAAAAGAAAGCGTAGAAAATTTTCTTAGCTTTTTAAAAGTATTTTTTGAAGGGGTGCTTTTCGTTCATAAAGAAAAATATTAATTTTTTTCGAAAAAAAAAAAACTTGAAATTGAACAAAACATGAAAACGGTGTATAGACTTGTGGCATTTTCCTAGTAGCCAGCAAGTTGCACATCAGTTTTTACTAGAGGTGGGCAAAAAAAGAGCGAACCGCTCAAAGAGCCGGTTCACTGAGAAGAGCGAACGAACCGTGACTCATAAAAAAAGAACCGCGGTTCTTTTTTAAACTCCGGTCTTTTGAAAGAACCGTTTCAATTTGGCATGATTTTTATTATAAATATAATTTATAGAATTTCCAAAAAATGTTGTATTAAATTTGTTTTTGAGGATTTAAAATGCAATTTCTAAAATTTCAATGCTTATAAAAATTATTCCCAGATGATAAATGATTTTATTATTATCAAATATAATCAAATATACTTTTCATTATACAACTGAGTGTACATTAAAATAATACCGGAATACAAATTTTAACATTTCAAATATCATAATTTGCCAAATATTTCTAAAAATCTACTGAATATTTGAGGGATTTTGGAAAAAAAATAATCATTTTGAATCAACTTTAGCGTTTATAGACTTAATCAACTTTAGCGTTTATAGACTTTATCTATTAAATCAGAATGTAGAGAAGAGTTCACAGAATATTTTCTCCAAATAAAATATCAGCATTTGTTCAGTTCTTGCAGAAATAAAGTTTGGATAACATTCAATTACTCGAATGATTAGTTTTGAGTAGAAATCTTAACATAGAGACCACCAAGACCTATGGTTTTCAAAGGCATGTTCTTGTTTTCAGTTTTATTTTTTATCAAATATCACCGTAATAAATAATTTTCAAAGTTTATGTCACCCCTCCCCTTCAAAATCGGTTCGAAAAATCAGGGGGCAAAACAATATATTTTTCAAAAAACTTCCAAAATTTAATGGAAATAGAAGTCTTATCAACTGAAAACAAATTGAAAAGCATTTTGGGATCGATCAAAAATATATAGAATTTTTGTGAAATTCCGTTGCACAGTAATGCAATTTTTTTTCGGCTTAAAAAAAGTTCATCAATACTTTGATATTTTGAAACTAATGATTGTAATACAACTGGGGACAACAACTGTTTAAAATGCATTTTAGAACTCTTTTTTAATTAAAATGTTTATACCATGCCTTGTTATTTAATTTTTTATTTTAGTTTTCTTGCAACTTTGGCCAGAGTTGAGGGACATAAACTTCAAAAAATATTTGGTACGGCCTAATTTATAAAAGTCCAATGCATTGCAATGTGAAATGATTTATAACATCGTACGATTCTTGAAAAAAAAACATTTTCATCCAAATTTTGAAAAAGAGCGAAAGAGCCGTTCAAAAGAGCGGCTCTTTTTAAAGAGCGAACGAAAATGAGCGGCTCCTAAAAAAGAGCGGTTTTGCCCACCTCTAGTTTTTACAATTGACTTTTTGGCTGAAAATTTTATACAATGTTTATTAGAACTGTCGTACAATAAGCTTACTGCTTGTGTTTCGGCTGCAATTTAGATTTTTGATCTAGATTTTTGAAATATTTTTTTATTTTTTTTTGTCACTTGACTTTAGTTGAAAACGCTATTTAAGTGCTAAGGTAGTAACATTAGGTGTTGTTACATTGTGTAGTCTAGTTGAAGACAAGCGGGATTTTTTTTTTACTTTTGTATCGTTGATTTTAGAATTTAGCTGTTTTAAAAAGTGTAAAAATATTTGGCATATTTTTTACGGATGCGAATTATATCTTGTAAAGTTTTTTTTGTTTATTTCGTTATTTCATTTTTAGGCTATTTTTTAAGATTTAAGGAAAGGATTTGAGGATATCTTGAATGATAGAGACAGTAACAAAATTATATTTTTTAACTAATTTTAATTTGGGAAATTCTCATATATGTGGCATGGTTAGTAAGATTAGGTTAGAGAAATTCTCATATGTTTGGCATGTTAATCGATTGCACCTAACTCCATCCAATTGGCTGATTTTAACTTTTTATACAACCTATTTTTTTTATTTTTTGATACTTCCTATTGAACTATTTATACTTGATTTAAGTTTGAAATGCTTTTAAGCTGCAATTGAACGTCAAAGTGCTGAAATGCCAACATTAAAGGCACGATGGAATTGACTGCTGTTCCCATAAATCGCCCAATAAAACTTTTTCAGGGAATAAAGTTTAAAGCTACTATTATTCAAGAAATGTTGCCAGTATAGGCATAAACCACAATAAAACACAAGAATCCAAGCCAATCTGACGCAAATCTTTCCGCAAACAAATAGGCAACTACAAACGGCTAGTGACTCAAACCAAACTAATCAACAAAAACCAACAGCATTCAGCCAAACACGGAAGTAAGAAATCGCAGAAAACCCTTACCGCAGCAACAACGAAACAGTTGAAAAAAAAATCATCAACAAAACAAAAGTGTTTCCAGCTTTGAAAAGTCCGACGGCGCGCGATCGCGCACCTTTAGCAAGCATAATCAGCAAAACAACAACAACGCCAGCAACGCCAACGTGTGTGGACTTGGTGAAGTGGCAGATAGAAAGTGAAACCTCCCTCAAGTGTATTCAATCTTATGAGAGAGGGAGAAGTCATCAACAATTCAACCAAGATCTTTTCACGCCGAGGTCGTCACCTAAACTTCTAAACAAAGTGAATGTAACCGGGGAGGTGTGCAGTGCTGACAGCTGTGCAGTGCAATCAACCAACCAAGAAGAAACGAAACGATTTAAAGTCAAGTGTGCGGCGATTTCGACAAGCGAGAAAAAGAAAATCGAATCAGCATAAATTAGCGTCGGTCGTAGCAACCCGTTGTAGCGTCGCATCATCAAGCCACTGACAGTTGGCAACAACGGTTGCTGCGCAACGTCGCAACGCAACATCGCGCCGCGATGTCACACTAGGCGTTGCATGCTCAGTAAATACCTAAATAAGCGTGTTGCCAAGTTTGGCGGGCTTTTGTTTTGAAACGCGTGTTGTTGATCCGCGAGGTTTGCGAAAGAAAACACCGAAAGAGAAATGGATTCAACGGCCTCGATGATGGCACAAACACTGCCGCACAGGCTAACCTCCATACAGATAAGCGCCGAAACAACGGTTTACGCGAGCTTGGACTCGAGTCTGGCCGCGCTGCAGAAGCGGCAGCACGTGGAGGAGGTCGATGCGGGTAGCGGTACCCATCACAGTCTCCCCCCAGCCGTTGAGTTGTTGCGCTCTACGACGGGTTCGGTCTCGGAAAAAGTGGTTTTGCCGGAGAAAGAAGAAAGAGAGTCGTCGGTTGAGGTGAGCTCACACCAAGACCAGCAAGCAGACTCGTTGGTCGTGGTAGACGCATCCAGATCATCTGGAGTTGGTGCCGTTGCCCTTGCTGTCGGCGCTGGTAGCTGCAGTTCGCTGGAGACCGTCCAGGAGAAACCATCGTCACCGGTGTTCACCGACCAGGAGTCGCACGTCGTACGCATCCAGATCGTTCAGAAGGAGGAGGGAGAGCAGGAGAAGATTAGCAGTGCGTTACAGAGCGTTACGCCCGGGACGGCAGTGATTAGTGTCAATCAGAACGTCTGCGGGGGTGTTCAGAACCAGTGCAAGGCCAAGGTTTCGATAGTGTCGTTTGGACCGCCCGAAGATCCGCGCGAGACGCCGTCGCTCAGTCCTACGCCCTCGGTCGAGATGGTTCAGAAGCAGGCGAGTCCCTCGTCGACTCCGACCTCGGACGTCAACGGCGGTGGCGGAACGTACCTGTACTACATGATGTCCTCTGGCCAGTGCTCCCCAAGTGACACGCTGGACTCGGGCACGTGCAGTGACATCGAGGTGACCCCACCCCCACTCCCCAAAAAGATGTCCAAATCGCCGCAACCTGCCGCGGCGGCTTCCCTTATGATGATAAGCTCGCCAAGCCCGGTGCCGCCGTCCGCTGTCGTCCCAGCTGATAAGCCGCTCGGATATCAGCGTCACCAGCGGGCTGGCAGTAGCAGCTACACCAGCACCAGCGACAGTGACGAGTCCGAGTCCAGTCTCAGCTGCGACTCCCTCAATTTCACCCAACTCTGCGGCAACGTAACCTCACTAACCCTGTCCCCAAACCCGCAAACCCCGGAACCACTCCCCACATCCCGTCCCCTCTCCCAAACGCCCTCAAGTGACCATCGCGATGCGGAAGGCTCCCCCCTTCCGCCAACCCCACCCCCAATGTCCTCCACCCTCGCCGCGGCCAAAAAACAGAAAATAGTCTCCATCCTGCCCGACTCCCTCCTCAAGGACATCCGCGAACGTTCCGCGTCCGGCCGCGCCGCCGCCCAAATCGCCGCCGCCGCGAGTGAAGTGACCCCGCCCCGCGAAGACATCACCACCACAACTCGATCCATCCTCATGGAAAAGATCAACAGTTTAAACAGCGTTGCCGATGGCAACACTGCCGCCAATTTGACAGCCGCCGCCAACAACAACAACAAATCGCTCAGTTTCGAAAATGACAAGTTTTACAAGTTTCACATCAACGAACACTCGAATCTGCAGGAACGGAACGTCGGCGGAGCCGCCGTCAACGGGTTCGGGAGCCCGAGCTGCGGCGGGGCCTCGTCCGTGGTGGATGATGACGAGAGCTTTGCCGGCTTTCGGGATCTGACCAGTGGGACGTCGACGATCCGGAGCAACAAGGGGACGGTGCGTGGGGTGAAGAACCGGGTGCGCAACGGGATTGCGACCTTTCTGCAGATGCAGCAGGCGAATTTGAAGGTAGGTGCAATTTTTTGCGAATTTTCGGGGTTTTGTTTTTGGGGTGGGTGATTACGCGGAAGTCGACTGACGTTAATCGGGGTGACGTTATCTATCGGGAGCCGGATTTGATATACACACGCGGGGGATTTGATTGATAACAGGCGAGTTTCACAAATACCTGTCAGTAATGAAGGTGCATTGATTTTGGGTTATTTATAAAAAAAGTGGGATTTTTTGTCAGACCAGTGTTAAAAAAAAAAACGCCTTCCTTCTTTATTTGACCGTCGATCAATAAATCTGGCAACCCTGGCAAATTAGTTATTCTCTAAAAATAACCGAATTTATATTTTTTTAGGACGCGTAGATCATGAAGTGCAGTCGAGATAATTTTTGAAATCGGCTTTTAGAATTTTGGTCAAAAAATGGGTTTACAAACAGGGTTGCCAGGTCAAAAAAGCAAAAATTTGGCCAAGTAACAAAATAAAAAAAGCTGGAGGAAATGATTTAATTCAAAAGCTTGTAAAATTCTGATGGTTTAATTAGTTTTTGGCCTAAAACAGATTGAATTTATATTATCATTAAAATAAAAATTTGCTTTTTTTCGGAATTGGCAGAAAATGAAAAATTTGTCGAAATCTTGCTGGTAAATCTTATTCTGGGTGACAAATGAAAAATCTGGCAACCAGGCAACCTTGTTTACAATCAAACCGACACCGATATCGATTTTAGCGGTAAAAAGTTATTGTTAGCTTACACACTTCGCCAAAACTAACAAAATAAGAATTGCAAATGTTCAACAATTTCTTTGAAACAAACAGAAAAAAATTGCAAGCTTCAAAAAGCGATTTGTAGATCTGCACAAGACTTAAAAAATGCTTCAAAAGATTGCAAAACTTTTGCGTTGTTTCAGAGAAATTGCCAAATTTACAAAACGTAACAGCTCAGCGTAAAAAGAGGTTTCTCTGTATTTCTACAGAGCCGAATCGACAATGGAGCACATTCATTCGAGCAGTTTGTTGCTTTTTTCTTCAATGTATTCCAGGGGTGACCAAAGTATGGCCCGCGGACACATTTTGAATAATCATGTAAAATGGCCCGTTGATCATAAGTTCCTAAAATGAAGGTTTATTTTAAACTGTTTTAAGTTCATCTTTTTTATTTTTTTGTTAATTTAGAACTGATGATTTATCTATATCTTGATTCCCATTTTACCACATGAATATATTGTTCAAAAATCTTTCTAATTTAAATAATTTTAATTAAATAAGTAAACATAAAAAAAATCATCAAATATTTTTTGGAAAATTTCTATTTATGTTTATGAAACTTTGAAATTTACCTTAGTTAGAAAACTGTGATATAAGCAAAAATTTAAATATTACATATTACTTTTGAAAGTCATAACGGACCTTTGTATGAACTGTGCCTTAAACTTACTTTGCACTCAGAAATCTTACTCCTCGGGATTCGAACTCGTGACAGTTGGATAACGAATCTGATTGCCTACCATCTCATTCAGGCAGACAAGACTTACAAATTTCAATTGAAAATTAAGTGCAGTCAGCTGAAATCAATTTTAAAGCATTTCTCTGCGTTTAGAATTATTTTAAGCATGTTCGGGTTTGTTCAAAAATAATTTGGATTTTAGCGAATTTTCGATGAACAGTACCACAAAAAGTGGTTTTACACTGAAATGTTAATTTTTGTCGAATCCTAGATTTTTGAAAATAATTATTGCAAGTTTTAACTATTTTTGCGTTGAAATGTTGAAATTCTTGCTTGGAATTACAAATTTTATACACTCATAACTGGGCATCGGCATACGAGAGGATAAAGAGCACGATTCGGTAGTAAAATGGTACTGTGTGCGGACGGAGAGGATAAATCCCGAAATTACCGAGAGTACTTTACTCATGGGTTCATCTTCAAAAAAAGTTCATCTACCAAAAAAAAAGTACCGGTACCGAGACTCGAACCCAAGACCTTCGGCATATTGAACCGTGCCTTTGCCGTATGGGCCACCATGGTTCGGTGAGTAAGTGGCGGTCATTTGTATATATAAGCCACTCAATAGGCTGAACTGTTTCAATGAACGAATGAACACGCGAGAGGACTTTACTCTCGCAAAATAGCACTTTCCTCACGTTTCTTTTTGTGAGGACTATCCCCTCGTTCTTTAACTTTGGGTGGATGTTTTTCCTCCCCTCCATTGCCAGAGTCAAGAGGCAATAACTTTTTTTTATATTTGCATCGACCCAATTGTTGAAAAATAATCGTGCAACGATTTTTCATCTGTAACACTAAATTTAAAGATAAAATTACGCCGATACATAAATTGTTTCGATTTCTTGTCGCCATTTTCAAAATTGAAAAAAATAACTAAAAAATTTCAATGAAAACACATGCACATTTAATTAAAAACCTTTTTTCAAATACCTTATAAAATTAAATCAACAAAACCAATGGAAAACTTTTATTTTCTTGTATTTTTAAATAACGAAAATGTTAAAAAATAACAGAAATTACTTAAAACTATAAGTGAAAGATATTGTTCAGTCTTTTAAATGAAAATAACGTAATTAAATTATTCATATAACTATTTTTTATTTGGTCCGCAAGCTCATTTAAGATTGAAATTTTTCCCTATTTTAGAAGGCAACAAAATCTATAGTTTTTTTTTCAGTTATGCTTTTCCTTCATAAAGTATTTTTAAATTGCTTAAAAAATACTTTTTAAAATATCCAAATGTGCCCACAACGTGAAAACGGTACACCTTATTTAAAATAGGTCGTTTTCGATCGGAAATTTGAGTTTAAAAGTTTTTGTTTGACTATATTATTGATTGTTTTTGCCAAAAAAAAAACCACACAAAGTTTATTTAAGAATCTGTATCCGGTACCAGATATCAGAATTACTTATCTCGAGCGCATAAGCTGCATTTTTTTATTTTTTTTTATTTTGTTAATTCAACTTTTAATACCTCGCTCCGCAAAAAAAAAAAAAAAAATATCAACTTTTAATAATAAAAAGTCAAGAAAAAACATGGATTTTTCCGTGTGCATTGTTTCTGAAAAGTTCTTAACATAAGCCTCACACTTTTCCGAAGACACCAAATTGATCAGAAATTCCCTTCTCAAGATACAGATTTTGGAATATTCGAATGCCAATTTTGTAATTGTATAGAAAAAATAATCAATATAAAATATAAAAATATTCTGCAAAATGGATTCTTTTGATATTGATAATGCATTGAAAAAAAAAGTCATTTGAGTAAAATAAACATAAATTAAAATCTATTTAAGAAAACGTAGAGAAATAATCGATTGTCAGTTTAGATTTTCTTAACAACACCATTATCACAAGTTGGTGTTTGATTCCTGGTAACTATGCCCAAGTTTCATCAAATTAGCACCATTTTCCAGCAAAGTTATAATTAACCGTAACCATAACAACAGCAAATTGAGCTCGTTGGAACGCCTCACCACACAAAGACCCTAATGACCCTAAACAGTATAGGAAAACGCACCACATTTCTGGGTTACTCGATTTCAATTCAATTTCAAAACAATCGCAAAGAGAAGAAAGAAAAGGAAAACCTGTGTGCAAAATTAGATTTCCTCTATCGACGAGACCCTATCTTCTGGCAAGGTGGGGGCATGTGGGCCACAACAAATAACCAATCCATCAAAATTACAACGGAAAAGCCTCTGCTAAATTGCTTCCAATCGATCGAAACGGACAGCAATCGAACTGAAATTAGCAGCAGTAGCTGGGTCTAATCATAACGATCCGCTGCGGCGGCGGCGGAACTTTACCCTTAATTCGATCCGACCACGTGGAGTCGAACAACCAGGTGAAGAAGGTACACTTTGTTGGCAGAAAGTTGGCTTGTTTGTAGTTGGTTGTGTTGAGGGAATTGTAGGAATTGAAGCAAAGTTCTTCACTTTGCATGCAATCTTTTATGCAAGTTTTGTAACTTGTGTGAAATTGTGGTTGGTAGGACTTTTATCCTTATTGAAATGACCAGGCCTACTGCGTTGCGTAAACCGCAAAGCGAATTCTGTGAATGGAACTCATTTCACAGAATCCGCAAGGAAGGTAGAACGCGTGGACATACCGTGTCAAACGCCAAATTAAGCAGTTAATAACAGTTACATGTTTTAATATAAAAACATTTTTTTTTATTATAAAAAATCTAGTTTTTTTTAAGAAGCAAAAGTACCACCAACAAACAAAAACTAGATCGCAATGTGTGGAAATCTTCTCTTTTAGCAAGTTGCCCAAAAATCAACGCTCTCTCAAATCAACATCAATCAAACTTTAAAACAGACAGATTTCCACCCACCTCCTCCCCCTTAACCACATCACTTACCCCTCCCAAAAAAGCTCATTTCTCAAAAAGTTCCACCAAGTCACGGCCGGCCGGGGCCAATTTCGGCAGCAGTCGGTTTGTGGATTGCAGCAGCAGCTAAATTCCGTCGAAATCGGACGAAAAGCGCGTAGCCAAAAAGTTGACCCACATGACGATACCCCTTCGAAATCGTTGTTTTTAATTTTTTTATTTTTTTCGGGTGGAAAAGCTCCATGGGTGGTTGCGCACTGATCTCGCGTCGAGAAATAAACAGTTTTTTTTCTCGACTTTGGCTGATAAACAGACTTGAGGTGGATTTGAGCCGAGCCGGCAGCAGCAGTTTGGTCGGTATTAACAACAAATATGATGAACGACGAAAATCGATCGGTTTTGGAAGGGTTTTTTTTTTCTCTCGGTGGATGTATTGGATTAACGGCAATTTGAGGCAGAAATTGGTTGTGTCGGAAAAAATGATAAATGGAAAGTTGCACAGGTTGGTTGAGGGATTAATTTGATATCGAAATCAATTTTCTGTAGCAAAAAAATCGATTAAAAGTTTTTTTTCTGCTAATTATTATTTTTAGCTATTTCTTTCAAATCAAGCAACATTTGTTCTTCTATAGATCCACCTTTTTGTTTTGTGTTAATTTATTTTTAAATCATGAATTCAGGTCACGGTCGAATGGACAAATGGTTGAAAGTGACAAAAAAAAAAAATTGAAGAAAAAATCTTCGCATAGTAAGCTATTTAAATATTGTATATTAATTTTTACTCATCACATATTTTGTGATTTTTTCCATTCTTTCAAGCAATATTCTGTTTCAAGTTTGATGGGATCTTTTTTGTTATATTCAAACTCATATTATGATTCTTTCAAATTAATTCATTCTTGTTTCAACAATATTCTTATGAGTTTTTAATAGTTTAATTTTTTTAGACCACAGATCGGAAAAAGATGTGAAACTTACGGAAAAAAATATTTTCGTAAATTCATTGATACTTGCAAAGAATAAAAATTTACAAAAATGAGTTTTTTTCTTTATATTATCTATTTTGATTGATTTAAAAAATTTGAAAATAATTTTTTTAACGGAGTTGAGAAAATGTTATTTTTGATATTTAAAATCTGATCAATGCAAAGTGGTCCAGGTCGCATAATTTAGTGGAACAAGGATTTTTCAAAAATGGTTCAACTATTGACGCTTTCTTTAAATTTGGTCGTAGAAGGCATAGATTGCGAGATAAAATTTTGGTGTCTTCGACAAAGTTGCTTGTATTAGCAAGCCAACTTTCTAGAAGACAAAAAATCCCAAAAATGTTCCTGAAAAGTTATATTTTCAAAATCACCCTAATCCTGAACCACCCTAATTTTCAACCAAATCAAAAGTTGCCCCTCTCCATTTGCTACAACTCTTCTGAAGACACCAAAACTTCACCATTTTCCGGAATAACAATTTTTCGATATATACCACTGCGAAAAGGTCGGATTAACAATGTCCAAAAAAGCAAGTTTTTGAGAATTTTTTCAGCCTTTCGAATATTTTGTCGAATGTTAACAACGATGGACACTATTTTTACAAATTAAAAAATGTTTTTGCCTTCCTCACTGAGTTAAGGCTATAATCCTGCTCGAAAATTGAACTTTTGAAAAACAGCTCGTAGACCTATATTCATGTATACCTATCGACTCAGAATCGAAAACTGAACAAATGTATGTGTGTGTGTATGTGTGTGTGTGTATCTATGTATGTATGCAAAATTCTTGCCAAGTTTTCTCAGCACTGGCTGGACCGATTTTGATAAAACCGGTTGCATTCGACTTGGTTTAGGGTCCCATACATCGCTATTGAATTGTTTGAAGTTGCGATAAGTAGTTCAAAAGTTATGTATAAAAATGTATTTTCACATATATCCGGATCTCACTTATATGCATGAAAACTATGTCCGGATCCACCATCCGACCCATCATTGGTTAAGTATCAAAAAACCTTTCCAACGAGTCCAAAACATTGAAGATCTGGCAACCCTGTCTCGAGATATGGCCACTTAAGTAATATTAATGTACTTTTTGGAAGCCGGATCTCACTTAAATGTATGTAAACTATGTCCGGATCAACAATCCAACCCATCGTTGGTTAGGTTATCAAAAAACCTTTCCAACGAGTCCAAAACATTGGAGATCTGGCAACCCTGTCTCGAGATATGGCCACTTAAGTAATATTTATGTACTTTTTGGAAGCCGGATCTCACTTAAATGTATGTAAACTATGTCCGGATCCACCATCCGACCCATCATTGGTTAGGTTATCAAAAAACCTTTGCAACGAGTCCAAAACATTGAAGATCTGGCAACCCTGTCTCGAGATATGGCCACTTAAGTAATATTAATGTACTTTTTGGAAGCCGGATCTCACTTAAATGTATGTAAACTATGTCCGGATCCACCATCCGACCCATCATTGGTTAGGTTATCAAAAAACCTTTGCAACGAGTCCAAAACATTGGAGATCTGGCAACCCTGTCTCGAGATATGGCCACTTAAGTAATATTTATGTACTTTTTGGAAGCCGGATCTCACTTAAATGTATGTAAACTATGTCCGGATCAACAATCCAACCCATCATTGGTTAGGTTATCAAAAAACCTTTGCAACGAGTCCAAAACATTGGAGATCTGGCAACCCTGTCTCGAGATATGGCCACTTAAGTAATATTCATGTACTTTTTGGAAGCCGGATCTCACTTAAATGTATGTAAACTATGTCCGGATCAACAATCCAACCCATCGTTGGTTAGGTTATCAAAAAACCTTTCCAACGAGTCCAAAACATTGAAGATCTGGCAACCTTGTCTCGAGATATGGCCACTTAAGTAATATTTATGTACTTTTTGGAAGCCGGATCTCACTTAAATGTATGTAAACTATGTCCGGATCCACCATCCGACCCATCATTGGTTAGGTTATCAAAAAACCTTTGCAACGAGTCCAAAACATTGAAGATCTGGCAACCCTGTCTCGAGATATGGCCACTTAAGTAATATTTATGTACTTTTTGGAAGCCGGATCTCACTTAAATGTATGTAAACTATGTCCGGATCAACAATCCAACCCATCATTGGTTAGGTTATCAAAAAACCTTTGCAACGAGTCCAAAACATTGGAGATCTGGCAACCCTGTCTCGAGATATGGCCACTTAAGTAATATTCATGTACTTTTTGGAAGCCGGATCTCACTTAAATGTATGTAAACTATGTCCGGATCAACAATCCAACCCATCGTTGGTTAGGTTATCAAAAAACCTTTCCAACGAGTCCAAAACATTGAAGATCTGGCAACCCTGTCTCGAGATATGGCCACTTAAGTAATATTTATGTACTTTTTGGAAGCCGGATCTCACTTAAATGTATGTAAACTATGTCCGGATCCACCATCCGACCCATCATTGGTTAGGTTATCAAAAAACCTTTGCAACGAGTCCAAAACATTGAAGATCTGGCAACCCTGTCTCGAGATATGGCCACTTAAGTAATATTTATGTACTTTTTGGAAGCCGGATCTCACTTAAATGTATGTAAACTATGTCCGGATCCACCATCCGACCCATCATTGGTTAGGTTATCAAAAAACCTTTCCAACGAGTCCAAAACATTGAAGATCTGGCAACCTTGTCTCGAAGTTATATGTGTGTACGTATTTTTCTGGATCTAAAAAAAATAGCTGAAATATGTGTCCAAACCACTCATATTACCCATTGTTGGTAAAAAGTGAGGAAGGCATCAACCACGTAGGTGGATTAAGTTAGTTTTTTTTAATAAGTTAACCTAAACATGACTTTTCTCAAAAACGATCCAAATTATCAAAATTTTAGAAAAGTACTTTTTGATTAAGAATTTAATTTTACATCTAAAATGATTTTTCGACCACTTTGCCGAAGACACCATATCGATCAGAAAATTTCATCTCGAGTTACATATTTTCGAATGTTTTCATAGCAGTTTTCTATGGACAGCCCCTAAATTTGTAAGCATTCTTGTAGGAAGAAATTAGTAATGCAAAATGACTCATTTGGACATAAGAAATCGATGGACCAAGTTTCATACATAAAAAAACCAAAAATAAATAAGGATTTTTTCGCGAAATTCTAGAGAACAGAGAAGTCTAGGCAGAAATTTTGCCCCCGATAATATTTTTTTTTGCGATCTCGAAAAAAAAAGTTATTTAAATTTTTGAAATCAATATAAACATTTTGAAAAGGCGTAATGTTGAGTTTTTAGCCCTTTTGAAATGTAAGTATTGATTTTAAAATGAACGAATGAACTCTTTCAGCAGTGTTCCTTGATTTTTGAAATGTCTTTCGAAAAATCATCTTTTAATTTGACCATAAAAGCCCTGAATTTAGTTGATGTAGTCACAACTCTAGACCTGATAAAAAGATTTTCAAAGTTTATCGATGCTTTTTATGTTGGTCTCGGATCTCCGCAATATTTTATTGGGAAGGTCTTAATTGAAATGTTTATTACTTTAGTGATTTGAAATCTTTTCTTCAGCAAGCATGCTTTCAATTAATGACGTGCTAAACTTCACACTTATTGTCGCTAAAACAAAACTTTGCGAAACTGTTTCAATAAAGTTTCAATTAAAAAGTCCCCTGACCGATTGCTTAAATCACCGAAACTTGCCCACTTTTGTTCAAACCCACGCGTTGAGTGTTGAGTTCACGCCTCAGACGACACGTGCCTCTTTTGTGAGTGTGGAAATCTAGGTTATGTTTTTCTTTTTAAATTTGTATTGGGAAAAAGTAAAAATGATTTCGCGTGCTCTGGCTCTTTTCGGTTAATGGATTAGTGCGCAAGTTTTTCACTTTTTTTCACGGCTTTTTTTGTTTTGTTTTGCTGAAAGAGTCAAAGCAGATTTCGCCTTATCGCCGATTTCATATCTGAGAGTCCAAATTAGAGACTGTGATTAATTGGGTAGGCTTTTTTAACAGTCAGTGCGAAAAATAAATATAAATATCTGCACTGACGGCGGCGTTCAACAAAAAACCGGAATTTTGTTCAGTGATACTGTGATAAGTGATAAGTTTGTTATCTATGAAACATTTCTTGGTCAGAAGAGAGATAACATTCCTCAGAAACATACTATCGGTGGACGAATTTGAAGGGGAAAATGGTTGCTTCCGAAATAATCAATCTCTTGTTGTGTTTTGAGACATATTGTGGACAGTCTATTGGACTAGACGAGTACTGACGTTTTAATTTGTTGTTGATTATGATTAATTTGAACAGATGACAGACGGGAATTTTCAAACATCAATTTGTAAGTACGATAACGGAATCGTAGTACTATTGATAAGGAGAGGTTACCCAACTCATGTTTATGAGTTGTTTATGACGTATTTTATCCGAAAGTATCTCAAAACAGGGTTGCCCGATCATGGCCTTTGTAAAAGGTCTACTAGTTTTCCAAATCTAGATAATTTGTTTTTGGAAAATCATAAAAAATCCTTTTATTTTATTCCTTAATCGCATTTGAAAGCAGTCTTGCCGGATCCTTAAAATGTATCTTTTATCAAAGAGATTTTAAATAAAAAAGGAGATTCAAAAGGAAATTCTAAAATTCTTTTGAAGCAAGATTTTGAAACCCCGTCACAAAAAAATCTGGAAATGAATGTTTTGTGATATTTTTTGCTAGTGTTGCCAGACTTACTTTAATTTTCGTCATTTAAATGCTTGTTATTATGAAGAACCCAGAAGTAGTTTGGAAAGTTATGGAATGTTAACTGCAACTCTCATAATTTCAGGTAGGGTAGCCAAATTTTAAATTCAATTAAATTTGCTTTAAAAAATCGAGGCTCGTAAAAACCCGATAAAACAAGCATTCTGAATCCAACAGGGAAAATCCAAGCCAAAGCAAACCATTCTTGTTTCTCAAGCTTCTCCAAAAAAACCAAAACATCTTCAAAACCACTTGAAACATCAACTTTAAAGCGTCGAAATCGAGAGCACTTTTTCGCTCAACTACTTTTAAGGCCAACCAACTGACTGCGGACTCAACTCAGGTTCTAAATTGCCCCAATCATTGGGTTGAGCTCACCTCACCTGCCAATTATTCGCATCGGATTGGCCCATTGCGCGAGGCTCGTGGTGGTGAGCTTTAATTTCTCGAAAGATCGCGGCTCGTAATGGGCCGGTAAAGAGAGAGAAAAGTTGCGATTTCGACTTCCCCCAAGCGCGGAAAGAAACTGTTCTTTGTGATATATTTTATTGCCTTCCTGAGCTCGCAGAGTAATGAAACCGCCCTAAATCGGGAGCGAACGGGAAAAACGCACGTGGTGCAATAGAGCATGAACGCTACGCAGTGTTGCCAGTTTATGTGAGGAGAAAAGTTGTTTTTTTCGATTTATTTGAAACTTTTAAAACCTGCAAAGTCTTAAGTCTCAAAAGAGCAACAAATTCTGAATCAACACCTAAATTCAATTAAATAAAGCAACTTTCGCTTATTTCAACCCGAAAAGATCTACCTACCTTTTGAATTTCCGTCACGCCGTTGCATGCAAATTGCCACAAACAAGACACTGCTAATTTCCTTCTCTCAACGTCCACAACAAACGGCCACAAGGAAATGACAAAACCCGCGCGCACGGGGAGCAACCATGAAATTAATTTGCCAACCCATCGCGATTCGAATTTCCCAGAAATTGTTGTGGTGGCCACAATCGGAGGCGGAGACCGCCAGATCAAGGCAGATTGCGCGACCACAATATCTACACAATTAATTTACACAGCGCTGAACCTTAACCACACCGATTAGCAGTTATTTTTGCTGGATTGAGGGGCATTTTCACAGGGGAAAATTTGTTAAATTTAACTAAAAAACTGCTGTCAAAATTTTAAATCAAACGCTCTTTTAATTTTTTTTTCTTTAGAAATTTACCATGAAATTCATTTTTTACAACTTTTTTAACTGTGTGAAGCCAATGGCACCAACTACATATCGGGTGCAATGGAAGGTGACGGACCATTCGACGACGACCGTCCATTGCCACCTCCTCCGAAGGAGAATGCTTTTCATTTGAGGTAATGAAAGAAAATAAACAACACACATTGGAGTTGCAAATTTAATTCAGAGTAGACGCGATTTATGTTTACCGCGATGGGATGTAATTGAAAGGATGGGTTGTCAACTGTTTTTAATAATATTTAATCTTTTAGGTTTAACATGGTTTCGTTTTTTGGCATGAATTACGTATTCATTTCTATAAAAACAAGAAAAAATAATTTGCGTCTTAATAGGGTCCTAAAGCCCTATGTAAGTTTTTATGCACAATAGTAAAAAACAATTTTAAAAACTATTTCGGATCACTTTTTTTCGTTTTTATGCAAAAAAAAAAAGACAAGAAAACATTTTTTCGATGGATAAACTAGGGTCCCCTTGGAACGAGCTGTCAAGTAGGACCTTTTCTGTCAAAAAGGGCCGTGAAGTTAAATTTTCAAAATTGATTTGAAAATCCATTTTAAATCCTTTATGATCGTATAAAGGGTCATAGTACCTTCTCAGAAAAAAAAACTTTATCGTTGTGAACAAAATATCAGCAATTTAAGCTTAATTTTAGGACCCAATTGGCTGATTCTATCAAACTGAAATTTGCGTTCAAGAGAACTAAGTTCGATTGAAATTGCGCGGAGGTATTTTTTTTGAAAAATCTGGTCGCCCTAATGACAAAAAATACGGGTCTGATTCTTTTGGCCGAGAAACCCACACTCCAATTTAGGGCCCGATCGGACAATTTTTGTTTTGGAATCGTGTTTTTGTTTCGTGAAGAATTGCTTCAAAATTAAACACACATTTGTTAACATTTCGTCTGTTGTGTGCTATCTTGTGACAACGACTATTAAGTACTATTCGAGAAAATCGATTTTTAAAGTTTGATGATAAATATTTTCAAAGCTATGAATGATATGTAAAAAAATCTTAAAAGCACGTGTCACAAGTGTGCACAGAATTTCCATACAAACTAAAATATGATTAAATCAATAGTTTAACCGACTTAATCAGTATATTTTCAAAAACAAAAGATTGCATTGCCTTTAGAAAGTGTGTAGCAAAATAAATGTGTGAAAAACAAGACAAATTTTCCACATTTTCCAACAGCATGTATGACGTGTCACAAGTGTGCACAATAGGGTGCCCAGAATATGTGACTTTTTTTTCAAAACCTATTTTAGGACTCTAGGCCAAGTATGAGCAAAATCGGTCATCATTTACCCATTGATACTCGAAGGTGAAGTTTGTATGGGAAAAATCGAAAAAATGTATGGAAAACCCAAGTTTCTTACGGTTTGGTATGCACGGTGCGCTACTACCATCAAAATATTCCCATAAGTGAGATTCTTATTGAAAATTTAATGCTCTACAACTTTGTAGAACATTCCAAAACTGTAAAACTTGATCCTGTAAAGTTATTAGCGATTTAAAAAAGTCATTTTTGTATGAAAAACATTTTTTTCACCAACTTTAGGCTCGGGTATCAATGGGTTAATCTCAACCAATTTCGCTCAAAATTTGCACAGATGCTTAAAATAACCCAAAAACCCGTTTTCCGCTTGTGGAGCAGAGGGTCATTTTTTCTGGGCACCCTAGTGCACAAGCATTTTGATGATAAATTGGTCTATGTCACAAGTGTGTATTGCGATATCCGGGAAACGGAAGCGAGTTCCCCAAATCGGGTTAAAGCATCTTGTAGTGTTTGTTAAGTATAGCAAAACGTCATCATTAACTCATTTTCGACCGAAATGGTCTATGTCACAAGATAGCACACAGCAGACGATTTATTGACAATAACATAATTTTATTTGGTTTTTTTTCATAGATTTTTTCTAAAAAAATATTGAAAATTAGTTCTCTTTTTGTTATTCTCGAATTATAAAAAAACCAACATAAAACTGTTTTTTTTTTTCAAAACTTCATCATCCCGGTTCGAGAATCAACCTCACGACCTCTGGATTAGAAACCCAATACGCCGCAAGTCGAAACCCATCCCCTACCGGTCAGTGTTCCCAGTGAGCAGATTTACTCTTTGAAGGGATCTGACTTTGCCGAGCCAGACAGGAATCGAACCCATCACCTTCCGCTTACAAGGCAAAACCCGTAACCTCACGGCCACGGTAGCTCGGCGAATTAAAAAAACAATTAAATTAAATTTAAATTGAAAAACACCTGAACAAAAATGTTATTAAATTTTATTAAAAAAGAAACAAAACTGCTTTTCCTTAGTTTTTAAACAATAAAATCAAAACCAACTTAATAAAATGCATTTATTTCTTCGTAACATGCATCTTGACATGAACCTTTTGATAAAAAAAGTTTGTTTACTGTCTTTGCTTGTTTATTACGTACAAATTTGTGAAAACGTTTTTCTTTCAGTGTCACTTTAAAAGGTTTCAATTTTTCAACTCAAGATATCTCCAAAAAGGGATGTGAGTCAAAAGGTCGAAGGACATAAGATCGAAAAGACAAATGGTCGAATGAGCAAAAGTTCGAAAGGACAAAATGTCAAAAGTGAGAAGCCGAGAAGAAGTCATAATTTAAACGTAATTCATAATTAATGTTTTTTGTAAAAAAAATAGGTTGAAAACTGAATTCTTGTCTCAGTAATATTTTTCTAGTTTGTTTGAAAGAAACCTGAACTCAAACATATTCTAAAGAATTTTTATTCGCTATTTTTTTTATTTCTAGTTTCTTATTCTTGTTTTTGGATATTTTTTGTGAGCGAAAATTTATTTCAGACTTGTCCGGAAAATTTCATGAAGATTTGTTGAAAACGAGAGAGAAACAGAATAAAGTTTCTGAATTAAGGTGAAACGGGACATCAGTTCTTGGGCAACTTCTGTTCAACTTAAACAAATGTCTGACCTATTTCTGCAAAAAGCAGAACTTTGTAAGTTACGCCAATTTCCTTAAAGTTGCTTCCAAAAACTCGAGTCGTGGGTCAATATGGCGCTGTCTTCCCGTTTCACCTTAAAGCAAAAAAGGTGTTAAAGTAGAATTTTATCAACGAAGCCACTTTGCGTAACAAGTTTTGCGCATGCAATTTTTTATACAATTTTGACAGCTGCCACTCAAATATTTCAATCTTGAGAATAGGTCTTCGCCAAAATTGTTTTAAAGATAAGATGCACTCACGAAAAAATGAGATATGATATAGATGGCGAAAAATCTATCTTCCGTGCAGTTTTTTTTTTGGGAAAATCTTGATTATTGAAAAACATAAAAAAATAATTTTATATCATAAACAGTTTTTTCAATCAAAACTTACTGTATTTTTTTTTATAAAATCCGCCGTTAGAAGTTATATCCATTTTAAAATTTCGTGTAAAATGTGACTTTTCTTACCTGGTCATTCGATAAAAACAATCTCAAAATTTGGTTTGAAATATGAAATGAGTAAAATTACCATATTTTAGACCTTTCCAAAAACATATTTTTCAACATTGATAATCGAACCAATAGTTTCCGAGATATCGTCAGTTGAAAATTACAGGTTGATTAGATGACTCTTTGAAAAACTCATTTTCGTCGATTCGCATTCTTTGTGAGGCTGTATCTCAGAAATTAATTGTCCAATTTTCCAAGCCTCAGAGAGAAATTTTCTCAGCTCTTTAAAAAAAAATTATGGAGGCTTTCTTTCGTGAAGTATTTAAAAAAACATGAAAAATTTGAAAATTTCCCAAAATTATAACCTAGAAGTGACTTTTACTCTAAAATTCTTTTTCGATTGCAAATTTGATTTAGCTTTTAAAAATACGTTTTAAATACTTGTTTTACCACATTTTCGACATTTTTCTAAAATTATTATTTTTCGAAAAGTTATATCTCATGATCATGGGAATCACAAAGACAAACTTTCATCAAAATAAAAAAAAATCGAAAATTTCGAGAACTTCTCAAAAGCTGTGTGCATCCAATCCAATACCCGCTGGCCGACAGCGACATTATCGAAACGTATAAATTGTTTCAGTTTGTGTAAAAAAAGGCCCAGAGAACTGCTTCTTTTAATTTTTCCATGAAAATGTAATTTACATTCATTCGACATCGTTTGATGACTAAATTTGGGTTTTTTTAAATATGAAAATTATATAATAGATGTTATAATTGATGAGAGTTCGACTGTTGTTATTATTTTGAGTTTGATCGGCTACTCAGTCTGGGCAAAGTGAAACGCTGTTTATGCTGTGTCCGACGTTTCGGCGCTGATTGGCGCCTTCAGCGCCGAAACGTCGGACACAGCATAAACAGCGTTTCACTTTGCCCAGACTGAGTAGCCGATCAAACTCAAAATATAATAGATGTTTTTTTAATAAATTGAATTAAATGCTGTTTCCAAATTTTAACCTCTTAGTTTTAATGAATTAAATTAAAACAACGTTCCTCAATTGACAACACCACCCTTGGAGGTTGTTATGATTCACCTGACTGCATTTTTTAAGTGACGTCTCCACCATGCACAATCAAGAGAGGAAGCAGTTGATATTGAAGCTTTTGATGTGAGAAGCGACTTCTACCTTGGCTTCCAAGAAGCCAAGTCACTTTCATCAATCCCGCTAGTCGGGTTCGAACTCCAGGAAATTGGCACGCCATCTTCCCCTTCCAGGGGACCCCAAAAACGCAAGATAAAGGTTCAATTACTGCAGCGGCAGCTAAAGTTGAAGCTTCTAATTATGGTCCAAAGATGGCGCGCGAAAGAACCAGAAAACCGTTAACCTTCTGGTCAAATTTCACGCGGAAGATCAGCCTGCTACTGCACGCTACAATTTAGGTTTAATCTCCAGTTTTTTTTGGGAGGGGAAATGGGTGGAGTTTTCTGCTGAAATTACCTGATGGGGAAGCTACGATGCACTTGTTGAGGAAGTGAACGTGGAGGGAAAAAAACGCAGAACTTTTGCGACTAATCACTTTCTTCAAATTAAACCCCTTCTCTGCTCCGGGGGGTTAACCGTCAATCATCGTACACGTTCAGGAAGATCGACTCTTCCGCCATGACTAGCGGAATACTATCTCCGACCTGAACTCTCTCGAAGCCGGAGTTAGCTGGAGCTGCGAGCGATTAGTCAAAAATTGCGTTGATGAGCGATTTTGAATTTACACCGCAGGTTTGCCTGGTGAAGTTGAAAGAGAGGTGAACGTGGTGTTTAGGTATTTGCCGATCAACACCAACTTCAGGCCCAGCCGAAGTCGTTGAACTGTTTTCGATTGGCGTGAAGTGATAGGGAAATTTTTGCACGCGGTTTTGAATCGGGTTCACAGAAAAAAATAATGTAAATTTGGAAGCTGTAATTTTTGAAGGTTGAATATTACCTCTTTTATGATGTAATTTTACTTCAATTTAGACTGAAAAAGTGACATTACACCAGAAAAGTGGTAAAATTACACATTTCCAGAGGTAAAATTACACCTTTTTTTCTGACATAAAAGATGTACCCCTTCCCAGATGTAATATTACCATGATTTTTTTTTCTGTGTTGATTAGTTGAGCTGAAATCAATTTTGAAGAAAAACTGAATAAACCCAAAAAATCTAAAAATATGTTTGAGGAGACGAAAAACGTCCATGAAAAGCGTCATGATCGTCAAAATCTTGTTTTGGAATTTTGAATTTTCACAAAGTTTATGAGAGTTTGCCTCCAAATTTCCTGGCCGGCAGCGAAATTATGGAAAAGTATATTTTGTTCTTAAATACAGATTTTCTTCAAAATGTAGATCGAACCGTTTTCCCACCATAACTTCTTCAAATCTTTCCTGTCAGTGTGTGTGTGCTCAAACGTAAACGATCGCCATGCACTTGTTTACACGCTTCAACTTTTATGTAACTTTACATTGCTGAGCGTGCGCGCGCTTATCCCTCCAGCTTGTGCTCGTAAATCCCTCTCACAAACAACCATACCTTCAACAACAACAACGAAAACAACACTGCACTGCAGTGAGTGAATGATGATTCACACACATAAGACAACCCTTGCTTTAATCGCTTTCGGCACCGTCTTTGCGATCTTCTTCTTCAATTCCATATGGGAACGTGAAGAGGGGTTCGACGTCAGTTTCCTTGTCGAACACCAAGATATTGAGGGTTCTTTACGAGACCTACTCCAGCAGATGCTGGTGGTGGTTTTGGCCCAATTACACTCATCAACTGAACGTAAAGGTGCACTCAGTGGCTTACAGAAGTAAAAATTGAGAATTTTGACATAATCTCTCCCGAACTCTCAAAAGATCATCAAAGAGTTGACGATATTTTCATGATTTTCACTGTAATTTCTCTGATTGCTGACGTTTAATCTACAGAGTGTTTAGTGAGATGAAAAATCCTTCCAAAAAAGTTGAAATTTCGCGAGAGAGAATCTCAGTGAGTGCTCAGTCAAACTTTTTTCAGTGAAGATTCTTGCATCCTATCATTCAATTTAGCTTGTCTTACGAAACTGAGTGTAGCTCAGCTACAAGGCAAAAATAACACGCACTCACACTCTGATCACCGAGATGATCAGAAAAGAGACTTGTCTCTTTCTGCTTCAACTCTCTTCAAATGTAACGGCACTTTTCGGCCCGCGCGGACGGGAATTTTCTCGAAGGAAAAATCTGTGCCAACCAGTTTTGTCACCCAACTGTCAGTCGGTCGACCACCGGTGGTAATTTATCCGGTTGGGACAGATTTCCCCACTTGAGCTTTTAATCATGGGCTGCGCGGAAGTCAAAACAAGACCTCGCAAGGTACCTACTTGCTGGAATGTGCGTTGACCATGGCGAAATGGTCGTTTGATGGATGACCTAGAATCGGCAGGTTGTCGTCGATAATGGATGCCGGTGTTGGTCAAGTAAAACTTGATGAAGGGTCTGTTGAAAGAAGTGCAGTTTGTTGCATTCTGAAAAATCTTAAATTAAACTGTTTTATGATTTTTATTTTTATTTCATGTGAAATATGCAGGTTCGTCGCTTTTTCCATCAAGGCACCAAAAATACAATTTCAGAAATTGAAGAAATTAAACTGTTTTAGGACTTATTTATAGTTTTTAAATTTCATATGAAATATGTAGGTTCGTAACTTCTCCACCACAAACACAAAATAACAAATTTAAGCAATTAATGAAATTAAACTGTTTTAGGATTTTTTTTCATTTTTCTCTAATCTCATATGAAATATGCAGGTTCGTCGCTTATCCATCACAAACACAAATGAACCAATTTGAAAAATTTAAGAAATTTGACTGTACAAGTATTTTTTATTTTTTCTAATTTCAAGGAAATATGCAGGTTCCTCGCTTACTTCATCACAGACACAAAAGAACCAATTTCAGAAATTTAATAAATTTTAATGTTTAAGGTTTTTTTTCCTGATTTTAAAGGAAATAGGCAGGTTCGTCGCTTCCTCATCACAAACACAAAAGTTTCAGATAAAACATCAATTTTTGTTTACAAATAGTTCAAGGCAGCGAACAAACCCAAAAACTTAATTTACCTTCAAATTGAATCCCCATACGCAAAAAAAGCTCTGCAAAAAAAACCAAAGGAAAACAAAGCAAGGTTCGCCAACAGGAAATGGAGCTCGCACTTTAATTAAATGAATCTTTTTCATCATCATCATCACCATCAGCGCCGTTAGTCGTGCTGCATTTCCGACGGCCCTTTGGGTGAGCAACAATTTTACACATGATCGATCGACCGTTTTGGGGTGATGAACCACACGGGCACCAGAGGTTGGCGCATTTTGCGTAAAAGTTTAGCTTTGAAAAATCGCTGCTTAATTCACGTTCAAGTTGTTGAGGTCTTCCTCACAATGTTTTGATTCAAGCTTGCTCAGATTGCACCAAAAACTCAGAATTCAAAAAATGCAAGGGGTTCCGGTTCCCTTAAATAAAAGTCTCGAAGAACAAACATTTGAAAATTCCTTCGTTTTTATACTGGATCGATTCAAAATGTCTTGACTACAGAGTTGTTCCCCACAGAATCTTAAAAAATCTGCATTTGGATGAGATTTGTTTTTTTTTTTTTAATTTTTTTTAATTATTAACAAGATTTGTAGTTAGTGTGGCAGTGCGTGGCCGAATGGTTACGCTGTCCGCTTTGTAAGCGGATGTTTCTGGGTTCGATTCCCATCTGCTGCAACCTTCCATCGGATGAGGAAGTAAAATGTCGGTCCCGGCCTTGGTTGTTAGGCCGTTAAGTCATTCCAGGTGTAGGAGTCGTCTCCATGCCATAAGTACAAACAACACACCAAACCAAGCCTACTCCGGTGGAATCGATGGCGGCGGTTGGACTCGCAATCCAAAGGTCGTCAGTCCAAACACTGGGGTGGAAGGTTCCTTGGAGTAGAAAGAGGTTTGGGTGCTCTCCCCATTCAAGCCTTCGGACTCCTAGGTTCGAGCAGAAACTTGCAATAGAGACCACAAAAGACCCGGGGGTCGTTAATGTGGATGGTTTGATTTTTTGAAGATTTGTAGTTCTCTGCGACATTGAAAAACGTTTTTTTCAATTTCTACCCTCATCTTATCTCAACATAATGCAGCATTTAAATAAATATATTTGAATTTATAATCAAATTTGCAGCAGAACTCTTATGTTTTTTTCTTACAAAAACCGAGCCGCTTTCAAGTTATAGCTATTTAAGGGATAAATTTGAAATTTAAAAGGTTTATTTTTTAGATGTTCCAAATCGTGTCCATATTTGTCGAATTTAGAGAATAGCAGTTTATGCAACAAATTGCTAAAAGAAAAAAAAAATCAGCACGAGTCGTAGATGTACCGAGTTGGATAAATACGAAGAGTGCTGAAAAAATCGAGTTATCAGAGAGTTCCATATTTTTTGGGCAATTTCGAAAAACTCAAATTAAAACTATAATGAACACAAAATTAAAACTATGTTGAAAAGTATTACATTTCAATACAAGTGCTGAATAGTTCAACTTTTCAGCACTCATTTAACCTTCGGGAAGTCGCGCAAAAAAAAACTACAAGAGCAGTCGCGTGGTGTACTTTGTGCACCTGTCAGAAATTTTAAAATAAATCGAATATAATTCCAAATAGGAAGAAACAATGTTCTACAAAGTTGTTAATTTCACCAACAAGAATGTCATCAGATATCTAACCACCATCTAGAATACACCGGGGGGCCTCGGGGATGTTCCGAAGAGGGGACATTTCCGGAATTCCGGTCCACAAGCCATGATGGGTGTCAAACTTCATAATTTTCAACGGCAAACCTTAATATGAACATTTCAAGTGTCACAGATGATCTTGCAACCATCCGGATTAACCCGGTGGCCCCGGAGAGGACATTTCCGAAATTCCGGTCCGCAAGGCATGATGGGTGTCAAACTTCATAATTTTCAACGGCAAATCTCAATATGAACATTTCAAGTGTCACAGATGATCTTGCCACCATCCGGATTAACTCGGTGGCCCCGGGGATGTTCCGAAGAGAGAACATTTCCGAAATTCCGGTCCGCAAGGCATGATGGGTGTCAAACTTTATAATTTTCAACGGCAAATCTCAATATGAACATTTCAAGTGTCACAGATAATCTCGCCACCATCCGGATTAACCCGGTGGCCCCGGGGATGTTCCGAAGAGAGAACATTTCCGAAATTCCGGTCCGCAAGGCATGATGGGTGTCAAACTTTATAATTTTCAACGGCAAATCTCAATATGAACATTTTATTTTTCCTCTTTAGCATAGGGCAGCGAATGACCAAGAAGGTTAAATCAGTCAGAAATAACTGAATTAACAACAATCTAATCTAATCTAATCTAATCTAATCTAATCTAACCAAATCCTAACGCAGCCAATCTTTCGAAGGGATCCTGGAGAGTGCCTTAGGTTAGATTACGCCTAGCTCTCTTCTTGTCATTTATTAACATTTGTAGTGCGCCATTGCATTAGAATGCATTGAAACTTCACAAGCGTAAAAGCGGCCAGGCCTACTGCGTAAAGTCGTATTGCAGAGATATGATTCGTTGAAGTGGGTTGAGTTTGAGCACGGAGTGTTCGAACAACAATACAATTCTGAATCGACAAGGGAAGGAAGAAGCGTGGGGCACACCGCCATGGACACTATTTGCCGTGGTTATTGCACCACAACGAGCTCTCTGTAACAGTATCCAAATTCCAGTCATGGTAGTCATGGCCTAGTGGTTAGCATTTTTGCTTACCAATCCAAAGGACGGGGGAATGAACCCCGCTTCGAGCGACTTTGATTTTCGTTCATATTCATCATTTCAAATTTTTGTGTTCTTAACTTTCTCGTTGGGAGCAGATGGGAATCGAACCCAGAACCGTTCGCTTTCAAAGCAAACACCGTAACCAGTCAGCCACGGCCGCTCCTAACAACAACAATAATCTGTATACAATATAAGTAACCTAGTGTTTCTGACTGGCTACCGTCAGTGGGGGTGACTATGGGTCAAAAAACGATACACCTCTCGTAATTTCTTAATAACAAAAACAATTTGAATTACATCGAACATCTTTTATCGTAGAATTGTTCTTAGATAGTTTACTAACATTTTCCCAAAATATGGTGTAATTTGATGGACTCTACCTTAAATGGCAATCGTTTGAAAATTGACCCAATCCCACCCCTTTAAGGGGGTGACATTGGGTCAAATCAAACTAAAATGATGCTCAAATACAAAGATATAGTAAAAACAAGTCATCCAACAGTGTTTCTTGTTCGAGGGAATCGTATTGACATGCTAAAATATTGGAAGGAGAGATTTTCAAACATTTGGGTACTTTTTGATCAATTCCGACAAAAAAATTAAAAAGTTGATTTTTCGAGAGGTCATTTTTGGCCAAAAACGTACCTCAACTTTAGATAGCTGCTAAAATGACAGGATTTGTTTTAGGAACGAGATTTTTTCAGAAAAGTCATCTTAAGATGTCCCTTGCACAACCCTTTTAACAGAATTTAGTTTCATTGAGAAGTACCTGAGAATAGTAAAATCCGTAAAAAAATACTTTGACCCAATCTCACCCCCCAGACCCAATGTCACCCCCACTGACGGTATAAAATATTTTGCTTCAATATTTATAAGTTTCAAAATTCCCGAGAGTCACCAAATTTCCCGGGAATCGAGATTTCCAAAAATATCCAATTTGCAGGAAAATTTTTCAGGTAATATTACTCAAAAAAGAGGTTATATTCAGCCAACCAAATTTTTATCTTTCCAAAATTCATTTTTTTTTTTTTTGCTGTGTACTGATCACGATGTTCATTTTGATTTTGATTTTGATATTTGGAAATTTTACAAAAACGCATATCATCTCTGACACTTTAAATGTTCATATTGAGGTTTGCCGTTGAAAATTATGAAGTTTGACACCCTTCATGGCTTGTGGACCGGATTTCCGGAAATGTCCCCTCTTCGGAACATCCCCGGGGCCACCGGGATAATGCGGATGGTGACAAGATCATCTCTGACACTTGAAATGTTCATATTGAGATTTTCCGTTGAAAATTATGAAGTTTGACACCCTTCATGGCTTGTGGACCGGATTTCCGGAAATGTCCTCTCTTCGGAACATCCCCGGGGCCACCGGGTGGGTTAATCTGGATGGTGACAAGATCATCTCTGACACTTGAAATATTCATATGAGGTTTGCCGTTGAAAATTATGAAGTTTGACACCCATCATGGCTTGTGGACCGGATTTCCGGAAATGTCCACTCTTCGGAACATCTCCGGGGCCACCGGGTTAATCCGGATGTTGGCAAGATCATCTCTGACACTTGAAATGTTCATATTTAGATTTGCCGTTGAAAATTATGAAGTTTGACACCCATCATAGCTTGTGGACCGGATTTCCGGAAATGTCCCCTCTTCGGAACATCCCCGGGGCCACCGGGATAATGCGGATGGTGACAAGATCATCTCTGACACTTGAAATGTTCATATTGAGATTTTCCGTTGAAAATTATGAAGTTTGACACCCTTCATGGCTTGTGGACCGGATTTCCGGAAATGTCCTCTCTTCGGAACATCCCCGGGGCCACCGGGTGGGTTAATCCGGATGTTGGCAAGATCATCTCTGACACTTGAAATGTTCATATTTAGATTTGCCGTTGAAAATTATGAAGTTTGACACCCATCATAGCTTGTGGACCGGATTTCCGGAAATGTCCCCTCTTCGGAACATCCCCGGGGCCACCGGGTGGGTTAATCCGGATGGTGACAAGATCATCTCTGACACTGGAAATGTTTATATTGAGATTTGCCGTTGAAAATTATGAAGTTTGACACCCTTCATGGCTTGTGGACCGGATTTGCGGAAATGTCCCCTCTTCAGAACATCTCCGGGGCCACCGGGTTAATCCGGATGGTGGCAAGATCATCTCTGACACTTTACATGTTCATATTGAGGTTTGCCGTTGAAAATTATGAAGTTTGACACCCATCATGGCTTGTGGACCGGATTTCCGGAAATGTCCTCTCTTCGGAACATCCCCGGGGCCACCGAGTTAATGCGGATGGTGACAAGATCATCTGTGACACTTGAAATGTTCATATTTAGATTTGCCGTTGAAAATTATGAAGTTTGACACCCATCATGCCTAGCGGACCGGAATTTCGGATATGTCCCCTCTTCGGAACATCCCCAAGGGCCACCGGACCGCACTCAGATCCCATATATGCATTGAGTCGTTATTAGAGGCCCCCCTGAATACAATGCAACAGTTTTGGGGTCAATTGATCCAAATTGAGACTCATAAAAACAATGTGGAACTTCCGGTATTCATTCCACCAAAAAAAATACTTACGCGAGCAGTCGCGCTGGTGTACTTTGTGCACCAACCCAAAATCACTATTTTAAAAAATATATTAAAAATAGTTTTTACTATACAATGTCTTAGGTCAACTTGTTTCCGTAAGTAAAAAGGTTTATCTTGAGCATATATCAAGGTTATGGCTTGATTGTTTCATGAAAAATAATTGTTTTTCGAAGTTTCCCAAATCTGGTGCACAAAGTACACTAGCGCGACTTCCCGAAGGTTAAGTATTGACGGTACAGTGCCATTTCGTTTTTGGAAACACCCGATTTTGGCAACAATTTCTTCAACTTTTCCAGAATTTGGCAACACCTTAATCAATTTTATATTTTTGGTCTCGTAATACTTTCAAAACAAAAATTAATTGGTTATTACTCAAAATATAATTATATGTAATGCAAATAATATCTTCTATCATAAAACAATTTAATTTTTAAGAGTCAAAAAAATCATCATGTTTTTTTTCTTAAAAATTCACTTTTGAATATCTCCCGATTTTGACAATACGAAAATCACGAATCGAACAAATAATTGCTGTAAAGCGTTGTTGAGAATTAATTAAAATTGAGAAATAAATAATTTTCTAATTGTTTTCGAATTTGCCTCCATTTTTCAACAGACGACAGCTCAGCAGCTCTTGGTCCGACTTTTAATGTTAAAAAGTGCAATCTCTTTGATGTTTTTCTAATCCATTCTAATCCAAAAAGTCAAGGCTAACATTTCAAAATGGCTAAAACAAAAATTTTGATGCCAGGCTTGATTAAGAAATTTTGAAAACATGGGAAAATTCCACAAAGATTTGCCTTTTCAACATTGAAAATCGTAAAAAAATATTTTCTTCTCAATTTTTATGTTTTATTGTCCGATTTCCAAAGTCCAAAATTTGCAGAGAATTTTAGGTTTTTTAGGCTTCTAAGCAATTCTCACAAGAATAGGCAATTTTTTTTGCAAATTTAGTTTTTGCATTTTTTTATTTGGATGAAACTTTTTGTTTACCTTTTCTACGGCCAAAGAAGACATTTTGCATCATTAGTTCGTCCAATCAAGTCTCCTTACAATTTTGGCAGCTGTCCATGCAAAAAGACATTTAAAATATTCAAAAATCTGTACCATGACAGCGGATTTTCTGATCAATCTGATGTCTTCAGCAAAGTAGTACATATTGCTTAGGGCTTCTCAAACAAAACAGTTAAAATCTAAAAAAAAAACTTATGTTTAATTTGATATTCCAAACAAATTATTGATTTGCGAAAAAATAACCATTTTTGAAAAAAAATCGGATATGTATGGATATGATGACAACATTTTGTAACAAGTTTTCCAAAAACCATTTGGCAGTGTTGCCAGTTTTTCGAAACAAAATATGATTTTTGGGAGAAGGTTGAAAAAAGTCTAAACTAGGTTAGTTGAAAATTGGTGTATTTTTTAGAGTGCTACGATTTTTTTCTGAATTGTCCTAATTGACCCACAACTTTTCTGAAGACATCAAACCGATCAGTTGTAGCCTACCTATCTACCAGAGATACATATTTTCGATTATTCACAGACCATTTTGTGAGGACAGCTGCCAAAATTTAATTGCATGTGACTGTGGAAATTGGCAATTAAAATGCTGTCAAAATATCCAAATTTCGTTACATCTGATTAATTCCACAACCACACAAATTAGATTTGTTTTTTTTCCTTTTAGAAACAGGAATTTTTGCTATCTCTTCGAATATTTTTGGAGCTTGGTTTTTAATTGAGTTTCTTTAAATATAAAATTCAATTTTAAATCTTGAATTAAGGTCATTTAATTTTCCGACATAATTTTCTATTTTCAGATTTGAAAAAGTTGGCAACACTGACAAACAAACTTTGACCATTTTTGACCAACATGGCATTTTTGATCATCTTAACCTTTTTTTGCAATTTTGTTTAGAGTGTTAAGTAGCGAATTTCAAATTAAGCAATTGTTTAGAGTGTTTAAATTTCGTTCTAATTATTCTCATTGATGACTACAACTTTGCCGAAGACAGCAAATCGATCAGAAATCTCGATACCGATTTTAGCTTCTTTTATGGCTTTTTTTTAATTGACAGCTGTCAAAATTTTGTTGAGAATCTTTGAAAGAAGGCCTCTTCGGTCATAGCAAAAATATTCAGATGTAAAAATTTACGATTTTACCCAAGATAATTTTAGGAGTGATTATA
Source organism: Culex pipiens pallens (assembly GCF_016801865.2). Lineage (NCBI taxonomy): Eukaryota > Metazoa > Arthropoda > Insecta > Diptera > Culicidae > Culex > Culex pipiens. The sequence goes on from NC_068937.1 coordinate 16,003,237, forward strand.
AAACCTTTCCTTAAAATTGAACAAAGACAAAACGTAGATTAATGTTCGATTTCCGCGTAATACAGTCTTTCGGTGGTCGTTTAATTATGAGCTGATGATTGCTTATATTTCCTCAGATGGAAAAAGGCTTTTTTTTCTTCCTTTGGATCGGTTCATTTACTTCCGATGCGCCCTTTGAGTTTGTTTGTTTTTTTGTTTTGTGTGTTTTTTTCAGTTGGTTGATAATCCCGATGAGTGAAATCGAAACTTAGTTAAAGGTGTTTTTTTTGGGTCAGAAAGACTTAAATTGGAGAAACTTATCGACACCTTTCGTTTAAGATGCGAGCTGTGTGAGGTGTTAAGTGCATAAAAAACTAATTAACTACGGTGGGTTGCATCTCGAGGAAAACATCATTTGTAACGCTGGTGTTTATTTATTTATGATATTCAAATCTTTTGAAATACATCAGCAAAATTACTCAAAAATCTTATGCGATGATTTTTTGTTCACTGTACCGTTTCTCTTCAAAAATTCGTTAAAAGAAGAAGCAATTCGATGACTTAATGAGCTTCCGGGATTATCTCAACGACTTTCCAAAAACTCGTCATTAATTAGTGCTCCTTTATCGCTGTGATTCACCAATGGAACTCCTTGTTTACCATAAATACCCTCAAATAAATAAATTAATATAAAAGAAAATAACTTTCGCCTCCATTGACCGCGACGGAATTCCAGGCCTCGATTCCGGTTCTGAGCGTCTTCGTTACAACAAACCCAACACCATGTGCGACTTAAACCCCCTACTGAACACAGGTTCAATAAAGTAGTAAAGGAAGGCGAAAACCGGAACCCTCGTGCACTGAGTGACCTATATATTAGGATCGACCAACTATTAGAGGCAGTTTCGCTTGGCCGAGCTCCTAGAAGAGAGGAAAAACTGGTGCAATTACCGGTTCTTCCCTGTGCCGGGTTTTCCTCCCCGGATTCACACGTGTGTGTTTTATTCACCCAGGAAGATGGACAGCCACTTTCTACTGCAATTTGCTACACTGTGGAACTATTGAAAAATTTATTTTATTTCTAAAACATAAATTTTAATTTTAAAGTCACGTTAAGGAGAGTAAACCTTCCAAAATAAATAAATTAGTTGAAGTAGCCAAAAAATTAGCTGGAATTCAAAAAAATCGAAAAAGTTGGATCATTCGAAAATTTTCTTCAGTAGAATTTTTCTTCTTCACTGTGCAACTCTAACTGCATGACTTAAGAAAGTGAACGTGCGCGGTGAAATTCCGTTCCGCGAGTACGTTGGTACGGCGCACGCTGCTGCTGCTGCCGGGATCTTGGACCCCCTCTCTGTCAGCGCAGGGTGCCGTTATGGACCCCACAAGCCCATTATTAGCGATGGCGGCTACGAGGTGATCTAGAAATTTACGCCGTGCAGGTTGTCAGCAGGGACTGCTTGTTTAGAGGTGAAAATTTCTTAAAATGTGCTCAGCGTATTTTTCACTTGAAAAAAAAAGCATTTCAACTTAACGACATTTTTTTTTGTTAAATGTTTCGTTTTATCTCCATAGTATGATTTGCTTTTGATTTAATAGTTTCATTAAGACTATTTTTTTCATATAAAATTTTTATGCTGTAAAACTTTCGTACTTTGCACATTTTTTCAATAAATTATTCATTTAAGTTACTTTAAATTAATGAATTTTGGGGAAACTTGTTGATAGACCGAAATAATAATTAAAATTTTCAAATATTTTTTTCAAAGCAATTAAAAGTTACGTAGAATAAGTTGATTTATTATAAATTATCGTATGTTTTAATATTATCTCTTTATTGTTTATAAGTACCCATTCTCCTTAAATTAATGATCATAGAACAAAGTTTTACAAAAACCAAAAATAGGTTTAGAGACAATTTTTATCCGATTTCTTGTGTTTGATTTCGCAAGGGGTTTTTTTAAACCCTTATTTGTCATGAATGTTTCAAAAAATATTCAAAATTTACTTGGGACAACTTTGCGTTTTTGAGCAGATTTTATAATTTTTTTATTGATGATTTTATTACTTTATTTCTGCTTACCTGGAGAGGTGTAAAGACAATTTTAAAAAAGAGGGAAGAAAAAATTATTCAATGGTCAGAAGATAGTATTAATCTAACAAAAAAAAAACAAATTGTTATGTTGGTGTATTAAAATTTATTTTTTAAAAAGGGGAATACTGTTCAATTTTCATCAAATATGGAAATAGTAGTTTATGCAAAAAGTTGCAAAAAGAGGATTTTTTCAGCACGAGTCGTACATTTATCCAACGATGTTCACCGAGTTGGATAAATACGAAGAGTGCTGAAAAAATCAAGTTTTGCAACGAGTTCCATACAACATTTTTTGCAATTCCGAAAAACACCCATTGAGTGAAATTTTAAGTCAAATTTTCACGTATTTTGTCAATAAATCGTTTAAATCAAAAAAATGTTGAAAAGTGTTACTTTTCGAAACAAGTGCTGAAAAGTTCAACTTTTCAGCACCCATTTCAGTGCTGAAAAGTAGAACTTTTCAGCATTTATTTCGAAAAGTGTTGCTATTCGATTCTGTTATTTTTGGTACAGAAAAGTAGGCTATTTCGTCGTTCAAGAATGACAGGAATAGTAAGTAGTTTCAAGACGGAATTGCAAAAATTTATTTAAACACTTGGATTTTTTTACTGAATTCGGAAAAGTTTACCGAATTTTCAACTGCTGAACAGTTCGGTAAACTGAAAATTACCTAAATTTGGTAATGAAGTTCATGTTTGTTCATCGTACAACCGAAATTCGATAAAATTTTTGTTCATTTTGACAGGTCGATCTAAACTCTACCGATTTTTCAACTACCGAATTTGGTAAAAAAAATCTAAGTTTTAGCGATTTCAAAAGATTATCTGTCACTAATTTTTTTTTTAGGATAATATATTTGGGATGATTGCAAAGGAAAGGGACAAAATAAAGTAATGTTTGGAATGGCCACATCAGATTATGAAAGTTTTCGAATTAAATAAAAATAAGTAAAAAAATGTTTTTAATAGTTATATATGCTTTTCCGTATTAGAGAAAAGCTTTTTTGTACGGATAATGTTAAAAGGGATTTTTTCAGTAACTTTTTGGTCCATACTTTTTAGTAATTAAAAAAATAAATTTTTATACATTGTTTACACACAATTTCTCACAATATTTTTTTAATTAATTTTGAATTTTATTTAAACTTTTTGTGGCAAGGAAAATTTCTTAAAAATACATTCAAAAAATCCAGATTCTCAGAAATGTATGCTTATTCTAAGTGATTTTTTGTCTAATACTTTGAATTTTGGAGTCTGTACTGTATCGCGAAAAAAAAATTCATCGCAAAAACATTGAATGACTGTGATTTGTAAATGTTCAGATTTTTTTTTAAACAAGGTTAGAAACTCTTCAGCTACAATTTTCCGAACCACAAATCGGAAAAATACTTAAAAAATTGGGAAAAAATATTTTTTCCAACTCTATGATAATTCGAAATATTTTGAAGGAAGCAAATTTGTAATTATGCTCTTGAAACATTGTATGACTTATTCCTTAATTTTTTTAAAACTCTTGATTGAAATTTGAATGTTTTCCTAGGACCTAGAACAGGGCTGGAAACAAAACTTTAATTTTGTTATGGTCTTAAGTAAAAATGAAAATAACTATTTTAGTCTAGACGTTAAAACAGAAGATAACTTGGAATACAAAGATATTTAATTCTTACATGTTCAGCAATATGACAATTTAATCCGTCAACCATGAAGCCCATCAATTTCCTATTTTTAATGTTGGAGCAAAATATATTATACATAAGTTTTGTCAAAGTTTCTTTTTTTCATTGAAAAATAAAAATAAAAATAATAAAATGCTTCAAAAAACTACGAAGAACCAATGTTTATGCTGCCTTAATTTTTTTCAATTTTGCATCTTATTTTTTTTTGCTTTTTGTTATTAATTTTGATTATGGATCAGAAATAGATCGAAAACTTGTCAAAATAAATATTGTCATTAGTTCTTAGATATTTTATAAATTATTGGCAGTAGAATTACTGTAAACGAAAGTTTTTTTTTCTGATAAAAAAAGAGAATTTTCTCAGCTTTTCAAAAACATTTTTTTCAAAAGTGGGCAAACATGTGCACTAATTAAAAAAAATGAAAAACTGCGACTATTTTCAAAAAAGTCACCTAAAAATGGATTTAACTTGAAAACGGTGTACTTTATCAAAATTCACTAAAGTACTTTTTGAATGCAAATTTGATTTTACATTGAAAAATAAAATTGAAAAATTTTTGCGACCAATATTTAGATTTTTTGAAAAAATCAGTATTGATTCAAAAATTCATAACTCGCTCAAAGATTTTTTGCACAACCTGGAAATTTCTGAAAAGTTGGCATTTGATGTCCTCTAAAACATATCAAAAAATAAAAATAGTGTTTTTTTGTAAATCAAGTTTTAGTGACAAAAAGTTAAATAAAAAATCACCAATTTTATTTCAAAGTGTATCTTTTTTTTTCAGTGTAGTCCTTATCCATACCTACAACTATGCCGAAGACACCAAATCGATCAAAAAAATCCTTCAAAAGATACAAATTTTTGAATTTTCATATATCATTTTTGTGTGGACAGCTGCCAAATTTGTTTGGAAATTTATATGGACAAACTTATAATGCAAAACGGCTTCTTTGGGCAAACCGAAGGCATCAAAAAAGTTTCAGCTGGATTAAAAAATACAAAAATTAAAGTTCAATAAAAAAGATCGATTCGTAGAGAACTGCTCACTTGCTAGTTTTGATTAAATTGTCTTTGAAAGTATCCAAATCAGCGATAAAAAAAAATCATCAGAAATCAAAGAGAAAACTAGGCCAGCCACTGCGCTTTTTTTCGAGAACCTAATCAATCCAATTTGTACCTGCACGATCTTTTATTGTTCAACTGCAAGTTTGCTGCTGCCACCTAGCCACATTATACCCCAAAGTGTAACGACTTTTACCAAACGAGTTTGCGATTAGTTCCAATCGGCCGGCGGCGCACTTCACCAAAATCAAGCAGTAATAGAAGAAAATAAAAAGTAAAAGTGAAAAGTTTGGGCTGCTGAAAACCGAAACACTAATCCGGCGAGACTTTTAAGTTAGGCAAAGTGTTTTGTGGCGTTTTTGGTGGAAAAGTGAAATGACGAAATGGTTAGCCAAAAAATGACGAAACACTTTTGCTTTTTTGGAAAAAGTTTGCATACTTGGGGCCGAAACGGTCCCATTCAAAATGTGCATGCAACATTGTTTGCAAATGGTGGCAAACAAACCTTTTTGGGAGAGGCAACCTTTTTTCTCAATTTGTTAAAGTGTTTTTGGAACACTTTAAAAAAAATTGCGATTTTCAACATAATTTTAAACTTTAAATGATTTTAGTTTATAATTTTTTATTTTTTTTTCTATCAAAATTCAATAAAATCACCACAAACCGTGACGTCTAAATCCATCGACTAAAAGTCTGTCCACAGACAAAGCCATATTTCGCGCATGTTTTAAGTCGCGCTTAAGTCATCCAAAACTTACACGGGCGCGAAAATTAATGGTGTGAACCGAATCCGGCGCGCGCGCTCGATCAAGCACGTGTGAGGAAAAAGCAAAGGGTTCGTCGCCGTTTTGCTTAGTTTGTAACCAAGTCGCGCAGCCACTTTGGGCTATGAGGCGCGAATTATTGGATTTTTGTTGTTGGTGCGATTAAGTCTGCAACTTGGGGTAAACGAGCAAGATTTGTGAAATTATCATAATAAATTAGGGGGAAATTGCTCGAAACGATGATGGTCTGCTGAAATTAAGGGGAAATTTGTTTACTTTTCAGTAGAAAGTGAAAATTTAAATGTTGATATGGAAAGAATGGTAACAGCTTTGAGGGTTTTAAAATAAATATTAACATTGCTTCCCGGGCAGACGGTAATAACAAAATTCATGCCATTTCAATAACAAATACTGTTAAAATAACATAAAGTGTTATGGAATCTTCTTGAAAAATCCATTTTTGCATAAGGAGTTAATAACAGTTTATGTTATCATAACACAATTTGTTATTGGTCTGATATTGGTTGAAAGCCAAAACAACTTGGGAATAACATTTTTTGTTATGGAAGAATAACTCCAATTGTTATTGGGATGATCGGATTAGTTGTTAAAATAACAAAAAATAATAACAAAGATTTGTTCGAAAAATAACTCAAAATGTTATTAGTCTGTTATTACAATAACAATCCAATAACAAAAAAATCATAACGGTGAATAACAAAACTTGTTATAAATAACATAAAATGTTATTGGCCTAGTATTTTTTAATATAAAAAATTGTTATTCCCACGTTATTTCCGTCTGCTCGGGTTCAAAATTGATTATGTTAAATTATATATTTAAATAAATGTTAGGTATTTTACATGATACACTTGATAACAAAAAAACTAATCACTTATTTTTCTTCTCATTTGCAGGTAACTACGGAGCAACAAATCTGGTTTTACAGAATTAATTTGCTGAACAGGTATTCTTAAAACTTATGTTATTGACATCCTTATCGCAAACAACATGTTAATTTTTATTATTTGATCATTTGTCTTTAAAAAACTTTTTCAGATCGGCCAAAAAAAATTGCTGGCAACACTGCCGGCAGTGCCCACAGTTGGTGTCTTAGGCCTTTCTCGCACTTGAAATAGAAAGTCTTTTTTTTCCTAACAAAGTCGCATTTCCTATCTTTAGTCGCTCGATCGTTGGTCCAGCACACATGCATGCGTTTGTATGTGGTCCGATCACCAGAAGGTACAGTGAAACCTCTGATAGTTTGGATAGAAAAAAGTTAATTTGATATTTTATTGGACAATTTGTAAAATTATTTGTTTAAAATATTTAAAAAATTTTACTATCAAGTCACCATAAAATAAGAAAAAAATAAACTTGAAAAAACAACAACAACAACAAATTGGAGGTGTACTAAAAACCTGAGTTATTTAAAATTTCAAAAATAAAATATTAATCTTCATCAAACAATTAGAAATATAAATCTCACAACAGAGTAACCGTCATGTTTCTCAATTTCACGAAAAATTCTCCAAATATTTTTGATGGTTTTATTTTATTTTATAGCTGTCCTACCCCCTTGCTGTCACAACTTGATGTCTCTGCTAGTTTGTGGCATCAATATTTTTATTTGTTTTTTGACCTCGAAATTTCTTCCAAAAAATATCACTGAATAATAGAGGTGGGCAAAAAAAGAGCGAGCCGCTCAAAGAGCCGGTTCACTAACAGAGCTAACGAACCATGGCTCACAAAAAAGAACCGCGGTTCTTTTTTAAACTCCGGTCTTTTGAAAGAACCGTTCCAAGATAGAATGATTTTTAAACTTGTTATAAATATAATTTATCGAATTTCGAACAAATTGCATCACAAAATTTGTTTTTAGAATTGAAAATGCAATTCTTAATTGAAAAATAATTCCTTATAAAAATTAATCCCAAAATAGCATTGCTGCCAAACACCATTTTAAAGTTTTTAACTTATTTTCAGTTTCCTACTTTTGTTTGAAATTCCAAAAGTAAATGATTTTTTAAACAAAAAGAAAAAAGCTTTTCTTTATATAACTGATCGTACATTAAAGTATTATCCGAATACAAATTTGGGCATTTAAAATTGCATAGCTTGTAAAATATTACCAAAAATCTACTAAATAGCTGAGAGATTATGAAAAACAATAATTCTCTTGCCTGAATTAACTTCAGTGTTTAAAGACTTCATGGATTAAATCAGACAATTCTTAAAATAACCTTTTCATCCAAATTTTGAAAAAAGAGCGAAAGAGCCGTTCAAAAGAGCGGCTCTTTTAAGTGAGCGAACGAAAATGAGCGGCTCCTAAAAAAGAGCGGTTTTGCTCACCTCTACTGAATAACAAAAACGAAAGAGAGCGAACTACTCTTCTCTCTTTCGTGAGATATCAGTAAAATGAAAGATCAGTGAACGCTAGAATTCCGTGATAACTTTTCAAAAGGGCGTAACCTTTAATCTTGTTCACATTCAAGGTTTTGCTGTTTTGAAAAATTACTACAAAATTTAGAACGTTCCCCTATATTTTTCGTGAATGTTTGAAATTTGTTAATGATTTTTAAATGATGAAACTAACAGTGAAGTCGAGTTTCGACAGCAAGGGGTAGGACAGTTATGTTATAATTGAAAAAATAGCGAATTTTTTAGATTTCTTCATTTAAGTGAGAAATTAACAAACACTTAAGGGTACACAGCAACCAAGGAAGTTGTTGTCTTCTTATTCTAAAATTGTTGAACTTACGGACCCAATCCTGAAATAATTTGGTCATTCAAATTTATTTTTATTTATGTAAATCTTTATGGAAATAGTAGCTTAGGGGATGAATAAAAATTTATATCGATAGTTCCCGTAGTTTTGAAGATCTCAAAATGTCTGGAACAAAAATCTGGGTACAAAAGCTTTGGTTGATGTGCACCGTAGAGAAAGATTTCTGTTATCCTCAAAGATTAAATTTAAAATGTAATACCACCATATCAAAACCACGTACTAACCGAAGCATCACTGTCCTTACAGTAATTGTAAGCTCTGTAGCAGCCGAGGCGAGGTGGTTCTTCAGGTTTTGCAACCTTTGATGAAGCTGGGATGTTGCTTTTGTTGTTGTTGCTGCTTTTTTTTTTCAAGGTTCCGCTATGGAAAGGAGGCCAGTTTTTCTGGATTTCCTCTCACCGGAGACGAGACGATTTTAATTGTGAAGGTCGTAATCGCAAAAGTGTCCTTTGGCAAATGTCAGAATTTTCGATTTTTATTGAAAGATTTTTGTCTGTTTTGATTTTTATTGAGGAAAAAATTTTTCAAAAAAATATTTCGATTGCAAAAGAAAATAAATTCAAATAGGACATTTTTGCAATTTGTGACAAGTAATTGAAAATCGTCCACTATATGCACACTTATTAAGCAAACAGTGGCGATTGTTGATTGAAGTTGAACTTCAAAAGGGGTTGTTTCCCTAAATGATGGATGGTTGCGATAAGCGCTGAGAGATGGTTGTTGTTCAATTGCAACATTGTCAACTCCCTCGGCGTGAAGAGACTTTCATCTGCGGTGCATGAAAGAAGGTGGAAGAGGAAGTTGGAGGCTTTCTCGCTTCTGGAACTTGTTTTCTTGTGTGGTTTGCAAATGAAGCTGCAGAGTCGTAGAAAGCATCGTCGCTAGTCGTGACACTCGACGCGGGAAGGGGTGATTTGTGGGGCAAGATTAAAATAAGTAGTAAAACCGAAGCAGCGCAATTTGTAGATTTATTTGCGTTAGTTTTATGTATTTTTGAGAGGCTATAAATCATGAACTGGGCGCGCGACGGTGTTATTCAATCGTAAACTAGAAATGTTACTTTCAAGTTCGCCTTTAAGAGCAAATTAAAGTTCAATGACAAGGAAATTGAATTTATATAAGCTCAAATGCTTAAAAATGTGTTAAAAATTTGTTAGCAGTGTTCTCAAAAATTTAAAATTTCCTTAAGGGTGCACAGCAACCAAGGAAAATGTTGTCTTCTTATTCCGAAATTGTAAATTTTACGGACCCAATCCTGCAAGAATCTGATTGTAAATATAATCAAACTTTGTTGTAAATAACTACGAAGACAGTAATTTAGGGGATGAATAAAAAATTATATAGATAGTTCCCGTAGTATTGAAAATACTAAAATGTCTGTAACAGAAATCTGGGTGCGAAAGCTATGGTTGATGTGTACCGTTAACATATTTTTCTATCAGTTTTTTGTTGTAAAAATCATAACCCATCATTCAAACTTAAAAAGTTGAAAAGATGATGAAGAGAAGTTAATTTTTTTTTAAATTCCAGTGTTGCCAGATCGTCACTATCGATTACTATTCCTTTCTATGATTATATAAGCCTTTCAGATAGTAATATTATCTACTGTTCCTAGTACTTTGTTTCCTAGTACTTAGTTGATCGTATCTTTATCAACTTACCTATTTTGTAATATCTTGAGACAGTGTTGCCAGTTTAGTTATTATTCATTTATTGGTCTTTGAAAAAAGGGAACATAGATTAATTATTTGATAAATATTCTTGCAAAATGATTTTCAGGTTGAGATACGAAAGGTAAACCAATGCTCAAAATAGATTATACCAATCAAAATTATTCTGTTTATAAAAAATAATCAACATTTCCACATTAAAAAAGCATAATCGACAGAAAAGCAATTCTTCCACAACTTCCAAAACTTCTTAAAATGAACTTTCTGCATGAAATTTTCCTAGGCTTTGAAAGATAATTAAATCATATTTTTTGATATAGTAGGCCATCGCAAAGTTTCAAAATATCAATATTTTTTTAAACACTCAAATTTTCTAAATTTAGTGAACTTGAAATGTTAAGAAAAAAAAATCGAAAATATTGTTTTAAATAATGAGCAACTCTCTACGAAATCGGCCGATTTCGACCATTTTTATTTTTTGTATTTTTTGATTTGACTCAAACTTTGTGGGGGCCTTCCCTATGACCAAATATGCTATTTTGCGTCATTGGTTTACCCATACAAGTCTCCATACAATTTTGGCTGCTGTCCATACAAAAATGGTATGTAAATATTCAAACAGCTGTAACTTTTGAGTGAATTTTCTGGTCAATTTGGTGTCTTCGGCAAAGTTGTAGGTATTGTTGAGGACTTTTGAGAAAAAATAGGTACACGGAAAAAAAAATTTGCAGATTTTTTTATCAACATTTTTTTTACTAAAACTCAATTTCCCAAAATACGTATTTTTTGATTTGAGATTTTTTGATATGTTTTAGGGGACAACAATTTTTTGTCACTCATGGTCACTATTTTTAAAAATTGAAAAACTGCAAATATTTCGCTAAAATCAAACTTTCGGTGGCTATATCTTGAAAACGAAGCCCTTTATCAAAAAATCTGTAAAGTACTTTTCGATTGCAAATTCAATTTTGCATTAAAAAGTAATGTCAAACTTGTTTTTGCATAAAACTTCATTTTTTTTCCAAAAATCACTATTTTTTCAAAAATTCATAACTCGGCGGCAGATTTTTTGACCATTTTTCTCTATGGCTCAAAAGTTGCGGATTTTTGTCCCCTAAAACATATCAAAAAATCTCGAAAATCAAAAAATACGTTTTTTGGGAAATTGAGTTTTAGTGAAAAAATGGTGATAAAAAAATCTGCATTTTTTTTCCGTGTACCTATTTTTTTCTCAAAAGTCCTCAACAATACCTACAACTTTGCCGAAGACACCAAATTGATCAGAAAATTCACTCAAAAGTTACAGCTGTTTGAATATTTACATACCATTTTTGTATGGACAGCTGCCAAAATTGTATGGAGACTTGTATGGGTGAACCAATGACACAAAATAGCATATATGGTCATAGGGAAGGCCCCCACAAAGTTTGAGCCAAATCAAAAAATACAAATAAAATCCATTTCCGGTTTTGGTAGAGAATTGCTCTAATGATGTTTAATATTGAAATGTTACTAAATTTTTTCATTGAAGATATTAATTTTTTATTTAAAATACCATATTTTGCTCAAAATACTTTCTTTATCTCTCTCTCTCTCTCTCTCTCTCTCTCTCTCTCTCTCTCTCTCTCTCTCTCTTTCTCTGAATTTGTTTATAGTTTCGTTTTTTAAATTAGAATTTTGAATGAGGTCATAATATTCAACAGAAAATACTGTAGTGTATAGTGAACAAATTGAATTAAGTGAAGACACTATGTCTGTGTTATAAACTTTAAGTTTTTTTTTTTCAATTAGGTTATAACCTTTTTCTTTATTCATTAACTATTTATAACTTTATCTATTTGCTGTATTTATTACTCAACATTTAAACTGAAATAAAACAAATTATGGTAAAATATTAGAATTTTAACATTTGAAAATTGAATTGATAAATTTACAGCCTAATCAAATATTACATGATAAAATTATCAAATTGCAACAGTGTTGCCAATTTATAAAAATATTTCACGTGTTTTTGGCTTTTTCTTACTATTCTAGAAAAAAAAAATGTAAAAATAGAACTAAAATAGCCTTCACTTGTAAAACCAATCCCTTTTTTCACTTAACATAAGCCACTCCTCATCCACTTCGGCAGTGCTGCCATCCGGTGCGTGACATTCGCGCCTGCAAGGTGACAAGCCATTTTACGACTCATTTTCCGTCACACAAATGTGCAATCAATAATTGGCTTGAAGAGTGTGTCTTGTCAACCTGAACAGAAACCAGAAAACCACTCAAATGCAGTAATTAAGTGCCTTTTCCCAGCCCTGTGGTCTTTGGGTTGTACTGAAGGTGGTGCAACAACACGTCAATTGCATCATGCGCTTAATTTGCACCCGGGTTTTTGTGTGCAAAAATGGCGCCATTTTTTCCCAAGATCTTGGCGGTAATTGATTGCGCGGTCGAACATTTTTGGCAACACTTTCCCAAGCGTCGTTGAACGAAAAAATAAAATAAAAGTGCAAGTGATCGTCGAACCGAGAAAGGGGTTAAACTTCCCACTACCACATATCGCGGTGCTAAAATCAAATCGCTGAGCTTAAAAATGCTACTCAGACGGAGGCGCAACTTGGCAAAAAAGCGCGACGATCCGTGAAAGAGCTACTTACGTTCCATGTTGGCTGTCAAAGTGCCTGGCAACTTAATTATGTTTAAGCTACCGGAGTTTGGCAGGGTTGCCATCTTTTGATTAAAAAAAAACTTTTAAAAACAAAATCAGATGTTTTGGCAACACTGGTTTCAAACTTTTGTTTAAAAAAATATTTTGTAAAAATTCTCGAAATTGGCAACACTGCCCTCAACAAAAAAAATGCTTAAGTGCCAGCAGCTACCGATACGAGCTATCAATTCCTCTCTTCACAATTTCAAGTTAAAAACAATTCCGGAAATATCCGCAAGAATTTCGCTTTCACTATCAACAACTTCGTCGGCGGTCTTCTTTGAAATTATGTGGAAGTGTTGCCAGTTTGACGTCTTTATGTTTTGAAAAAAAGTGGGCTGAATTTTTTTGTGTCCTGATTTCCACATTCACCTGCAGATCTCAACACTGTTCGACAGTGTTGTGGAGCTGCGAAATTTCGCCAAAATGTAGTTCAATTGATTTGCGAGATCGATTCGATTTTTCGTATCGCGTGAAGGTTGAAATTGGTCTGATTTTTGCTGGTTGCTTTTTTTTCCTTGGCTATCTTCAGCTAAAGTAGCGGCTTCTTCGTTTGATCGAATTGATTTGTTTCGAGAGATGAGAAAATTGCTGCTAACTATGGAGGATTTGATTGTTTGATGGTTTAGATTTCACTCAACGAAACTTCTGTTGACAGATTGGTGAGTTTTCTGTATTAGGATGTTTCCCGGTACATGACAAATTGATTTGTTGAGAAAAAAACGATCAATTTATGATTCGATAAAAATAAATTATGTAAATTTTACTTAAGTACTTCTAACTTCGAACAGTGTTGCCAGAATTTAAGAGTTCATATCTAATCAAAAATATTTAAAAAATACACAAGGTTTTGAACTTTTTTAAATAAAAAAACTTGGCACAATTTTGCAAAACAAAACAAAGAAAAAGTTAGTTTGCGAAACTGTGAAGAATTGCCCGACTGTATTTTTACGCAAATTTTTATCAATAATCAAGAGAAAAAAAAGGCAGTTTCGTCGTCACCACCCCAGCCGTAACTAATGTGACATAATCGATAGTGATTTCGTGCATTCATTACCGAACACCAAAACAGAGCTTACACATACTGGGGCTGGCTCTCACTCTAATTTGCCGGCTTTTTCCTCCAGCTATACTAAAAAGCTCAGTGAATCTGATTAGAAAGTGAAATGAGCCCGATACTGTTTAGTTTTTCTACCCGCAAGCATATTCAGACGTCACTCAGTTGGCAGTTTGCATAACGATTACTGCCAAAATCAACGCGATTCATTTGCGCGATATTTCACCGTTGATAAAGAGTGCTTTTTTGGTATGCATCAACGATTTTTAAGACACCAGTGGAAAACCAGTCATCCGACTAGATTCTCATCGAGCAGGGAAGGTTTGTTTTTTTGCTCTGGCTCATTTTCCACCCCTAAGTATTGAAAAAAAAAATTAGAGGAAGAAGCAAAAAAAGGCACTTCACGTTAACAAATCGACCAGTTAAATGCAACTTTTTTGTTGTGCTTACCGCACACTTATGTGCACTTTGTTGAAGTGTTTCTAGTGCAAGTTTGCTATCTTTTTATAGCTAACTATTTTTTTCTTACTTCAGTGCAGAAAATCAAACTCTCTATTTTGCTTTCATTTTTAAATTCTTGTTGAAATACCATTTTTTTCTGGTATTTCAAATAAATTAAAACAACGCCTGTTGAATTATGAAAAATAAAAAAAATAAAAAATAAAAAATGAAAAAAAAAATAAAAAAAGGAAGCATTGCAGGTTCTATAACAATGTTGACATACAACAAGAACAACAACAAAATTTGTTCATTGATTTCGAAATTTCATATCCAGAATCGGCCCAGTTGACGTTATCTAGTTTTTCTTTCAAATGGACATAAGAGCCATTTGTAAACGTAACTCAATTGTTTTTTTTCGCTACAATTGTCGAAAAATTCTTTTTTTCTTTTTTTTTTCTTCATTTACTTGGTTTTTTAGACACAAATACAAACACAGAAAAACAATTTGTAATATTTATCAGGAAATAATAAAATCTTGTGTCCAAAAAAAGTTGGTAAATAATCATCAGGTTCACATTTTAACACATTTTTTAGGTAATATTACTCAAAAAAACGTTACTTAATCAACCGTTAGGTGGTTGGTGCCTTCCTCTCATTTAAAGGGTAATGCTATCCAAACACGCTCGTGGGAAGGTCTTTTAATTACCTATCCAAAGATAGGTCGCATGATATATTTGGACAACGTTTTCATCAAAATATCTGAGATCTGGCCTCCAAAAAGTGTATAAATAACACTTAAGCGCATATAACATTTGATAGGGTTCTCAGATCTTCAATATTTTGAACGCGTTGGGAAGGTCTTTTGATTACCTGTTCAACGACGGGTTGCATGATAGATCCGGACAAAATTTTCATCATGATATCTGAGATCCGGCTTCCAAAAAGTGCATAAATAACACTTAAGTGCTAATAACTTTTGATAGGGTTGTCAGATCTGCAATGTATTGGTCGCGTTGGAAAGGTCTTTAAAATACCTTTCTAAAAATGTATAACATGCCGGGTTTTCTCACAAAAACCACCCTTTTTACATTCTTCCGGACTTTTGTTAAAATGGTTTTTTTAGCATAACTTTTGAAGTACTTAACTAAACTGCATAATTTTTAAAAGCGACTTATGGGACCCCAAAATCGATCGAATGACGCCAAAACGGACTAAATCGGTTCACCCAATGTCGAGATAATCGAGTGACAATTTTTTGATCAACATCCCACCACACACACAGACATTTGCTCAGAATTCGATTCTGAGTCGATAGGTATACATGAAGGTGGGTCTAGGAGTTATTGTAATTAGGGCAACACCAAGTGCACTGAAAGGGAAATGTAATGCGCCAAAACTTTGTCGGAAAGAGCAAAGCTGTAAAACTCAAATCTGAACAGTTATTAGCGATTTAAAAAACTATTTTTGTATGAAAATCATTTGCCTTGCGTACCAAAAAAAAAAAAAAAAAAACTACGACTCCAGTTTTTTTTATTTGAAACATTGTTATCAAGGGATTTTCAACAAAATCAGAACATTTTCAAATATAATTGTTTCAGGATTTGATTTGAGACTGCAAAAACTTGACATAATTGAGCTTAGTTGTTTTTATTTAATTTTAAGAATAGAGCTGAGTCACATGGGTGGAAGTTAATTTCAAAAAGAAGGTCTCGTACAGTACTGCCTCTAGCGGTGGAGAGCTGCAACAATTAGACAAGATTTTCTGCCAGATGAGATCGAGGGGTTTCAGAACTGTTAAATTTTCCTTCTTTCCAGTATAAAACAATCATATTTCAAAATTCATACCCCTCGTACATTGCTGCCCAGTAAAACTCTGGTATAAACCTGTCAAAACACCATCAAAGCAATCCATGGCTGAAACTAGAACTGTAAATCAAAACAATTGTCAAAATAAATCAAAAAAAAATGTTGGAAATGAAATTATTATTATAGATTGTTAAGTTTTAAAGCCATTTAACTAATTTAGGTTCATTACATTTTCTTTTATGTTTTCTATATTGGTTTCACGCAAGTATAACATCAAAATCAAACAAATTTTGCTAATGTCTTCGATGATTGGTCATTGGACAATCGTGTTCCTCCAGCTTAACGAGCTCAGGAACTTTTTCTATGTGACTCAAAGAAAGCTTGCGCGGTAAGATTTCGGTAATATTACTAGCTGAAATGCTCTGGTTGAAAATACATCTCAGCAGCGATAGAATAATTTGTCTTTTTTGTGCAAGATTGTTTGCATCCGTGAGCAGAGCTTGATTGTTTACGTTTGGTCGTTGGTCTGGTATAGTGAAAAATCTTTGGTCGCAGGATGCCATGACAATGTCGTGGACAAAATTCTTATTATACCAGTAGCCAAACATTTCCCGACCCACTTTTTGAGCGCGAATTTGTATGGAGTTCCACGTATGTGGCTGAGTCTTGCTTTTATTCAGAAAGCAAGTTTAACCGTTTTTTATTAGGGAAACCAATGTTTTTGTCAGAAATAGTAGTTTAGGGTGGTGCAAAATCTGGAATCTGAAAAAAGAAATTGTAAAAAAATTAAAATATCGTCAAAAAAAGAAAATGTTAAAGGTGAATTGCAACAGCAAATTAAAATTTTGAAGAAAAAAAATTACTTTTAGGAAAAAATTTAATATTTTTATTTTTAAAAACCTTTTTTTCGCTATTTTTTTTGTAGAAAACGCACCATTGAAACACATATTTTTGAAAACCTTACATAATTTCCTACAATTTTCTTTTTTATATTGTTGATTTGTGTAACAGCTTCCAAAATATTTTTTTGTGAAAAATTAGCTATTTTCAGTGTCACTCAATAAGCTAATATTTTTTTTTATTCGCAATATCAACTTAATTTCTGCTTTTTCCATTAAAAATAACTTCGATTTTAAAAATCAAGCCCAATATTTTAAATTTCAGGAAAAATTGTTTTAGCCGAAAATTTCATAAAAGTTTATTTTTTTTAATTTAAAATTGAACAAATTGTTTCCGAGTTATTGCTCACTTGAAAACTGATGGCTCATTTGATGGCAGTGAGGAAAACTCTTTTTTCACACAATTTTAACTTAATGAGGTTGCATTTCAACAATCAGCAGAGTCTGATGAACAAAGCAAAACAAAGAAAATTGTTGGACATTTTCTTAGGGTTTCAACAATTTTGTTTGAATGGGTAATTTTTCCACTTACACAAAAATGACGATAATTTACATGGGACAACTATTAACAGGGTGGCCACTCAAGTCGGGAATATGAGTAAATTCGGGAAGTTAGGTTTTTTTTTGTCAAAAAGTTGGGAAAATTATAGGAAAAAATATTTTCTGTTTTTTTTAACTATGGCCGATGCAAATATTTTTAAATTTTTTGTCCCTCAGCTCTGACCGGGGTCGAGGGGAGGGGAAAAAATAAAAAAAAATATAATTATTTAAATAGCAATCCACAGTCTCATAATTTGAATGCAAAAAGTTCAGTTGTTTTGTCATCATTAGTTTAAAAAAAGTAAGATTTGACGAAAACAAAAAAAAACAAAAATAGCGAAAAAAAACTTTTTGCGATACTAAACATCGAAAATTTTCAAAAAATAAAAAGATGTTTAAATCAACCCAAACATGCTAAAAATGATTTTAAACGCAGGGGAATGTTGGGGGAATGCATTTTAAATCAATTTCAGCTGATTGCACTTACATTTCTATTGAAATTTTAAAGTTTTTTGAAAAAAAAAATTTGCCCCCTGATTTTTCGGGCCAACTTTGAAGGGGGGTGACAAAAAACTTAATTAAAATTTGTACCAGCCTAATTTTGAGATATTTTGTTCAGTTTTCAATTCAATTACTCTAAATTGGTTTTGAGCTCTTAACAACCAATTCATGGTTCTTTGCACTATTTAAATCTTTTAATTTTGGTGTTGATTCGAATTTGGAATAATTTAGTGTTCAGTTCTTTACTATTGTCCCAAAACACCTTGAATCAAAAATATATCAACTGACAGATGTGTAGAATGTAGATTAAGGTTGGATTAGGGTTGAAAATTCATCGGAAAAACTTGACAAGCAAATGAAATTCGAACGTTTCTCGTGTGGTTTTGGTGATGATTTTTTAAAATGATTATTTAACTTTTTTATAAATTCTGGTCATTACAAATATATTTAAATAATTCGTCTCTTAAAAATATGCTTTAAATTAGAGGTAAAGTTTTGGATTTTCCATTGAAATAAAATTGAAAACTTCAAAACACTGTCAAATTAATAAGTCAAAATTAACATTAATTTAAATCAAATACACCGCATTGCACAGTGGTCCAGATCGCAAAATTAAGTGGAAAACGGATTTTCCGAAAAATGGTGAAGTTTTGGAGCTTTGGTGTCTTCAGAAGAGTTGTTGCAAATGAAAAGGGGCAACTTTTGGTTTGGTTGAAAATTAGGGTGGTTCACGATTAGGGTGATTTTGAAAATCTAACTTTTCAGGAATATTTTTGGGATTTTTTTCGTCTTCTAGAAAGTTGTTGAGCTTGCCAATTCAAGCAACTTTGTCGAAGACACCAAAATTTTATCTCGTAATCTACGCCTTCTACGACCAAATTAATAGAAAGCATCTGAGCAAACCCTCAAAAATCAGTTTTTTAACGTGGCAATTCAGGGTTAAGTTTTAGAGAAAAGTGGTATTCGGGGCAATTTTTAGAGCTCTAAAAAACAAACATTTTTATTATCTAACAAGTCAATTTGGACTTAAGGGTCAAAAGTTACAGCGATTTTAAGGTAAAAAAGATGCAAATTTAAAACTTAAATATCTCGAAATGGCGCAAGCCAAATTTTAAGCACTAGGTTGCATTTGAAAGAGGAGATCCAGCATCCAGGAGATCTGCCCTCAGAATTGACCCAAAGTGTCGAAAAATCGATTTTTGGTCATATTTTGGGTTTAAATGATAATTTTACAAGGAAACCCAAAATATGACAAAAAATCGATTTTTCGACACTTTGGGTCAATTCTGAGGGCAGATTCAGATTCAGCGGGCAAAATTACATGGAAAAAAATATATTTGGACAATTTCCGAAGTTTGTTAGGGTGGTCCCATAAGGTTTTCCCTTGAAAATTAGATTTTTTCAAATGAAAATATCTCGAGTTTAAAGAAAAACACCCCTGAGATTTTTTCAGCGTTTGTAGTGCTGGATCTCCTTTCAAATGCAACCTAGTGCTTAAAATTTGGCTTGCGCCATTTCGAGATATTTAAGTTTTAAATTTGCATCTTTTTTACCTTAAAATCGCTGTAACTTTTGACCCTTAAGTCCAAATTGACTTGTCAGATAATAAAAATGTTTGTTTGCCTTTTAGAGCTCTAAAAGTGCCCCGAATACCACTTTTCTCTAAAACTTAACCCTGAATTGCCACGTTAAAAAAACTGATTTTTGAAGGTTTGCTCAGATGCTTTCTATAAATTTGGTCGTAGAAGGCGTAGATTACGAGATAAAATTTTGGTGTCTTCGACAAAGTTGCTTGGATTGGCAAGCCCGTCAACTTTCTACAAGACGAAACAAACGAAGTTGACTTTATAGCTGTCGGCCACCATTGCTACACCCAAACGAAAAATATATCTCAAAATCTGCAACAGTGGATTTGCTGCACAAAATGTTATATTTTATAACATTTTTTGCAGCAAGCCCATAGATCATTTTTGCCCGCGTGTAAACACTTCAGCGATCTGCAGTTCTCACCAACACATAGAATGCTGGCGCGTCCCCGAGCAACACTCTAGAGAGAACATTATGTTCGCGCTCTGTCCCTCACAATTCATCAAGCGTCCATGGCGCGGTGGTAGCGTGTCGGATCAGCAACCTAGAAGTTGATGGTTCAATCCTCGTTCTGTTAAGATTTTTTTCTGCAATACAATCAATCTGCCGTCGGTAATGTCGATAATTGTCGGTAACGGGCAAAAATGTCATACCCCTATATCGCAAAAAATGCATGAGGACAGTTTTCATGCAGATTCTGATATACTTTCATGCCGCCATGTATCACAATCATGCGACCGCCAGTTGGGTGTAGTACCAACCACTAGTGTATTCCTTTTTATCTACAAGGACTTCGCCGCCCTGGGCTCCTAAGTGTATGAAAGTATGGTACGGAGCGACGGCGCCGAATACCGATATTTACACAAAGAATTTTAGAGCGCCCGCCGCGGGATTCGAACCGTCGACCTCTGGATTGAGAGTCCAGTGCGCGGACCGATTGACCCACACGGGCGGGACTCTGACGAAGACGAAAAAATTCCCAAAAATACTCCTGTAAAGTTAGATTTCGATTATCACCCTAATCGTGAACCACCCTAATTTTCAACCAAACCAAAAGTTGCGCCTTTCCATATGCAACAACTCTTCTGAAGACACCAAAGCTCCAAAACATAACGATTTTTTGGAAAATCCATTTTCCACTTAATTTTGCGATCTGGACCACTGTGCAGTGCGGTAAACTGAAATTTACTGAATTCGGTAAAAACTTACCGAAATTCGGTAATGAAGTTTTTAATTGCTTATCGTACAACCGAAATTCGATCAAATTTTGTTCATTTTTACAGATTGTTTACCGATTTAAATTTTTAAAAATTCTAAGTGTGAAAGAATGCAAAAAAAAATGAAAGTACGATTGAAAAATAAATAACTTGCAAAACAGTTAACAAGAGATCCAATTCAATCAGGTTCAAACTTGAATCATCAATCAAGTTCCATTCATTTGAACCTGTTTTTGCTGGTCTTTGCAAAAAATTTGCCCCATTGTTATGAGCTTTCCGTCGATTTTGGAGGAAGCATACCTTTACAAAAAGCTCTTTCAAGTTCAACCTTCAAGGTCCCTCACCGCACCTTAAAATTATCCAAACATTCAAAACAGAGGCCGAAAGATCAACGAAAATTTTCACTTTCCGCGTGCTTTTTTTTTACGCTGCAAAAATTTTCGCGCTCCAAAAACGCGCCCTCATGAATAATGAAACCCGTTTTTGTGTGCGTATGAACGTTTCGATTAGATTTCGTCTTTCTAGGTCAAACCAGTTCCGGCCTCGCCGGAAGAAGAAAAAGGACAGATTATAACCTTTTTGTTAATTCGGGGGCTCTGGCCTTGGTACAGGTGAAAGTGGATTTTTCTTTGACTTGTTAATCATATGTTGATCACCTTTTGGGTTGGGCTGCAGAAGAAGCTCATTGTTGATTCATCTGATTATGAGGTGTGAGCTTTTTTTTTGTTACCTGGAAAGTTCAAAATAAGAAATCTTCAGCCTGCCTTTTTTTTTGGTTACGCACCTGCAAGCATGAAAAATTCATTTCTTTTCTGGTTTACGTGTTGCATTTTTGGCAAATCAGTAAATTTTTAGGTTCGCTAACCTGGCTTGAAAAGCAACTGCCAAATAAAACTGGCATACTTCAGATTCGATACATCGAGAAGAAATTCAAGCTTTGGGGAAAAGTTTACAAGTTAACAAACCTAAACTGCAATTTTGAGATTTAAATAAAAAGTGCAGGAATATCACGTAGCCTCCATGGGTGGTCCCAATTCAGTCACTATTATTCAAATTTACCTACTCATCACTCAAAACGCAGCAAAAACACTACTCATCAAATAGGTTTTGCAATTGGACACGTTTCGGCCCAAGTTGATGTACTCAAACATCTTGAAATTTCTGCCAATCATTTGTAACCGGCCCAAAAAAACGCCCACTAATTTTGTTTTTTTGTCTTTGCCCAAAATTGCACGCAAATTCGCATCGATTGCACTCTTATTTTGAATTACACGAGTTTGTTTTTTTTTTGTCTTGAAGTTGGCAATAAGCCGGTTTCGGTTTCTCATCTTTGAAATTTAGCCGGCAAGCTGAGACCACCAGCGCATGATCTGTTGATGTTGCGGACCATGGCCGTGTCGTGGAAATAATAGCTGGTGGTGTTAAACACCTGTTGTTTTAGTGTTGGAAACAGCTTTTTTTTTTGCTTTTGCGTGATTTGGCGGTAAATTTCAAGGCAAAAGCATTAACTCTGCGAGCGTGACGTGATTTGAGATGACAGTTTGAAAATTGGCAAAAATACTGTTTTTTGCTAAACTTTTGACAATTTTGTATCAATTTTGTCTCAATTTTGTCTCAATTTTGTATCAATTTTGTCTCAATTTTGTCTAAGTTTTGTCTCAATTTTGTCTCAATTTTGTCTCAATTTTGTCTCAATTTTGTCTAAATTTTTTCTCAATTTTGTCTCAATTTTGTCTAAATTTTGTCTCAATTTTGTCTCAATTTTGTCTAAATTTTGTTTCAATTTTGTCTCAATTATGTCTCAATTTTGTCTAAATTTTGTCTAAATTTTGTTTCAATTTTGTCTCAATTTTGTCTCAATTTTGTCTCAATTTTGTCTAAATTTTGTCTCAATTTTGTCTCAATTTTGTCTCAATTTTGTCTCAATTTTGTCTCAATTTTGTCTCAATTTTGTCTCAATTTTGTCAAATTTGTCAATTTTGTCAATTTTGTCAATTTTGTCAATTTTGTCAATTTTGTCAATTTTGTCAATTTTGTCAATTTTGTCAATTTTGTCAAATTTTTTCAATTTTGTCAATTTTGTCAATTTTGTCAATTTTGTCAATTTTGACAATTTTGACAATTTTGTCAATTTTGTCAATTTTGTCAATTTTGTCAATTTTGTCAATTTTGTCAATTTTGTCAATTTTGTCAATTTTGTCAATTTTGTCAATTTTGTCAATTTTGTCAATTTTGTCAATTTTGTCAATTTTGTCAATTTTGTCAATTTTGTCAATTTTGTCAATTTTGTCAATTTTGTCAATTTTGTCAATTTTGTCAATTTTGTCAATTTTGTCAATTTTGTCAATTTTGTCAATTTTGTCAATTTTGTCAATTTTGTCAATTTTGTCAATTTTGTCAATTTTGTCAATTTTGTCAATTTTGTGATTTTTGTGATTTTTGTATTTTTGTATTTTTGTATTTTTGTATTTTTGTATTTTTGTATTTTTGTATTTTTGTATTTTTGTATTTTTGTATTTTTGTATTTTTGTATTTTTGTATTTTTGTATTTTTGTATTTTTGTATTTTTGTATTTTTGTATTTTTGTATTTTTGTATTTTTGTATTTTTGTATTTTTGTATTTTTGTATTTTTGTATTTTTGTATTTTTGTATTTTTGTATTTTTGTATTTTTGTATTTTTGTATTTTTGTATTTTTGTATTTTTGTATTTTTGTATTTTTGTATTTTTGTATTTTTGTATTTTTGTATTTTTGTATTTTTGTATTTTTGTATTTTTGTATTTTTGTATTTTTGTATTTTTGTATTTTTGTATTTTTGTATTTTTGTATTTTTGTATTTTTGTATTTTTGTATTTTTGTATTTTTGTATTTTTGTATTTTTGTATTTTTGTATTTTTGTATTTTTGTATTTTGTATTTTTGTATTTTTGTATTTTTGTATTTTTGTATTTTTGTATTTTTGTATTTTTGTATTTTTGTATTTTTGTATTTTTGTATTTTTGTATTTTGTATTTTTGTATTTTTGTATTTTTGTATTTTTGTATTTTTGTATTTTTGTATTTTTGTATTTTTGTATTTTTGTATTTTTGTATTTTTGTATTTTTGTATTTTTGTATTTTTGTATTTTTGTATTTTTGTATTTTTGTATTTTTGTATTTTTGTATTTTTGTATTTTTGTATTTTTGTATTTTTGTATTTTTGTATTTTTGTATTTTTGTATTTTTGTATTTTTGTATTTTTGTATTTTTGTATTTTTGTATTTTTGTATTTTTGTATTTTTGTATTTTTGTATTTTGTATTTTTGTTTGTTACAACTTCATTTCGGAGTTTCTAGAAACCTCCAGACATAAAAAAACATCACCACGTGTGACTTCAAGTGCGGAAACACGTGTTCAACCCATTCTTTGCCAAACTGTCTCAAGAAACACGTGTGAAAATACTTGGAATTTTTTGATAAAACCCCCCAATCCATCGCAGACACACTCTCTTCTCTCGAAAACTTCACGTGCTTATCGAGTGTTTATCTGTTCACGTTTCTTCGCTTGAACCCCCTCGCTATAAAATCTCAGAATGACCCATTTTGGACCCAAATTGGGTTAACCGTTGGCCGGCCGCTCGCTCGGTTCCGATGGCCAGACGTTCGTGGCCTTGAGATGATCATGAATTCAATCTACGAGAAGCAGAAGATGGCGAAGAAGAAAGTATGCTAATTACCAGTCTCTCACTTCTGCACTTGAGCAAAGTTTGATTTGGAGAGAGGGGTGGGTCTGAGGTTATTAATTGCAACCTCACAACCACAACCGTAAGACTGAGAGAAGAGGGGCTGTGGTCATAATTGAGAGATGATCGATGCTGATTGAGGCAGTGATTGATTAATGATGGTAATTTTTTTTTGCTATCTTCCTTATCTTTGCCCTGTTGAAGAGGGACACAAGCAGGACATTGGCTCTTCTCAAAATTCCTTGAAAATAGGTTTCGTTTTAAACGGCTTGCAACACTGCCATGTGATTTTTTCCCTTTGTCCGTGTCGACCTTAGGTCATACGACCATAGATCATACGACCGTAGGTCATACAACCTTAGGTCATACGACCTTAGGTCATACGACCTTAGGTCATACGACCTTAGGTCATACGACCTCAGGTCATACGACCGTTTCTTATGTCTTTACGACCTTTTGTCCTTATAACCTTATGTCCAACGACCTTATGACCTACATCCTTTTAACCTTTTGTCCTCCCGACTTTTTTTTCTTTCAACCTCATGTTTTCTCCTGACAATACATATAACCTATAAACAAATAAATGAACCAAAACAAAACAAGATTCAGATTGTTCTCGAACAAATTGCACTCATTGTTTTGCGCATTTTTCAAGAATTTCAATTGCAAAGCAATTACTTACCTACCTCTCTTGACTGACCTAATCCAACAAACGAGCGCAGAACCCCCACAGCAAACCTTCTCACACCTTCTGAACGAGCTGGGAAAAAGAAAGAAAAGAAATACAAAACGACCCGTTCACACATAACTTGGCACCAATCTGTCATATTTCATCAAGTTTCTTGCGGGGGAGATTTTTCCGCTAGGTGGCGGCGCAACCACTAAACGAACAATTATGTGACCACTGTGGAGTTGGTTTTGTTTTTGTTTTTGAGGGCAAACCTATCAACATTGAAACAGTTTAGGGAAAAACAATGAAGTGGAATTTACGCCCTCTTTTACGTCAAAACTGGTGAATATTTATGAGGGCGCGTGCGCCATCTCGCGGCATTTTTTTTGTAAATTTGTCTAATAAATCTTTTTTCTCTCATATTTTGACAGAACTACAAGGAAAAGGACGGCGGCAAGGTGGTGGTGTACACGACCAGCATGGGCATCGTCCGGGAGACGTACACCAAGTGTGCGAACGTGAAGCAGATCCTGCGGACGCTGCTCGTCAAGTTCGAGGAGCGGGACGTGTTCATGAGCAGCGACTACCAGCAGGAGATCAAGGACCGGATGCAGAGCGAGCTGATCCAGGTGCCGCAGGTCTTCGTGGACGGGCAGCACGTGGGGGTGAGTCGTCGCAAGTTGCTTGGAGAATTTCCCTTATCCTCTGAAAAAAGTGGTTTTCATTCTCGTAACAAGTGCTACCATCTTCGGTAATTCAATCCAATCTCAAACCCTGTCTCATTTGCAACTGCAACTGTCTGAGCTGTCTACAACCCAGTAGAAGATATTACGTTTCCACGGTGGTGGTCACGACAAAAGGTTAGGGTGGCCCTCGGCTGCAGCATCTCATTACCCAGCGATGTAGAATTACGTGTGAGGTTATGACATTCCCTTCCAAGCCGTAGAAGCCCAAATGGAGGCACCATTCGTCGTCGTCGTCGTGTGTGGTGCTTTTGAAGGACAGACGACTTCTTCGCAAGAGGGTTCAACTCGGTTCTCATGTGCTCAAGTAAAATTGCGAGGAAGTCATGTGATCGGTGATATGCGCAGCAAATTTAAAAGGTTTTGAGAAGATCCTCTTCTCAGAGCAGGTGGTCATGTCGCGTTTTTTAATGCAGAACCAAAGTAGCAATAATTGCGCCATACACCCGTAATGGCCTAAACTGTGTGTACAGAATGGTCCAGCTGCTTTGCAAGATCATCATCATCAGCAAGTTGAGATGACGCTGCAAAAAGTTCTTTACAAGTGGAGGATGGTTGATCAGTGATGTGATACTTTGTGTGCAGTTGGATGGTCTCACGATGCCGAGCAAGGACTTGACCTTAATTGTTTTATTCTATTATAGAGAAATCTTGATCTGATGTGCTTTATTATTCAATAATTACATGTTCCTTTACAAGTAATGATCAACACGATTTAGTTCAATGACTTCGTCTCTCAATTTATCAATTTATATCAATTTATCAAGTTATCAATTTATTAATTTATCAATTTATCAATTTATCAATTTATCAATTTATCAATTAAAAAAAAATATTTTTTTTGTTTCTTAAATTTAAAATTTTTAATGTTATAATTTTATAATAATATTCTTTTTGTTTATTTATCAATTTTTAATTTTTCAATTAATTTTTTTATGTTCAGTTTTCAAATTAAAAAAAAATATTCTCTTTTCTTGATTTATCAATGTACTAGTTTAGGCTGGTACAAATTTGATTTAAAGTTTTTATCTCCCCCCTTCAAAGTTGGCCCGAAAAATCATGGGGCAAAAACAATTTTTTTAAACTTCAAAATTTTAATGGAAATTTAAGTACAATCAGCTGAAATCAATTTAAGATGCGTTTCCCTGTGTTTAGAATCATTTTTAGCATATTTGGGATAATTTTTAAAATCTAAAAAACTTTTGAAAATTTTTGATGTTTAAGTTTTTTTTCGCTTTTATTTCGTCAAATCTTACATTTTTTGAAAATTAATGATTGCAAAACAACTGTACTAGTGTAAATTGCATTTCAGACACTTTTTCCATGCAAATGCTGAAACATAGGTTTGTTATTTCAATATTTATATTTTTTTTTTTTGCTCGCCTCCTCGACCCCGGCCAGAGCCGAGAGACAAAAACTTTAAAAAATATTTGCATCGGCCTTATCAAATAAAAAAAATCACTTTTTTCGGAGTTTAAATTCTTTTTTTTTATTTAGGAAATTTTATTTTCTTTAATTAAATTTTTTTTCTTTGGATTTTGCCATTTAATTTGTTTCTAATTTTATTTTCCAAGCAGGATTTTTTAATGTTTTGTATTTTGATTTTTTTTATAATTAATTTATTAACAGATTCTTTCGAAAAAAATCTATTCACATTTTGAAAACCACGACCAAACGTTGAAACAATTGTCGCGAGATTTCAAAGCGCCATTTAAATGAATGTAGAAATATACAACTGCTTTGAATGAGTGCTGATAAGTTCAACATTTCAGAACTCAAAATAGTGCTTTGAAGGACACACGGAAACTCAAAATAGTAGTTTATGCTACAAGTTGCAAAAAGAGGATTTTTTCAGCACGAGTCGTAAATTTATCCAACGAGGTTCACCGAGTTGAATAAATACGAAGAGTGGTGAAAAAATCAAGTTTTGCAACGAGTTCCATACAAATTTTTTTGCAATTCCAAAAAACACCCATTGAGTGGAATTATAAGTCAAATGTTCATGTATTTTGTCAAATAACCGTTTAACACAAAATAATGTTGAAAAGTATTACTTTTCGAAACAAGTGCTGAAAAGTTCAACTTTTCAGCACCCATTTCAGTGCTGAAAAGTAGAACTTTTCAGCATTTATTTTGAAAAGTGTTGCTATTCGATTCTGTTATGTTTGGTACAGAAAAGTAGGCTTTTTCGTCGTTCAAGAATGACAGGAAAAGTAAGTAGTTTCACGACGGAATTGCAAAAATAGTTTCAAAGTGTTTTTTTTTCGAAAATATTTTTTTTCCAAAATTAAAACTCTTTGCCAATTTTTAAGCCCATCCCTTTTTAGCTCTCGTTGCACAGATCAAAAATATTAAAACAAAAATGGGAAATCGTTTTCAAGCTATAAAATCTGCCCAGTATTGCATAAATGTCCCAACAACTAAAAGTAAAAATTGTAAATTTGGCAGTTCGAGCGAAAGTGAACCAGAATGATCCAGATTGTCAATCATGAACATGAATAACATTATTTTTAAGGAATAGTTTTCACGAATTCATTTTTTTTCACGAAAGCATGACAAATTATCAAAAGTGTGTTCCATGAATTCGTTACCCGGACAGACGGTAATAACAAAATTCATGCCATTTCAATAACAAATAATTATAAATAACAGAAAATAACAGAAAATGTTATGGAATTGTTCCATTTTTGTATAAAGTTTAATAACAGTTTATGTTATCATAACAAAATTTGTTATTGGTCTGATATTGGTTGAGAGCAGCGATGGAATAATCATCATCAATAGAAAATCTCTGGACGTTCATCAAGAGAAAAAATCCGAAGGGAGCATGGCTCTCCTCTCTCGCGCACGAAAGATCGGTAAAAAGAATCTAAAAAAATCATCATCTTGATTATTCGGTGGAACATCTTTTTCACTACTACACTTGCAAGTGTAACGTCACACGTCGAAAAATGACCGGTCACATTTTGTAGATGGGCAATGTGTGTAATTTGTTGTGTTTGAAATAAATATTTTTAAGTGGTGCTGACAAGGAAATTCACAAAAAATCATCAGCAGATTGATTATCTTGGAGAAGTTCGGGAGCGATTTTCTTTTGCGTGATTTGCCTCCTCTCTCTTTCGAGGGTGAAGAAAGTTCGCAAGCGAAAAAGTTTTTTTTGCGATTATTCCATCCCTGGTTGAGAGTCAAAACAACTTTGGAATAACATTTTTTGTTATGGAAGAATAACTCCAACTGTTATTGGGATGATTGGATTAGTTGTTAAAATAACAAAAAATAATGACAAAGATTTGTTCGAAGAATAACTAAAAATGTTATTAGTCTGTTATTACAATAACAATCCAATAACAAAAAAAAAAAAAATCATAGCGACGAATAACAAATCTTGTTATAAATAACATAAAATGTTATTGGCCTAGTATTTTCAAATATCAAAAAATGTTATTCTCAAGTTATTTCCGTCTGCTCGGGTATGAATCCGTTCATGAATTTGAGATCATTAAATCGTGTTTTTTACGAACTCACGAATTTATTTCATGAATTCATGAATAATATTCATGAATTCGTAAATGGTTGTTCACGAATTCATGAATAGAGTTGTCATGTTATGATTAAAATTAATAAATTCACGACAACCAGTTTCATTAAAAAATTAACTAAATTATTCATTAGTTCATTAATCTTGTTTCGGGATGACTTTTTTCAGTGAATAAAGAATGTGGTTCTATCATTGCAAAAATAACCAAAAACCATGGGGAAAAATATGGTCCTCTGGGAAAAAAAGTTTCAATGTTAAGATTTTTTAGTTTTTTGACTGACAGAAAATTCAATCTCAATCCGTAACATGATAGGCATTTACCTCCCAACTGCACCCAACTTAAAACTAGTTTTTTATTGCTGCATTGTGTGCGTGTTGCAAAAGTCAACGTCAAAGTTGGTGTGTTACCCCCTTTGAAACCCCCTCCCGTGTAATGACGCGAGCAATCAAACTGCAATCAAGGCTCGGATTTTTATCGCTCCTTTTAGGGGGAAATGTGTCTCACCCTCGAGCCTCTTTTTATCTGGATCTGAAAATTAATTGCAAGAAAATCGTTTCTTTCAAATCGTGATCACGTGGGGGAGCGCCCCGGCGAAGGCAATGTGGTTGATCGTCATGGGTTAACTTTCAATTAATTATGTTTATTTATTTTTATAAGTTTGATTCTGTCTTTTTGAAACTTTTTTTCCCCAAATTTTGAAAATAAATTTATTTCTTAAAAAAAAATGCGAAAGTTTTCCAATATTTTCAGTAGATTAAAAAAAAACAGTTTTATATAACTTATTAGCCATTTACTAAAAAAAACAGTTGTAAAAACTATTATGATACCTCTTAACCAAACAATCGAAAAAAAACTAATCCAATTAACAGCCTTGTTGTTGTCATTTGACAGCCAATCAAATGCAGCTCAACTAACGGTTCATTGGCTCTCCAATCAACAACAAAAAAAAGCAAAAAAAAACCCATCATCACCTTAACGGAGAGCCCCACCGTTCAACAGAGAACCAGTTCCTAATTTACAACCATTTTAAACGTGAAACAGCAAAAAAAAAAGATCAAATGCACCTGTCTTGCAGGAGAGCAAAGCCTTAATGACAATTAAGATAAGCTTGGCGAGCTGGCTACTGCAAAGAGTTTAACGATCTTGCTGCCGGTTTTTCGCACAAAACTTGAACGCAACTTCCACCACCACCTTCCTAATGGTCATTTTCAAACCGTCTGCGACGGTGATGAAAACTTGTTTTAGATTTTTCCTCACTCTCGCTCTTCCAAATTTCAAATCGATCGACCTTTCATCGTTTTGATTTAGAGGCTTTTTGTTTTTGATTCGTGGTAAAAAGAAATTTGAATGGCAATAAATTTGGGGATTTTCACGATTGTCTGTTTTTGTTTTCAAGATATTGCTGAATGGTAGGAAACTTTTTAACTTTAGGAGATCAATTAAACAGTGGTATTTAATTTGTACCAAAAAAAAAAAAAAAAGGGAAAAGGCTGAAAGAAAATTAAACAATAAAGTAAGGTAGATGTTCCTGTATTAGATCAATAAAAGAATGGTTATTTTTTTCGTTTGATAAACAATAAAAAATCATTTATTCTCTCGAAAAAAAGTAAAAAAAATAAAAAAAATACTCTTTCCATTTTCTGCGGAAAATTCCTAGCCAGTAGAATATTTTAGCTAATGAGTAATTCTGTTATATTTTCTATTTATGTAAAACTTCGCCATGCCATTTGCTGAAACCATTTTGAATTATAAGTTTTTTCATACAAGTCTCCATACAATTTTGCGAGCTCGTCTTACAAATTGGGTTTGTGAATATTCGAAAATCTGTACCTTGAGAAGGAATTGTCTGATCGATTTGGTGTCTTGGGCAAACTTGTAGGTTGTGGTTAGGACGTCCCAGAAAAAAAATCGGAGCTATACAAAATATCACCAAAAATTTTACATTCGGAAGCCAAATCCTTTTAGTCAAATTTGAATAGTTGATTTCCTATTGAATTGCAAAATGCAATTTTTTCAATATTTCTCCCCCACCATGTTGACCGCTATCTTGGATTTACAAATTCTTTATAAATGGGTCATACTTAAGCTCGACAATCAAAAATAAGACAACGAAGAAAAAAATTGTGATTCGATTAACCGAAGTGAAATTTTTCCAATGGCTTCGGATAATCGAGTCTGGACTGTGCAACATTTATATATTATTTTTAAGATCAAAAATCAAACAGCATCACTTACATTTTTTTGAGAATTTCTCCGTTTTGAAACGTTTCAGCTTTTACGAAAAGCTTGTAATTTTTTTATTTTTTTTTTATTATTCAGACTTTTTTTAGAGCTTAAAATTTGCGAAAAAATATTCTCTCAATAAGCCGTAAATTTTCAACTGACGATATCTTGGAAAGTTTTGGTTTGATTTTCAATATTATTAAAACTCATTTTTTCAACATTGAAAATCAAACCAAAACTCTTCAGTTAACCCTCTACTGCCCAAATTTTTTTTTCGAAAATTTTTATTTTTCCCGTGTTCAGGAGGTCATTTTGAGCAACTTTTGTTCTACGAAAAACTTTACTTCTCTTGTTTTATGTTTTTCTTGTTTTATTTTTAGTATTTTAATTTACATTTATCTTTTTTAGTCTATGTTTGTTTTTGGTAGTATTATATTATACCACCTAATATAATTACATTTTGCCTATCTAATTTTTTCACGTTTTTACAGTCACTTTTTCAATTTTTTGCTTGTTTTTCACATTTTCTACTATAGAATGGCACCATCATCATTTAAATTGCAAACAAATGCGTAGAGGCATAGCCTGGGACACTACAAAAATTACTGCATACTTCTTTTTTACTGAAAATATAGGAAATGTTAGTAAAAAACACAGCCAAAGTTGACCCCTAAAAAAATTACATTTTTATAAACATTGGCAAAGTCACATAAAACAAGTTAAACTTCCAACCCTAAAATTTTCTAAAATTTTAAGAGTTCTTCTTTCCAATGCTTTTTAAAGATCAAAAATCGTTTG
Source organism: Culex pipiens pallens (assembly GCF_016801865.2). Lineage (NCBI taxonomy): Eukaryota > Metazoa > Arthropoda > Insecta > Diptera > Culicidae > Culex > Culex pipiens. The sequence continues at coordinate 16,035,706 of NC_068937.1, forward strand.
GAAAATTGATTTTTGGCGATTTTTTAGATCGAAGCCCGTCTAAAGGCGGGGTTAGGTTGTAGAGGGTTAAAAAATGATCCATTGCGAATTTGGCGCCATTCTCTAGCCAATGTTCTCACCTGAGTTTTATATTTTTGCCCGGATTGAATTAAAAAAAACATATTTCGGTATAGAAATTCATATTTGGTTGTGAAAATAGTGGAGCAGCTGAATACTTAGTGATCGATGTTATTTCAAATTATTCCTTTTACAATTAATTATTGGACATGTATCAGCTTAGATTTGGAATACGTCTAGTTCTTGAAATATGTTTGTTTTAATATATAGATGTTCAGAAGATTGAAACAGGAAAATGAAATTTTGGGGTGATTCCACGATTATTTTCGTTTCAAATTTTTGTGGAAGTTGCCTATACTGTTGCCAAAAGTCTCACGAAAAATGATGATGGACATTTAAAAATTGTTGTTTTTAAATCAAAATTTAAAAGCGAGAATCAATTTCCCAGTCAATTTTAAATTTTTTTTGTGGTTTGAAAACAAAAAAAAACGTTTTTGTAAATTATTTTTGTATTTTTTAGGAAAGTTTTATCCTCCTTTTACAAAAAACATGAACGAATAAAAAAAATCCTTCAAATTCGACTTTTGAACTTCCAAATAATAACATATTTTAGAAGCTGCGTGTTTTTTTTTCTTTCTGCGCTTTTTTCAGAGAGCCCATCAAATTTTCAATACCTTTGGTTTCTAGATACAGCAATATTTAAATTAAGAAATACAAGTATATTTAAATAGCTAACGCCCTTCTCAAATGTTATTCTCGAGTGCAACTGGCTCCTTATACACAGCAAAAAAAAAAACGATGGTAAAATCGCATGCAAAAGCATTAAACACTGCATGTACAATTTTTGTAAACATGAAAAAAAAGTTGCAACCTACGGGATTAAAACCCAGCACCATCAGTAAGGACTCGCGCCTTAGCCCACTCGGCCATCAGACCGATGAAAAGCTGTCAGGATAAACGCATATTTGAGCTTGACATCACGGTCAATTAGGTTTCCCATACTGATGGGCTACATATTTAAGGGTGTAAAATTACATAAAATTTCATTAAATAATGCAAAAAAAAAATTTTAAACCCAGGCATTTTTTACTTTATTTGCTGTATACAGTCATGCCTCGGTTTTGCACGCCTCGATTTTGCACTGCCCCGGTTTTGCACCGTTCAGCTGCCTCGGTTAAGCACGGCCCCTGAAGCACAGTGCTTATGGGTTTTTGGCTATATGGGAGATATTGGCTTTAATCGTACGACAACAACATCACAAAATTATAGTGTTTTGGAATCGGGATGATGTCAGTTATCCATTAAAATTATTATTTCATGAAAATTTTCACAAAAATACGTATTTTTCCTGTATTTTGAAAATGCATTTTTTTTCTCTAAAGAATCCAAAAATATATTGTTATTGCAATATGGGTATCGAATGATCAGGTTTTTTCATACATTTCGGATGTAATAACAACATTTTTAGAAAATACTCCAAATTTTCACTAAACCACGTTTTTTCGAAAAAAATACTCAAAATTTCAATTTTTACAATATGGGTATCAAACGATCGGGATTTTTTCATACATTTCGAATGTAATTACAACATTTTTTCGAAAATACTCAAAATTTTCACAAAACTACGTATTTTCGAAAAAAAAATACTCAAAATTTCCGTTTTTACAATGTGGGTATCAAACGATCGGGATTTTTTCATACATTTCGAATGTAAAAACAATATTCTTTGAAAATACTCCAAATTTTCACAAAACTACGTATTTCCGAAAAAATACTCAATATTTCCGTTTTAACAATGTGGGTATCAAACGATCGGGATTTTTTCGAAAATTTCGAATGTAATAACAACATTTTTTGAAAATACTGAATTTTTTCACAAAACTACGAATTTTCGAAAAAATACTCAAATTTCCGTTTTTACCATGTGGGTATCAAACGATCGAGATTTTTTCATACATTTCGAATGTAATAACAACATTTTTTGAAAATACTTAAAATTTTCACAAAACAACGTATTTTGAAAAACTTCTCAAATTTCAGTTTTTACAATATGGATATCAAATAATCGGTATACCTATTGTAAAAAACGGAAATTTGGAGTATTTTTTCAAAAATACGTAGTTTTGTGAAAATTTTGAGTATTTTCATTTTTTTTTAATAACTTTCGAAATGTATGAAAAAATCCCGATCGTTTACCTACATTTTAAAAACGAAAATTTTGAGTATTTTTTTTCAAAAATACTTAGTTTTGTGAAAATTGCGAGTATTTTCAAAAAATATTGTTATTACATTCGAAATGTAGGAAAAAATCCCCCCCCATTGTAAAAACGGAAATTTTGAGTATTTTTTTCGAAAATACGTAGTTTTGTGAAAATTTTGAGTATTTTCAAAAAATATTGTTTTTACATTCGAAATGTTTAAAAAACCCGATCGTTTGATACCCACATTGAAAAAACAGAAATTTGGATTTTTTTTTGAAAATACGTAGTTTTGTGAAAATTAAGAGTATTTTCAAAAAAAATTGTTATTACATTCGAAATGTATGAAAAATCCCGATTATTTGATACCCATATTGTAAAAACTGAAATTTTGAAAAGTTTTACAAAAATACGTAGTTTTGTGAAAATTTTGAGTATTTTCTAAAAATGTTGTTATTACAATCGAAGTGTATAAAAAAATCCCGATCGTTTGATAGGCAAATATTGTAAAAATTGAAATTTTGAGTATTTTTTCGAAAAAACGTAGTTTTGTACAACAGATTACCTATTTAGTATGGAATTGTTATATAAGAAACTCATGCAATCTGAATCATATTTGAATGCACAAAAAAGTACTTAAAAATTTCCAATTTTTAATGCTTTTTAGCTATTTTTAAGATACTTATTTTTTCGTTCAAGGTTCAAAAACTTAACAAATGTATTTGTTGAAAAAGTGTTTTTTATGCCTTGAATTCCGGGATTTTCAAAAAATATTTCCCCGTTTCCCGTAAAATTCAAATCCCGGGAAATTTGACGCCCTAATACTAGGGAGTAACAAAAATGTTTTTTTTTTGTGCCTTGAGAATCGGTGGGCAAACTGAGGCTAAATCCAAAATATGACCTCGCAAGTTCAGCAACTAACAGAACACCTCAAATAAAATAAAAATCGAGAAAAATTGAGTATGCCTCTCAAATCGTATGCCGTGAGGCCAACGACACCGAAATGGTTGATTGCCGCAACCTTGCTCCGGCGGTTCGATCCGTTACAAAACGTATCAAAAACCGTTTCACGACCGAACGACCATTTCTGAAAATGGCCATCGTCGTCGTGCGTGCGTCCTCAACAAGTCTGACCACATTTGACAAGGCTCGTGCCGTCGAAAAAAAAAATGCTCATGATTGAGAGGTGAGGAGTGTCTGAGTAATGGACATGAACCGTAAAAGGGGGGAGGTTAAGGTATGTTGTTTTATTTGCCAAGCCCCCTTGTTCATAATTGCTCCGAGGGGACATCGTCTGGTCAGATGGTCACGGCAGCAAAAACGGTTCAGATTTGATGAGATTTTAAGGCTTGAGCAGACCGATTTGAGGCACAATCGCCGCGACGACAACTGGAGCGTAGATAACGGATTGCCACTTTTTTGTGTTGTTTCTTAAACATTTTTAGTTCGTTTCGTGTTGCAAGCGTGACGCGCGATGGACAAAGTGACAAATTAAGCAAGATTAAAAGGTAGCTGAGCAGGTGCGGTTTGCTTGGTTTGAGTTTTGGGGAATTTAACGCAGGGTCAAACCATTTTTAAGATTGTTAAAGTCCTTATTTTTAAGCTTATGAGCAATTCTCTGAGATTTCGGTCATTCGATTTTTTCTGTATTTTTTAATCCGGCTGAAACTTTTTTGCTGACTTTTGCATGCCCAAATTTTCCATACAAATTTGGCAGCTGTCCATACAAAAATGATTTATGAAAATTCAAAAATCTGTATCTTTTGAAGGAATTTGTTGATCGATTTGGTATCTTCGGCAAAGCTGTAGGCTCGAATAAGGACTACACTGGAAAAAAAATGATACACGGTAAAACAAACTTTGGTGATTTCTTTTTGTCACTAAATCTTGATTAGCAAAAAACACTATTTTTATTTTTTTATTTTCTGATATGTTTTAGGGAACACCAAATGCCAACTTTTCAGAAATTTCCAGAACGGGCAAAAAATCTTTGACCTAGTTATGAATTTTTTAATCAATACTGATTTTCAAAAAATCGAAATATTGGTCGCAAAAATTTTTCAACTTCATTTTTGGATGTAAAATCAAATATGCAATCAAAAAGTACTTTGGTGAAATTTTGATAAAATGCACCGTTTTCAAGTTATAACCATTTTAGGTAACTTTATTGAAAATAGTCGCAGTTATTAATTTTTTAAAATTAGTGCCTATTTTTGACTACTCTTGAAAAAATATTTTTGAAAAGCTGAGATAATTCTCTATATTTTGCTTTTTTGAACTTTGTTGATACGACCCTTAGTTGCTGAGATATTAAAAAAACAGGAAAATTGATGTTTTCCAAGTCTCACCCATACAACCCACAGATTTTTTTCCAAAAAAATACTATAAATTTTTTTGAATCAAGACTAACATTTCAAAAGGCCCAAACATTTGATATGACGCCCTTTTGAAGTGTTTGTCTTGATTTAAAAAATAAATATATTGTTTTCGAAAACAACAGAAATTTTTACGAATGTTTCATATTTGAATATCGACAAAAGCAAAATATAGAGAATATTCTCAGCTTTAAAAAAAAAATCAAGGGTGTGCAAACATGGAAAAAAATGAATAACTGCAACTATTTTCAAAAAAGTTTCCTAAAATGGTTATAACTTGAAAACGGTGCGTTTTATCAAAATTTCACTAATGTACTTTTTGATTGGAAATTTGAAAAAAAAAGTTGAAAAATTTTTGCGACCAATATTTCGATTTTTTTTTAAATCAGTATTGATTCAAAAATTTATAACACGGTCAAAGATTTTTTGCACAACCTGGAGATTTCTGCAAAGTTGGCATTTGATGTCCTCTAAAACATATCAAAAAATAAAAAAATTGAAATAGTGTTTTTTAGCAAATCAAGTTTTAATGACAAAAAGTTAAATTAAAAATCACAATTTTTTTCCCTTAACCCGTATAGGCCTGGGTGAAATTGGAATCACTAAAATGGCCATAACTCAGCGAAAACTCAACCAATTTGCATACTTCTTTATTAGTTGGACTCGTTAGAATGTCTATTTTCCGAAAATGACCCGCAGAACCCGGAAATGTTCCGGTGGCCGGAGATATTCCGGTGGGTCACTGGGTCAAACAGGGTCAAAAATGGCCAGTTTTGGGTCCCGCACTATTTTGTTAATAGAAATCTTGGAAAAAAACACATTTTTTCATGTTACGATCTTTGTTCTACCAACAGACAATACTGACCATTGATTTTGCACCACCGGGGATGTTCCGGATTGAGCGGGCAGGTTCCCTACCCCGGGGGAACCGGTCAAGGGACGGTCAGAAATAAAACTATTTCTATCATGGCAATATGGGTGTCAAAGTTCACCATTTTCAAAATCAAGCTCATCTATGATCCCCAAAACCACTTTTGGACCGATCTGGCCACTTTGGGAAAGGTTCCCGGTACTCCAGTGAAATCCGGAATAAGGCAAATTACGGGATTATTTCTGAACAATTTTTGACTGGGCAATATGGATGCCAAAGTTCATAATTTTCAAAATCAAGCTCATCCATGATCCCCAAAACCACCTTTGGACCGATCTGGCCACTTTGGGACCGGTTCCTGGTACTCCGGTGGAACTCGGAATATGGCAAATTACGGGATTATTTCTGAACAATTTTTGACTTGGCAATATGGGTGTCAAAGTTCATCATTTTCAAAATCAAGCTCATCCATGATCCCTAAAACCACTTTTGGACCGATCTGGCCACTTTGGGACCGGTTCCCGGTACTCCGGTGGAACCCGGAATAAGGCAAATTACGGGATTATTTCTGAACAATTTTTGACTGGGCAATATGGATGTCAAAGTTCATCATTTTCAAAATCAAGCTCATCCATGATCCCCAAAACCACTTTTGGACCGATCTGGCCACTTCGGGACCGGTTCCCGGTACTCCGGTAGAACTCGGAATAAGGCAAATTACGGGATTATTTCTGAACAATTTTTGACTGGGCAATATGGATGTCAAAGTTCATAATTTTCAAAATCAAGCTCATCTATGATCCCCAAAACCACTTTTGGATCGATCTGGCCATTTTGGGACCGGATCCCGGTACTCCGGTGAAACCCGGAATAAGGCAAATTACGGGATTATGTTTGAACAATTTTTGACTGGGCAATATGGATGTCAAAGTTCATCATTTTCAAAATAAAGCTCATCCATGATCCCCAGAACCACTTTTGGACCGATCTGGCCACTTTGGGACCCGTGGAACCCGAAATATGGCAAATTACGGGATTATTTCTGAATAATTTTTGGCACCCATATTTCCCTGTCAAAAATTGTTCAGAAAAAATCCGGTAATTTGCCTTATTCCGGATTTCACCGGAGTACCGGGAACCGGTCCCAAAGTGGCCAGATCGATCCAAAAGTGGTTTTGGGGATCATGGATGAGCTTGATTTTGAAAATTATGAAATTTGACATCCATATTGCCATGCCAAAAATTATTCAGAAATAATCCCGTAATTTGCCTTATTCCGGGTTCCACCGGAGTACCGGGATCCGGTCCCAAAATGGCAAGATCGATCCAAAAGTGATTTTGGGGATCATAGATGAGCTTGATTTTGAAAATGATGAACTTTGACACCCATATTGCCCAGTCAAAAATTGTTCAGAAATAATCCCGTAATTTGCCTTATTCCGGATTTCACCGGAGTACCGGGAACCGGTCCCAAAGTGGCCAGATCGATCCAAAAGTGGTTTTGGGGATCATGGATGAGCTTGATTTTGAAAATGATGAACTTTGACATCCATATTGCCCAGTCAAAAATTGTTCAGAAATAATCCCGTAATTTGCCTTATTCCGGGTTCCACCGGAGTACCGGGATCCGATCCCATAATGGCCAGATCGGTCCAAAAGTGGTTTTGGGGATCATGGATGAGCTTGATTTTGAAAATGATGAACTTTGACATCCATATTGCCCAGTCAAAAATTGTTCAGAAATAATCCCGTAATTTGCCTTATTCCGGGTTCCACCGGAGTACCGGGATCCGATCCCAAATGGCCAGATCGGTCCAAAAGTGGTTTTGGGGATCATGGATGAGCTTGATTTTGAAAATTATGAACTTTGACATCCATATTGCCCAGTCAAAAATTGTTCAGAAATAATCCCGTAATTTGCCATATTCCGAGTTCCACCGGAGTACCGGAAACCGGTCCCAAAGTGGCCAGATCGATCCAAAAGTGGTTTTGGGGATCATAGATGAGCTTGATTTTGAAAATGATGAACTTTGACACCCATATTGCCCAGTCAAAAATTGTTCAGAAATAATCCCGTAATTTGCCTTATTCCGGATTTCACCGGAGTACCGGGATCCGATCCCATAATGGCCAGATCGGTCCAAAAGTGGTTTTGGGGATCATGGATGAGCTTGATTTTGAAAATGATGAACTTTGACATCCATATTGCCCAGTCAAAAATTGTTCAGAAATAATCCCGTAATTTGCCTTATTCCGGGTTCCACCGGAGTACCGGGATCCGATCCCAAATGGCCAGATCGGTCCAAAAGTGGTTTTGGGGATCATGGATGAGCTTGATTTTGAAAATTATGAACTTTGACATCCATATTGCCCAGTCAAAAATTGTTCAGAAATAATCCCGTAATTTGCCATATTCCGAGTTCCACCGGAGTACCGGAAACCGGTCCCAAAGTGGCCAGATCGATCCAAAAGTGGTTTTGGGGATCATAGATGAGCTTGATTTTGAAAATGATGAACTTTGACACCCATATTGCCCAGTCAAAAATTGTTCAGAAATAATCCCGTAATTTGCCTTATTCCGGATTTCACCGGAGTACCGGGATCCGATCCCATAATGGCCAGATCGGTCCAAAAGTGGTTTTGGGGATCATAGATGAGCTTGATTTTGAAAATGGTTAACTTTGACACCCATATTGCCATGATAGAAATAGTTTTATTTCTGACCGTCCCTTGACCGGTTCCCCCGGGGTAGGGAACCTGCCCGCTCAATCCGGAACATCCCCGGTGGTGCAAAATCAATGGTCAGTATTGTCTGTTGGTAGAACAAAGATCGTAACATGAAAAAATGTGTTTTTTCCAAGATTTCTATTAACAAAATAGTGCGGGACCCAAAAATGGCCATTTTTGACCCTGTTTGACCCAGTGACCCACCGGAATATCTCCGGCCACCCGAACATTTCCGGGTTCTGCGGGTCATTTTCGGAAAATAGACATTCTAACGAGTCCAACTAATAAAGAAGTATGCAAATTGGTTGAGTTTTCGCTGAGTTATGGCCATTTTAGTGATTCCAATTTCACCCAGGCCTATACGGGTTAAACATTTTTTTCAGTGTAGTTCTTATTCAAACCTACAACTTTGCCGAAGACACCAAATCGATCAAAAAATTCCTTCAAAAGATACAGATTTTTGAATTTTCATACATCATTTTTGTATGGACAGCTGCCAAATTTGTATGGAATGTATATGGACAAAATAATGATGCAAAATGGCTTCTTTGGGCATACCAAAGGCACCAAACAAGTTTCAGCCGGATTAAAAAAAAAAACAGAAATTAATATTAAGAAAAAGGACCAATTTCGTAGAGAATTGCTTTTATGTTCTGATTTTCAAAGAATTACAATTTGTTGTCCCCAAATTGTAAATAAAACAGTAATTTAACACATTTTTAAATACTTCTCTTCTGCCTAATTCGCCATTTCCTTTCTCTTCAAAACCATTTAGGAAGCTTTTAGTTACTCGTTCCGAGTCTTAATCACCCTCCCCAGGTGCAATCTGCAAACAATCGTATCATAACTCACATTTTCGCGCTTCGTTACGCAATTCGCCAGAACGACTTAAACGACAGTCGTCAGCGCGAAATTAATCGAAAACAAACAGTCCAACAGTTATTATGACATAAATTAACTGTCCTTTTGCTTCTTGTTTGTTTTGCCGAGGCACGCCTTAAATGTCAATTGTTTTCTCTCCGGAATGGTCTCATTGTGATTCACGTCACAGCTCGGAAAACAACACAAAAATGTTTTTTTATCAAGTCACCCCGAAAAAATGTCAGGGTGTCGGGTGTAATGACAAATATTTATGCAGCACCGTGTTATTTCTTCCTCTGGTGTTTCCGACTACGGAGTCATTACGCCATCTTGCCGCAACAACGAAAAATAAATGCTATGTTTAGGCTAATTTCACTTTCTACCGAAACGAACGGCCGAACGTGACTGAATCGCGGTTTGAAAATGTTTTTTTTTGTTTTTTAAAACTATTTTTTCGTCTTTCACCAAAGCTCATTATTATGGGTTGGCGAAAAGAGGTGTGCCGAGACAAATTGACTGCGGCTGGTTTTGTTTTGTTTTTTTTTCCCGAAGTCGGAAGAAAGTGAAATGTGAGACATTTCAAAATTGTGCGGTTCGTCGCTTAGCGCAAGTCTCTTTACGAAAAACTTGACTGAACTGAAGATAAAGCAATTTTCAGGTCGGCTCGAAATGTGTGCCGACGCATCAATCACGGCTCGTCATGGCCTCCTATGATTGGTTGTAATTATTGTAATTATTACAGCGAAAAAAAAAAACACCAAAACAATAATTATAGTTTGACTGAGGAGGGAAATTATCTCAATTTGGTTGGGAGGAAAACAAAAATAAAGCACCGAAGAAGGCTCGCATATCGGTAATTAATAAAATTAGTGCATCAATCAATTACCCCTCAGTATTGAAAGACCAATTTAGGATTTGATCGATGAGCATCGTTTTGAATAATGATGAAAATTGATACAATTATCTGCTAGTTGAGTCTTTCTTTGTTGTTCAAATTGATCAAATTCTGATACAAAAATCTGCAAACGGTGTTGAACTGAAAAAAAAAATCATAAATTTATTCGCAAGTTCTTGCAAATCAGTAGCAGCATTGCAGTTCTGGCAACATTGCCTAAAATTATCTGGCAACACTGCCCTGAGACAGTTTTTTTTCTATTTTAATTAAAAAAAAATAATTGCAAGACGATATTTTACGATGGATCATGGTCTCCTTGGAATGAGATATCAAAGAATAGACTTTCGGGCTAGCAATACCGCGTAGCTTATTTTTCAAAATTGATTTAAAAAATTCAGTGATTTGAATACAAAAATCAATAAAAAAAAATAACGGAATTTTTTAAATATATATTTTTTTTTTATAACTTGCAATAGAGTGGTTTTCTAGATTTTGGCTAGTTATTTCGCAATTTCGAAATTCGTATTTTTTATTTCTTTTTTTTTCTTTCCATACTCCCTATGTCAAAAGTAGCAATTTTGCATCGTTAGTTTTTCCATACAATGGTGCCTTCGGAATTTTCGGAAAAAATAAGTCCACGGAAAAAAATCCGATTTGTTTTATTCAACTTTGTATCACTAAATGCTGAATTCTAAAAATACGCTCTTTTAAATTTTTGATTTTTTTTTTATTAGTTTTAGCATGAGAGTGTAAAATATGGTTCTAGAGAATTGAAACTTTGAAATAAAAATGTTTTCTTGAAAAATATCGAAAATGTGGTAGAAAAATATAAAAAATAATAATATCATATTTAACAAAATTTTTGATAAGCGAAAATTTTCAAGTAAAAGTCACTTTCAGTTTATAATAATTTATAAATTTTATCATTTCAAGTTTTTTTTTAGTTTTTTCATAACTTCATGAAGGAAATATCTTTGAAAAGCTCAGAAAATTTCCTACAATTTTCTCTCCAAGTCTTTCAAGATCGGACAATAAGTTTTAGAGAGTTCCACCTAATTAACCTGTGAATATTAAACTGACGATACCACGCAAACTGTGGGTTCGATTTTCATTGTTAAAAAATGAAACTTTTTTGAAATGTTCCAAACTTTTGAATAAAAATGATTTTCGAAATTTTTAAATTTAGTCTGAAATAATAATTGTGGGAAACTATCTGTTTCTATTCCTTTTTAAAAAGTTATGCTTGATTAAAAGAAAATAATTTTTTTGACTAAATTTTCGATTTTTTTCTGGAATAAGATTTTGCAGCATCACTATTGCTTTAAAAGTGTCTTTTTTAGTCCCCTTAAAGGGTTACATACATGTAGAAAATCTCAATATTTCATAATTCCAAATATTCATCAAATCCTTTACAAAGATTATTTCCAATCAATTTGGTGAAGACTCTTAAGACATATTCCGTGTGCATGACGAAGCCCGATTTTGGAATTTTGTTTTTAAAAAAAATACCAAAATCAAAAACTGACGAATTTTTATATGAAAAACACAAAAATATTTTTGTCTTTTTTTGAATATATATTTTTTAAATCGGCCTTCGTCATGCAAACGGGACCGGTTTAATGAGTCTTCATCAAAATTTTGAGCCGATTTGGTAAAAGCAGTGATGAGATGAAAATGTATATTTTAATGCCCTGAAAACAGATTTAAAAAAAAGTTTAATCATGTGCTCAAACCAACTTCAGAATTTTTGCCGATTTACATGTATGTAACCCCTTAACTGAAGCACAAAGCTGGGGATTTGGGCTATAATCTTTTAAAAAATCATCAAAATTTCAAAAATATAGTGTTTTGAAATCGAGATGATGTCACCTATTCATTGCAATTATAAATACATGAAAATTTTCACAAAAATACGTTTTTATTCTGTATTTTGAAAATGTATCTTAAAAAAATACTCAAAATTAGTGTTATTGCAATATGGGTATCAAATGATCGGGATTTTTCCATACATTTCAAATGTAATAATAAAAGTTTTGAAAATACTCATATTTTAACAAATCGACTTACTTTCGAAAAAATACTCAAAATCTCAGTTTTTTACAATATGGGTATCAAATGATTAGGATTTTTTCATACATTTCGAAAGTAACATCCAAAATTTTTGAAAACACTAAAATAAATCACAAAACTACGTGTTTTTGAAAAAAATACTTAAAATTTTAGTTTTTCACAACATGGGTATAAAATTATCGGCTTTTTTTCATACTTTTCGAAAGTAATAAGATTTATTTTGAAAATACTAAGATTTTTGTCAAAACTACGTATTTTCGAAAAAATACTCCAAATTTCAGTTTTTTACAATAAGGGAAAAAAATGATCGGAATTTTTTCATACATTTCGAAGTTATACATTTTTTCATACATTTTGAAGTCATAACACATTTTTTTAAATTCTCAAAATTTTAACAAAACTACGAATTTTTGAAAAAATACTCAAAATTTCAGTTTTGTTACAATATGGGTGTCAAATGATCGGGATTGTGAAAAACTGAAATTTTGAGATTTTTTTTTGAAAATACGTAGTTTTGTGAAAATTTTGAGTAGTTTTTTTATTGGTTTTTTATAGAACATAAAAAAACTTCAAAAAATTAAAATATGGATAATAAGAAGTTAAATTTGAAAATAAGTTAATTTAAAAAATGCCATTTTGTCCGTGTACATTCCAGACTCAATTTCGATTTCTGCGACCTCATTTTAGTCAAATTTGAATAGTTGATTGCATAATAAATAATAAAATGCTTTTTCTGGCCGCCATCTTGGAATTAAAAATTCTAAATCACTTTAGCGTAGTTTAGGGATCATACTTAAGCTCGACAATCAAAAATAAGGCAGCGAAAAAAAATTCGTGATTCGAATATCTGAAGTTTAGATTATCCCATGTGATTTTTTCCGAGACCTTCTGATAATCAAGTCTGGACTGTACCTATTTTTTCTGAATAGTATTCATCAATACCTATAACTTTGCCCAAGACACCAAATCGATCAGAAAATTCCTATAAAAGTTACGGATTTTCGAATATTTACGTATCATTTTTGTATGAACCGCTGCCAAAATTGTATGGAGTCTTGTATGGGTGAACCAATGGCACAAAATGGCTTCTTTCGTCACAGGGAAGGACTTCACAAAGTTTGATCGACTTGAAAAAGTATAAATAAAATCCATTTCTGGTTTTGGTGGAGACTTGGTCAAATTTGCAAAACTCGAAGTATTTTTTGAAATTACATTTTATTTTTTCAAATTTTCAATATGGGTATGGGCATTTTTTTTATTTTTTTATTTCATATTCAAACTTATTTGCCTTGCTTGATATTGCTAGCAAGAGTACTAAAAATACTATTTTTTAAATATTTTAACTTCTATCGCTATCTTCAAACAAAAATTCACACAGTTTTTCAAAAAGTTTAAATCAGGTTCAAAAATTAAAATCAAACCTTTTTGTTCCATTTCAGGACGCCGAATGCATCGAACGACTGAACGAGAGTGGCGAGCTGCGCAAGATGTTGAAACCATACAAAGTATCCAAATCGCCCTTCCACAGCGAATCCTTGCACCATTTCTTAGACAAACTAAATTTAAATCTTTCTTTCCAGTGCCTGGAATCGTCCTTTACGTGCAAAACCTGCGGCGGCTACCGCCTTCTGCCCTGCCCGTCCTGCGGTGGCTCGAAAAAGTCCATCCACCGGAACCACTTCACGGCCGAGTTTATCGCGCTCAAGTGCATGAACTGCGACGAAGTAGGCCTGGTCAAGTGTCACAACTGCTGAGAGGGATAGTGGGTGGAGAACCAGCCTACTACTACTGCTTGTTTGGATTTGTGTTTTTGTGCGAAAATGTGTGCGTGAGAGAATGCGAAAAACGCGTGAATGTGTGAGTAATTTTTGAAATTGTAAAAATGATTAATTCTACGATTAAAATTGTTTTTTTTTTAGGTTATGATGGAAATTGTGGAAAGAGAACAATGGATGCCCCGTTTAGAGAGAAAAGACGATACCAACACAATCAAAACATTTCGATGAACCTTTGCAATACTAGTTCGATAAGCTATGATAACGTTAAAATGTAGTAGTTGTGATAACTCTTCTTTTTCAGTTCTTAGAGCGCGCACGAAAGTTTAATCACACTTTAAACTCTAGTAGATTCAATTAGCTGTAACATTATACGATAAATCCCGTACTATTTGCTCACATACACACACATACAATCATAATACGCTATACTGCTCGTTATTTGTTGTTAAGAAAGTTGTTTCACATATCGTTACTTTTTATTAGAATTGTGAACCAGAATCGACTACTGCCCCTTCCCCCATGATTCAATCCTCATTCATTCGTTAATATTTATATCTATCCTGAAAAATTATCACTAAACCAACTTAGTCGTAAATAGACCACAAAAATAACAACAAATTTTATTTTTTTAAACTTTTTTGAAACCCACAAATTAAAGTTTGATCCAGCATTTTGCGAAAAAAGAAGTTCAACAGGCGTTCAAGTGAGAGGTTGTAAATAAAGGCAAGAAAATCAACTAAATTAACTAAATCATTCAGAAAATATTTTTTGAAACGGCGACGCGATGGTTTCAGCAAAAAAAACTAAGCATGCTTTCGAAGAAATAAAGGGTAAACATTTGGGTAGAGAGCTGCTTTCTTTGCGTGCGGATTTTTTTTTAAATGGAAAAATGCCAGAAATTGTCGCTCACGAAATGCAGAGTTAGTAAAGTATTAAAGCAATGTAGTAATTTTGAAGAAAAAAAAAATGTGTTGGTGTTTATAATTTTGTAGAACAAAAAAGAAATTCCGTAAACAAAGTTCGATGAAAAGTTTTTTATGTTTGAACCGTAAATAACTTCAAAACTATCTCCCATAGTTACTCGTGGTTTAGGAATGTCCCCTTCTAGATTTTAGATTTTTTTTTTTCAAACCATTTCTTTGCCTTGATAAAAAATTAACTAAATAAAATTAATTAACTGAACGACCTCCAAGACTTAAAAAAAAACTTGTCGCTCGTTTAATTCGATACTGGCTGAACAAATGCTGGCCGGATGTGTGTCATACGATCCGCTTTGAGGTCCTATAAGTCCGTATTGAAAATTGCAAGGTTTTGTAAAGTACTTAAAAAGTTGTGCTAAAAAAACGATTTAGGCAAAAGTCTAGTTTTTTGCAAGAAACCCCGTCATGTTTAGTATTTTAAAAAGGTATTTGTAAGACTTTTTCAGTGAGTCCAAGAGATTGGCGATCTGTCAACCCTATCAAAAATTATGAGCACTTTAATGTTATTTATAACTGTTTTCGAAGAAAAATTTGTTTTCTTTTATGAAGGGTAAATTTATGATTTTTTAAAGTGTTAGTCGTGCTAAAAAGTTCTTAGGTAGCGTTCTTTTATTACGTAACGCATAACGTGGGGGAGGAGGGTCGGACCCGTGTTACGCTCCATATTTTTTTTTAAATTTGTATAGTTTTTTTTAAAACGGTTACGTAATAAAAGAACGCTCCCTTATACAATTTGGGGTGAAAAACGGATCTTTTGAAGCCGTCAGTTTCTGCCTATCAAAAGTAAAGTAAGATTTGTGGTACTTTTATTAGCGGTAAATAATGGGAAGTGGTCCATTTTACCCCATTTAGCCTTTTTTGGGGTGTTTTTATGGAAAATCTTTAACTGCCGTAGTTTGCCGCACTTCTAAAGTATCATATTTTATGTAAAATCACGAGAAATCGATTGGTGATACTCTCAATGGCGGAAAATGATGGTAAGGGCCCATTTTTCCCCATTCACCATTTTTTCATGTGTTTTTCTTTAATATATTGAATTGCTGTAGTTTCCTACAGTTTTAAAGTATGTTATTTTATGTAGAAAATCACGAGGAATTGATTTGTGACATTTTCATTGGCGGCAAATGACAGCAAAGGCCTATTTTACCCCTTTCGACAAAACTGGCCATTTTTCGGACCACCGTTATGATCAAACAAAAAAAAAATACGGGAAACCCCTAAATCAAATTTGGAGCCCTTCAATTGTATAAAGATTTATATTAACGAATTAATGCCAAGCAATCGTTTTTTCTGTTATGGAATTGATTTTTTTAAACTCTATATTGATTAAAAACAAATAATTTTTTAAAGGTCCTATAAACTATTGTCTTTTATATGTTTATAGGACCTATGAAAAAAAAAAAAAACTCTAGAAATATTCGTTATGACACAGCTTTCAAATAACTTGTTGGACGCTTACTGGTTAAATCGAGCGTTTGCCACTGTCTATCTAATTTCAGGCGCTTTTTCAAACATAGTTAATATTATGACTTGGCTAATTTAAAGACTTAAAAGCTGATATATGTTACTTGCACAAATAACAATTTCATTATTGTTTTTTTACAATATTTCTTAATGTACATTTTTTTTGTTTTTTTTATTATATCTGAAGTCAGTTAAATATAATTTAATAATTAATTGTAACATTGAATTTACTTCTTACGTTCGTTTTCACTAAAAAAAATAATACTTGTTAGAGGCGCCATCACCATGATAAGCATTTTCTAACTTACTAAATGATTCACAAATTGACCCGATTATCATCAGATTCAGCTTTAATATTTAGTCACATTTGATAACGGAGCTCGAATCAAAGTTACCCGTATGGACTTATATGGAGGAACGTCCCGATAGCTTATCACACGTAAGTATTAAGATAGAGTGCTTTCTGCCACAATCTAATTTACTCACTTTATTCACAATTTTGAAGGTTAAGGTTGATTTTGAATATTTTTCAAAATTTAAACCATAAAATGTTTACATTTATTTTTTGAACAAAAATAACTCATCGTGGAGCAAACTTAGCTCAAACAAGTCCTTCTCAGAATTCATTTTTTTCGAAAATTTTCCGAAATCTTGGCAGTGTTGCCAGTTTGGTATATTTTTCAAATGACAATTTATTGAAACGTTTAAGGTGTAATTTACTTAAAAAAGATCACATACATAAAATTTCATAAATCAGACTTAATTAGCAATATTTTACGCAGGGCTCATAATGTTTTAAGTTCAGTGAAAATTGGTTTCGAAAGTCATTTTGTTAAAAAAAAATCTGGATGTAATTTTTTTAAATATTCTTCATATTTCACGACATATTTGAGAAATCAGTAATGTTTGTGATAGTTTTTCAAATATCGTCTCAAACATGATAGCAAGAGGTGACTCAGGAATAAGTTTACATTTGAAGTTTTTTTTAAAGAAAGGTCCAATGAACTAGCCTTAAAATTAGCCGGGTTCATTTATAACCAAAAAAAAAATTTAATAGAATTGTTCATTGGACCTTTTTAAAGCCATTTTTTATTATAAGTTTTGTCTCTTTACACTCAAGGGCTGGTAGTCATACAAAAAGGGGATGTAAATAATTTAAAATCTGGATCTTAAAAAAGACAAAGTTATAGTTGTTCAGTTTATGCAATTAAAAAAAACAACATTGTGTGTTTTTGCTGAGTTTTGGTTAGAAATTTGTGTTCCCAATTGTCTTCTTGGAATTTTTCAACTTGTAATTATTTGGAAACTATTCATTCGATTTCCAATGTTTAAAAATGTATTTATTTTAAATTTTCTGCTTTTTTCTGTAAACATAATGTTGATTTTGGAAAGGCAAAAAACACTTAATTTAAATATTTATAAGTGTTGCACACTTAGATTTTTAAACGAACTCGGTAAAGTTTACCGAGCTTTCAACTGCTGAACTGCCGAATTTGGTAAAAAGTTATCGAAATTCGGTAATGAAATTCATTATTGTTCATCGTACAACTAAAATTCGATTTTTTTTATCATTTTGGCAGATGGATTATTGATTTAATTTTTACCGATTTTTTAACTACCGAATTCGGTAAAAAAATCCAAGTGTGAAGCTACATCAATTATGAAATTTATAGAGTTTCACCCTTCTTTTTTATAAGACTTTAAAATGTCAAAAAGAAGATTAAATTATTACGAGAAATATGGAATTTAAAGAGATTCACCTTTGTTATTATTATGATTTGAAGATTTTAAAATGTAAGAAAAAGGTTATTTTTAAGCGAGAAAAATTAAATTAATCGAGTTTATAACTTTGAAGTTTTGTTGATTCGAAGATTAAAAGATTTATAGATTTGAAGAATTTGAGTTAACAAAAAAATGTTAATTTCTAGGAAATTTATTACTTTTACTAAAAACAAGTTCTTACTTCGAAAGACAATAAACATTTCTGATTTTTTTTTAAAAAAAGGTCCAATAAACCAAATTTCCAGTTTTTGCTCTTTGGGTGTTTTGTCAGGTGTATTAAAAAACACCCGAGAAGCAAAACTGAAAACTTGGTTTATTGGACCTTTGAAAAAAAAAACTCCAGATTTCTCGTGGAATGGTTCACTCTGGGAAATGGAATGTAAAAGAACGTTTCAATTAAAATTTACTCAGTTTTCTAGATTTGTGATTTGTTTTCCACATTTTCAGAGTCAAACTACATTCTCACAAAAGCTTCCCTTTTGATTCAGCCAAAAAGCTCAACTTTGAAGCTTTCCAACCACGATCACCTCTATTTCTCTCACCGCATCTCTCTTCAAAAGCTTACCTCAAGCACGTGCATCGAAATGATCGAAACAAGAGAGCCAGGTTCCCTCGATCTCTCGTGGGAGGTCTCAATTTGGGAGCACTTTTTGCCGGTGATAAGTGCCATGCCGGCCGATCGTGAGCTCTCTTGGAGAGCGTTGAAAAATTAATCGTTTTGCAGTTGATAAGTTTTGATAATTATTTTGAGTCCAATTTTCAAAAATTTTAATTTTAATTACTTTTAGAAATTGATTTTTAGAGAAATTCTCACAAATTTGATATTTTACTGGAAATAAATTCTCAGAAAATTCTAAGCAAGACAAATCTCAGTAATTTTGACAGAATTTGAATGATTTTGACAAAATCTGGAGTATTTCGAGCCATAGAGTGACATTGTAGACACAACATCCCAGAAACTTCCTTGCCCAGTGGAAAAAGTTGGGCCAACTTGGCTGGAGGTTGAATCGAATTGACTCTATTTTTCTTAGTGAGCATGCTCTTGGAATCAAATACACTGCAACAAATCACTTGCATAATTCTTTGTAGTTTTCGTTATGATTTTTGACAGCTGATTTTCGTGAAACAGAGCTGACATAATCTTGTAAGTTGTAATTTCAAGAGTTCAGTAGAATTTAGCCCAAACTAATCTCCCCTTACCCCATTTCAACTTATCTTTCCAAGCTCTCTCCAAACTCACCTTCTTCGATGGAGCAGCTCGCGTGCGAGCGTGAGTTCCCCAAGTTCTCTCCCCGATATCTTGAAGTAGCGCGCGCGCAACTCGTTCGCCGTCCGAACCTGCCCTCAGTCAGTCGTCACGGTCGCAGTGGCCCGCGATGTTGTTGATCCGTTGATTCCGTAGAGTCGTCCCCGCGTTTGTTTACAACCGGCACGCGCGCGCGACAGTCACTTTAGGTTAGAATTCCCAAGAGTTCCCAAGGTGGTTCTTGCAGGAGAAGGTGCCGCAGATCAATGAGATCAAGGTAAGAGGTGACGGGATTGCGAGTTGATTGATTTCGCTTAAAACAAGTTTTTCTCCTTTCGATTATGTTTACTCTGGCAGGATCAAGGCGCGCGAATTCTACAGGTTGCGTCAGCGGCGACCTTTGACAGCTGCGCCAAACTTTCGGTTTTTTTTGTTTTGTTTTGGTCTCCAGCGCACTTGATCGCAATTTTGGGATTCAATTAGTGCCGCTCCGGTGAGGAGTCGCTCGCCGCTGGGGAAAACGTCCGGATCAGATTTCATCGCGCGTGGTTTCGTAGAGAGGTGTGCACCTGTCAAATTCGATTTAAGGTTCGGCCGCCGACAGCGTCTGCGGCGAGAAATTTAAGAGGAAAAGTCGATGAATCGCTAAAAAGGAAAAAGCCGCCGCTCTTTATCTTTGGCAAAGAAACGACAAAAAAAAAATACGAAGAAAAGTAAATAGTTTGCCAAATTTAATTTGTGCCCCGAAAGTGAAACCTAAAGCGTTGGGGCGGCGCAAGGTGGTAGTAACACAGGAGGTGGCGTGGCCCAAGGTGCGTGCCCAAAAGGTGTGTGCACGCTGATAATGGTCCGGATCGGATCGGGGAAGGAAGCTGTGCCAAGAATTGCCGCGAAGAAGCGAGCCGGCATCCGCCGATCATTAGAGGTCGAGATCGAGATATAGTTTCGCGAAGAGAAAAACAACAAAAGCAGAAGAAAAGTTTAAGCAAATGTAGGCAATTAACCGAGGGGAGGCGCTGCGGTCACTGACTGACTGGATGTTGTTGTTGTTGTTTTGACGGCGGGGTTGCCGGTTTTTGGGTGTTGCAAGCCGGTTTTTGAGAAGTGACTCGGAAAAATTTGCATGCGAAATTTTGGCGGTCGACGAAACGAAGAGGAAGAAGTGTTGCAAATTTATTATTTTTATTTGAAGTGTGAAAAGGCGAAAAAAATCAACCGAAAGAAGAAGTGCCTTAAAAGTGAGTTGTTTTCTGTGTGAGTGTACAAGTGCGTAGGAGGGTCTCAACATCATGGCGTCCTACAACGAGCTCAACTTTGAGTGGTCCCTGCTGTGCGGGAAGGACTACCGGGACTGGGATAATTCAGGTGAGTTCTGCTTTTTTTGCTAACTCTTGCCATCGAAGCAGCCCATTGATTAGCTCATCCAGAACCGGTTGTTGTTGGTCATCAAAGTGATCGCTGAGCTGATGAGCTGGTCATCGGCGGCGGTTGAACTTGTTGAAGTCAACAAATTACTCAATTTATGCCGGCTAACCTTGAGCGCGCAGATGGACATTTGAGCAAACTTGCGTCAATGTTTGTTTTTCTTTGATAAATAAGTTGAGGGGTTCTTTGATGTTTGAGCAAATTAACTGTATTCATTACTCTTGGGTAGTGCCTTGTAGTAGATATAAAAAAGGAAGCAAAAAAAGTTTCCACATGATTTATGTTTTTTTACAATTTTGTTTCAAGAATTGTTGAAGAGTTTTCACGAATCGCCTTTCCTTGTATTTTTTATTTGGGTGAGTGATTCGTCTATTCATTCCTTAAGTCAAAAGAAGCTATTTTGAATTATTAGTTTTTTATTCATACAATTTTTGCGGGTTGGTCAAACAAATCTGTGTCTTGAAAAGGGATTATCTGATCGATTTGGTGTCTTCCGCAAAGTTATGGGTTTTGATCAGGACGCTTCAGAAAAAATATTTACGTGGTAGTTTTTCTTCGATTTTTCGATTACTAAAAATAACTTTCCCGAATTACGTTTTTTGAATTTACTATTTTTAATGATTATTGGGAACCATAAAAACCATCTTTAGGATGGTGCAAAACCTGGAACCGGAGTTGAGAAATTTGGGAAAATATGATTTCTGGAAAAATATGATTTTTGGGATACAAAATCGAAAAAAATAATTTTCAGGTTCAACAACAAAATTTTCAATCGAAAATTACTTTATATTTTATTTGATGAATTGCTCATTGTAGAGTTATGAGTTATTCCAAGTGTAGAACCTACACATAAAATGAGTAAAGCAAGTTCAGCGTGTAGACGGAGAGATCTGTCAAACGAACGAACGAACAGGAGCGAGAGAGTAAATGTCAAACGGCAGTTGAGATTGAATTGCGGCATGGAGCGGACGTGTAAACCGGAGCGAAGATTCTACACTCATTTGTAAAGTTTATGGTTAAAATTGACTTAAAATGTTCAAAGTTTTGCGTTTAAAAAAAATTATATAGAAAAATCACCCTTGCAGAAACTATTTTCGAAACGCTGGGAACGTTTTCTGCATTTTTTAAAGACTAAATTTCCAATAAAAAGAATAATTTCCTGTACCAGCATGTAGTTTCAAGATTTCTATCAATTCAGCTTCATAATTAAAAAATCATTGCATTAATTTTTTGAGATTTTTTTTTGTTTACCTCTGAAAATGTTTAATTTTACAAATTTCATAGATTTTTATTTTAACAATATTTAAGTTTTTGAGTACTTTCGTCCAACATAAGGAGTTCTTAAAATATATTTTTAGAATAAGTTTTTTTTTTAAATTTAATTCATTTACAAAATAAAAGATATTCATATATATATTTTTTCATCATTTCTAAAACTTCATTTCATTCAGCACTTCTTTGAAAAAGATTTCAAAATAAATAAAATTTTGCCAACAATGGTTTTTTTTTACTTTTTTTTTAATTTGTTGTTGTCTTTAAAACTTCAATAAATTTTGGAAATATAGAAGAGTGTTGTGAAAAATAATTGTTTGTATGACGAAGGAGTCATTTTTTTATGTTGAGCATTTTTTCCAAGATAATACCATTTTTTTAAAGAGGTGAAAAGAGAAAATTCGTTTTTCAAAATATTTTTTTGTGTAGGTTTTTGCAGTTTGAAACATGAGATTTTTTTTGAATACTATTGATACTTAAATATGCATTGGTTTTCTTAAGTTATGTACCTAAGTCATGTATAAACAAATCAGAAAACAAACATTTTATTGTAAACTTCTGTAATTTAATTTTATTTAACAGTTCTTAAAAAAAACCATTAAAAAAATCCAAATAAGATTCTTGATAAAAAAAACATCAAAATTTCTCTAAAAATTACAAATAATTTTTTTTTTCATCATTATTGAAGAGTACTTAAAAAAAATATTTGACTGACAAAGACAAAAAAGTGAATTTTTGTAAAAATTATAGTTTTTTTTTTGTGTTTGTTTTTGTAGATTTGAAACGTGAGTTTTTTTGACTTGAATAAGAATTGGATTTCTAAAGTTAAATAAGTCAGGTTAAGCTTTTCTTTCGAAACAGTATCAGAATCCCAGTAAATAGAAAAAAATGTTTAAGCGATATTCAGTTAATTTTTTTCAAACTGGCCTTTTGAATTTTGTTCTTGTGAAATTTGGTTTTTGTTCATGCGACCCTTAATTTTTCGGCATTTTGTTATATGTTATTAGGCCGATGCAAATATTTAAAAAAGTTTTTGTCCCTCGGCCCTGGCCGAGGTCACGGGGGGGGGGGGGGGGGGGGGAAGGGGGCAAAAAATAAAAAAAATATAAAAATTTAAATAACAAGCCATTGTCTTCACATTTAAATGACAAAAGTGTTTTAAAATGCATTTTACACTAGTTCAGCTGTTTTGCAATCATTAGTTTTCAAAAAATCTAAGATCTGACAAAAACAAAAATTTTATCGAAAAAAAAGATTTTGCATCGGAAATTTTCAAAAAATCTTAAGATTTTTTATTAAACCCAAACATGCTAAAAATGATTTTAAACGCAGGAGAATGTATTTTAATTTGATTTCAGCTGGTTGCACTTCAATTTTCATTGAAATTTTGAAGTTTATTGTAAAAATATTTTTTTGCCCCCTGATTTTTCGGGCCAATTTTGAAGGGGAGGGGGAGGGGGGTTGGTGGTTGACAAAAACTTTTAAAAATATTATTTTTTAAATATGTCTGAAGACCAACAAAGCAGTTTTAAAGAGAGGGCAAAATAATTGTTTCAAATTTCAAATAGAAACTATTTAGAAAAAATAATACTGTGTTTCAGATGTTAACTGGCAGCACTGTGAGCAAGAAGTGTGCATTTTCAGTGACGGGTATCTATTTTTGACAGTTGGCTTTTGTTTACGTCGTGGCATTTGATGTTTCTGTTCATTCATCAAATTTTTAAACATTTTCAGTAGAACAAATGTTATAGTAAATTTTAAAAAATAATACCTCAATGGTTTTGGAAGCAACATTTTTTTTTCTTTTGAATTTTGATGAAATTTTGAACTTTTTATTTAATAAACCTAAAATTTATATACATTTTACACAAAGCTATGGAACATTGTTAAAATAACTTGGTTAATTTGACGTTATGAATTGAATATGTACACTTTTAGGCTGAAATTTCTAAGAAACACAGTCGCTATCAAGTTCACCCCGGTTTTTTTTAATATAACAATTTTCCACGAAACTTTTTTTAAAAGCATTGTGTGGTCTATCCCAGCACCTGTTTTAAAAATATAAATCTTGAGACAAGTCTTACCGTTCGAAAAATATTTGAAAAATAAATTGACATCTTTTGTAAGGCACCCCGATTTCCGGTTATTCAAATAAAAATACCTGCTATTTAATTTCTTAAATTATGAAGTAATCGTTGACAGGGTTCAAAAGTTAATAAAAATGATAAAACAGGTTAGTTCTTTGCCAGTTTACATAAAAACTACAAATTCGAAATCGAATTTCTCACCAAACTAGGTATCAAGATAGAAAATAAGGTCATGCGACCTGATGGCAAAGTTTCCTTAATTTCCACATGCTGCATGAAACATGATCCACCTGTGTGCAATTTTCCGGCTTAAAAGTCCATTAGTTATGAAAAGTTGGCGATATTTCCACAGCCCACTGCGCCGCCGTCCCTAATGGCCCCACAATTTCAAAACATATTTTTATCAATTTATCTCTTGTCGCAGCTTTCACACCACCGTTTAGAGAAAGAAAGTACCTAAATAAAGAAAAAGGAGTGTTTGTTGAATTTGTTGGCCCAAATAATCCCCAACCATCCAACCGTGTCACACTCTTCCATGTACCTGAAGCTGCCTGCCTGCCTGCGGTGTGTTCACATTATGTGAAATTGGTGGAAATTTGTCAACTTTCAAACAACCGTCATTGGCTTTTAGTGCCAGCTCGAAGCCAATCTTAAATTCAAGTTCAAGAGTCTAATCTTTCCGCTTCAACGTACCACTGCCTTTGCACAGTTGAAAAAACATAATTTAATATTAATAAATAATTTTCAAACTATTTTTAATTGTAGGTCATTTCAAAATATCAGGCATTTTTTCCGGCAAATTTTGCCGGACAAAATTTCTTTCGTGTAATTGTCGAAAAGTGGTTGGAAAGTGGCACTGGACAGCCCCCCTTCCTCCCCGTTAACCTCGTGTCATGTTGGGGATCATATTTTAATAAATTAGCTCCAATTACCAGCTGCCAATGAATGGAACACAAACCCCGCGGTGATGCCTCAGGTGGTATGACCGCGAACCTTTCGGAACGTACATTCGATGGCCGGAGAAGACGCGGAAATAGTTATCGAAGCGATGTGTTAGTTATTGTGGCAAATAAGTTGAGATGTTTGACAGGGGGGAAAATTGGGAGAAATCCTAAGGAGGCCTCGTGGAAGTTATTTAGTGTTGTATCAATATTTGAGTTTTTCCATTTTAATATGAAATTTTAAAAAAAATAACACTTAAATATTAAATAAATAAATTATAAGCCTTGATATCAAATAAAAAAAGTGTTTTAAAATACATTTCAGGCCAGTGCAGTAGTTCTTTAACAATTATTTTACAAAATATCTAAATATTAACAAAACAAACAAAAAATCATGAAAAAAATCTGTTTGCGGTACTGTACGATTGGAATTTATCAGAAATTCTAAAAACACAGTTAAAAAAATCATGGTAATATTACATCTGGAAATGAGCACATCTTGTTTGTCAGAAAAAGTGTAGTTTTACCTAAAAAAAATGTGTAAATTTACAAATTTTTCGTTATAATGCTACTTTTTCAGTTTAAGTTGTGGTAATAATAAATCATAAAAAAGGTAATATTAAACCTTCAAATTTTACACCTTCCAAATTTACACATTTTTTGCTGATTATATTTAACCAAGCCCAAACACCCAGTAAAAAAATGTTCGTTATATTACATTGGGGAAGGGGTACACTTTTTATGTTAGAAAAGTTTGTAATTTTACCTCTGGGAATAAGAAATTTCACAGCTTTTCTGGTGTAATGTGAGTTGTTCAGTATAAATTGAAGTAAAATTACACCAATAAAGAGATAATATTCAACCTTCCAAATTTACCCAACTTTAGACTATGTACAAAGTAAAAAATGTGATAATTTAGAAGGTGTAATTTTGGAAGCTTGAATGTTGACCTCTTTTATGATGTAATTTTACCTCAATTTAGACTGAAAAAGTGACATTACACCAGAAAAGTGGTAAAATTACACATTTTTTCTGACACAAAAGATGTACTCCTTCCCAGATGTAATATTACCATGATTTTTTACTGTGTATGCTTAATATGATTATCAACGCAGGAAAGTGCATTTCAAATACACAGCAAGGAAAGTAGTAATCCAGCTGCATGTAAATGGCCCGGGTGTAAAATAAATTTTGCATTATTTTATGAAATTCTATGTAATATTACACAGAAAAAAAATGATGGTAATATTCATCAGGAAATGGTGACAGATTTTGTGGCTAAAAAAATGATGAATTTTACCCCAGAAAATGATGAATTTTCATCAGTTTTTGATGAATATTCATCAGGTTCACATTTTTACACATTTTTTATGTAATATTACTCAAAAAAGAGGTAATATTCAACCTACCAAATTTTCAACATTCCAAAATTCAACTTTTTTTTTCTGTGTACATCCTGAAATGTGTAGCTCATCAGTATGGGAAACATACTTGACCGAAATGTCAAGCTCATATATGCGTTTATCCTTTCCATTTTTCATCGGTCTGTTGGCCGAGCGGGCTAAGGCGCCAGTCCTTACTGTTGATGCTGGGTTTGATTCCCGTAGGTTGCAACTTTTTTTTTTGTGTTTACAAAAATTGTACATGCAGTGTGTAATATTAAGTGTCTTTTTTGACGAGGGTGATGTGCATGCTTTTGCATGCGATTTTACCATCGGATTTTTTGCTGTGTAGTTTATTAGTCTTCTTTTCTCATTGAAATTTTGAACTTTTCTAAAAAAACAGCATTTTTTTGCCTCTAATTTTTTTTAGGTTGATTTTAAAGTTGAGGCGACATCATCTTCACAGAAAAAAAATCATGGTAACATCTGGGAAGGGGTACATTTTTTATGTCAGAAAAAATGTGTAATTTTACCTCTGAAAACCACTTTTCTGGTGTAATGTCACTTTTTCAGTCTGAATTGAGGTAAAATTACATCATAAAAGAGGTAATATTCAACCGTCCGAAATTACAGCTTCAAAATTTACACATTTTTTACTGTGTTGGAAAAAAATATTTGCAACAGCCTAACTGGTCTAATTAAACATAAATAAGATAAAATTACAAGTGAGGATGGGTACGGCTTTGCTGCTTTTTTACTTTTTGTCAGGATAATTTAAATTTTTCATCACTTTTTGAAAAAAATTTACATCATAAAAGAAGTAAATAACTACATCAAATTTTACATCTAAATGTTTACAATTTTTACTGTGTGGTTGGACAATGGGTAGCAACATATTCATAAATTTATTATTATTTTCAAAATGAGACCATTACAATAAATAATCCAAAAAATAATCCACCAAATCTGAATTATTTCATTAAAAATCATGAGCAATTGATTCAATGTTGGTATCAATTTTTTTTTTAAATTATTGAATATAGAGAAAAAGCTTACAATCCTGGAATAAAAAAGGTAAAAAACATAAAAAAATTGCCCACATTACACATTAAAAAACGTGATAATATTACATCAGACTTTTTGTCAGAACAACATGGTAATACACATAAAAAAAGATGTTTTATTTTACTCCCAGGACATTTGACAGATTTTGTGTCTGAAAAAATGTGTAATATTGCCTTAAAACCCGTAAATTTACATTCTTTTTTTTAAGTAATTGTACTTATTTCACATAAATTGAGGTAAAATTACATTGATAATTAGGTAATATTCAACGATAAAATACGCCAACCTTTCTAAATCAATCTTTATGTATATATTTTTACACTATTTTATTTTTACACGTTCAGACAAGTATCTCGAAGTTAAACTAAGACTGGGTAAATAGCATAGCATGTCTACCTGTAGTAAAGTGAAGAAAACTTTTTAAGTGAAAAATTGTGTAAATTTGGAAGAAATTTTTTTGTGATGTAATCCTCGAATTAGACTTAAAAAGTGGCAAAACACTACACAAACTTTTTTTTCTGACGTAAAGATGTAACTATTCCAAGATGTAATATTACCATGTTTTTTTCAACTGTTGGGACGGCTGTTTAAATCTTGCAGCATGCTAATATTTTTTTATAAATCTTTATTTCATGTTGCTTAAATGGAAATGTAAAATGGAATTAGTTGATTAAAAAAATGCTCAGTTTTGGTGGCAAAGAAACTTCATGAAAATGAATTTTAAATTTTAAATTTTTGCTTTCGTAATTTTTTTTTCATGTTTTGGATGTGTTTATATTTGAAACAGGAAAGTTTTTTATTTATTGAGAGAAATTAACATGATTTTTAAACCGATTAATTTTATTTGAAGCCGACAAATTCAAAGCCAGACATTTTTGAAGAGCTTCCTCGACGTAAACCGCAAAAATGTCCTTAATCCTTGATGACGAACCAAAGAATCGAACAAATTGCATATAAGGGTGGTTTGAATTTGACTTTTTGATTAAAATAAGAATAAAGAGTTTGTGCTGAAGTTAAATCCCAAATAAAAGCTCGATTGGATGAAATCTTGAGCAACCCAAGCCAAATACACTTCCCGTAAATATTTGGTTGGTTTCGAGAATTTCTGAGTATTTAAGTCATTTTTTTCGATTTATGTCAGCAGCATAGGCTTATTGTTCACAGTTCTTTTCTTAAAAAAAAAATCTTTAAAAGAGAGTGACCTTTGTCAAACAAATGATATAAAATAAATTTCATTTTATTTTATAAGAATCAGTTTCTTCAAAAGGAATCATTAGTAAAATTAAACGTAGAATAAAAGGTTAATTCTATGAGAGTTTTTAAATTTATCTTAAAAATAGTGTAAAATGTGAGGCAACTGTCAATTTTGATCAATTTAAAAAATACGCCTAGACCATTCAAGTGTTTATTCCACTTTGTCCAACAAATTAAAGGTCAAGGGAACAATCGCAATTCGTTCAACAACATTATCTCTTTCCAATTGAGATTTGTCACTTTTCACTGTCAGCTGCAAAACACCAAACAGTTGTTAAAAGCCAGCTAGGCTCAGGCGAAAACAACCGCGTCCACAAAAATTGAGGCCAAATATCAGCTGCTGCTGTCCAAGAAAAGTAGCCTCCAACAGCCCAGAAAGGTATGCGATAATCTCGTCTCCCTGATGCTGCCATGGGTGTCCCACCGGACACCAGGGTAATAACATCAGCTGGAAACCGGCCCACGGAGTCGAGTGTGTGTGTGACACCCTTCTTTCGCGTTAAACGATTTGGTCAACCCCCCGAACCGAGATTATTCACAGTTAAAAAAAATTCTAGGATTAAAAATAATTTCTAACACAATTTAATTCGATTAAATGAGTTAAAATCTGGAAACGTAATTTTACATGATTTCCATGTAACTTTTTTTTTTTGATCGTGCAACATAAGCTAATCCAGAATGATTGAACGAATGGCTTGACTTAACAGCTGAAAGGTGCAGCAGACTGCTGGTCACACCAACGACAGGCGCGGAGCTCTAACGGTACTGGCCTTGGCCACCTCTCCGACTCAGGTAGGAGACACCGGGAATGTTGGGTGTTAAATTGTGGCGGGAATATTTTAGCGCAGTATACGTGCGACGACTTGTTTGCGACCGATTGGTACAAGGTGCAAAATGGTTTTGTATGAAAATTTCTCGAAGGCTTATGGCTTCATCAATCTTTTCAAAATTCCTTGAGTTATTTTTACTACAATTGTGTTGTTTTTATTTATTTTTTATTTTTAAGGAGTTCAGATTAGAATCTCCCAATGTTTCGCTCTAAAGTGCAACAATTTGCAACAATTGAGTGCAAAAACTACTTCAATTACGTTACGCATTAGGAGATACTATCACTAAAGCTAGGTAATAAACCTGTACAAATTACGTTCCCAAACTTGTTTATTACCCACAAATGCACGAACAACCATAACCACCCACTCTGCTGTTGACCATAAAGCCACCAAAATCTGATTAGATCTGAGTAGGCATTTCACGGGGGGCGGAACACCACTCACCACCACTTGGCAAATGGTGAAACATTTGACAGTTAGGGAATGCCCTTTTATTGCGTAACGCAAAAGTTTGGATTTTTTACCTACCTCGTAACAAAATTTAAATACATTTTTTTAAATAATCTTTGGAGCATAACAAAGTTTTAGGCCCCATCCTAAACTAAGTTACGTAATTAATGAATGCTCCTTTAGACTTTTTCATAGTTGGCAACCCTGTTCTAACCCTTATTTTCAGATTTCAGAAATGATTTGAGAATTGTTGAGAAATATCAAGGGGTAGAACACCCATCAAACCAAGCTGTCAAAACAAGTTTCGCTAGCCACCGCTAGGTGGCGCCCATGCTCCGATTAGAAATTGATTACTTTATCTTTCAAAACAAACTTGTCGAAAAAAAACACCACACTCTTTTTCAACGCCAACCTGCCAACAACACACGTTCTGTTTTGTTGTGGTCTACTGGAAGCAACTACAAAAAACACAAGTGGCCACCCCCTCACACTGTTCAAGGGGCCCATAGTGGAACAATTACGTCAGATTCGCCAACTTATTGCCACTTTCAAGCGCGCACCGGCTACTTGGATCAACTGCACCAGAAATTGGAAGTTTTGTTTTGGTCGGCAACGATTGGTTTTTTTTTTCGCTCTGGTTCAGTGGGTGAACTTGGTTTCGAGAGTAGTTGTGTGGCGCCCCACACATACACACAAGGGGTGGGCGTCGCCAGACGCCGCCTCCGAAGAGTTTCTGAAGGGTGTGCGTGTGTCATAATTGGTGGTTTTCATCAAACTGTCAAGTCGATGCCGATGCGACCGTGAGCGTTGTGAACAACGATGCCAGATTATTTCATGGGAGATCTGTATTTTCTTAAAAATAAATCTGTATTTTATCTGTATCATGTCTAAATCGAAGCCATAGCAGATGTTTTTTAGACTTTTAACAGCAGATTCAAGCTTTTTTATCAAACAAAAGCATAATTTAATATCTAATTAGTTGAAATTTTTAAATATATTCATTTTTTAAAAATCTGTAATTACAGATTTTTTTTATTTATGGATCGAAAAATCTGTATAATACAGATTTATCTGTATATCTGGCATGGCTGGTTGTGAATCGAGATTGCCGATCGAAATCTAATTTCAGCCTTTGATCCATAACGGACAAGTGCCAAAATAGTCCGTAATGACAGTCCGCCATGACGTAAGCGGCCGTGACATTTGCACCGCACCAAACAACAACATGCGTTGTGCGAGCCCCCCCTTCAAATGTCAAAACACACAAAACGGAACAAATTGCGGTTCACTTTAGTTGGTGGAGTAGGCCATGATTGGGCATAGACTCGGATATTGAAGTGTCATCTGTCAAAATCCCACCTTATTTTGAAAAAACCTTGTTTGAGGTTATGACAGCAACCTTGTTTTCATTGGGGCAGGGTTGCCAAATTTTAAGCGTTTCTTGAAGGTTTCAACATCCAAGGATTGCTTAGTCTTCAAGATCCGTCTATGACGAGGACTTTCATCTCTTTGATGTTTCTCAAGTTCATGTTGCGATTGAACACGTGTTGAACTGCTCTGAGGGGCTATAATTACATACCTTTAACCTTTCCGATGATGCCAATCGCTTGAGATCTTAGATAATTTTGAACATTTCAAAAGAGCTTATTTTTTGCCAATTTGAAAAATTTCAAATTCCTGAAGTTATTCCCTTTTCAAATGTTACCTCCCCGAAATGACCCCTCCAAGACCGGTATGCTTTGCCGTGTCGACCCGGGGTCAGGCGTGCATTATACGAGGGGCACGACCACGATTATGTGGAGCGGCCTTTTGACGGAGAGTACTTTTAAGGCGAAAACCCTTCACACCTTCTCCCGCTTGGCGCTATTGGAAAGGGAACCATGACATTGCTAGAACGAAATCTTGATGGGGTTTAGAGGTTAGGATCGAAATCGGCGTCGATTGCCCTTTAAAGAAGTGAGGTTCCGTTAGAATCATATGTCTCATTGTGAATACTAATAACGGATTGTGGGGTGGAACATTCTTGCTCAAATTGATGGGTTCTGTTTGATTAGAAGCTTCATCGACTCGCAACTTTTTTTGTAGTAATGTAAACTCATTAAAAAGATATTTACTAGAGCTAGACTAATCCAATCATGCTTAAATTAGGACTAATAGATTCGTCAAAATGTGGGCTAAAGATTGTCGAAACTGTTTTTGAAAATATTCAACAGTATTCGTAAAACGCTAATTTCAATAAAAATTAACTTTCAATTGACCTTAGTCCTTAAACTCATTGAAATATAAACTATTATCAAACAACTACTAATCAAACATCTGAAATAGATGTTAACACCTATTTTAATCGAAAATTAAAGTCGAAAATTCTGAAGAGAACTTCCCTTAAACAATTGGTACTAAAATTGAACAACGTATCAAAAAGACATTTACCAGAACTAGACTAATCCAATCATGCTCAAATTTCAACGATAGATTCCTCAAAATGTTGGCTAAAGATTGTCGAAACAGTTTGTGAAAATATTCAACGGTCTTCGTAGACAAATAGTTTCAATAAAAATACACTTCCAATTGACTTTAGTCCTTAAACTTACTAAAATTTAAACTATTATTGAACAACTGCTTATTAAGGGTACACATCAACCAAGGAAGTTGTTGTCTTCTTATTCCAAAATTGACAAACTCACGGACCCAATCCTGCGACAATCTGATTGTAAAAATAGGCAAATTTTGTTGTAAATCGCTTAATAGGCAGTACGTTAGGGGATGAATAAAAAAATAGTTCAATATATATATATATATATATATTAGGGTGCCCAGAAAAAATGACCCTCTGCTCCACAAGCGGAAAACGGGTTTTTGGGTTATTTTAAGCATCTGTGCAAATTTTGAGCGAAATTGGTTGAGATTAACCCATTGATACCCGAGCCTAAAGTTGGTGAAAAAAATGATTTTCATACAAAAATGACTTTTTTAAATCGCTAATAACTTTTCAGGATCGAGTTTTACAGCTTTGGTGTGTTCTACAAAGTTGTAAAGCATTAAATTTTCAATAAGAATCTCACGTTTGGGAATATTTGGATGGAAGTAGCGCACCGTGCAGACCAAACTGTAAGAAAATTGGGTTTTCCATACATTTTTTCGATTTTTCCCATACAAACTTCACCTTCGAGTATCAATGGGTAAATGTTGACCGATTTTGCTCATATTTGGCCCAGAGTCCTAAAATAGCCCAAGGAACAATATTCAGCTTGTGGAGCGAGGTTTTGAGGAAAAGTCCCATATTCTGGGCACCCTAATATATATATATATATATATATATATATATATATATATATATATATATATATATATATATATATATATATATATATATATATATATATATATATATATATATATATATATATATATATATATATATATATATATATATAAATATATATATATATATATATATATATATATATATATATATATATATATATATATATCAATAGTTCCCATAGCTTTGAAAAAACTAAAATATATGTAACAAAAATCTTGGTGCAAAAGCTCTGGTTGATGTGCACCGTTAAACACTTTAAAAAAGTTTTAAGCACCTTTTTTAATCGAAAATTAAAGTCGAAAATTCGAAAGAGAACTCCTTAAAACAATTGAAACAAATTAAACGAAATTAAACGACTTATTTAAAACACATTTACTAGAGCTAAACCAATCCAATCGTGCTCGAATTTGAACTATAGATTTATCAAAATGTGGGCTAAAGGTTGTCGAAACAGTTTTTGAAAATATACAAAATATTTCTCGAAAATTAATTTCAATCAAAATACACTTTCAATTGACCTTAGTCCTTAAACTCACTGAAATTTGAACTTTTATCTAACAACAACTTATTAAACACCTAAAAAAGTTGTTAATACCTATTTAAATCGAAAATTAAAGTCGAAAATTCTAAAGAGAACTTCTATAAACAATTGATAGTAAAGTTAAACGACTCATTAAAAAGACATTTACTAGAGCTAGACTTATCCAATCATACTCAAATATGGACTATATATTCGTCAAAATGTGGGCTAATTATTGTCGAAACAGTTTTTGAAAATATTCAATAGTATTCGTAGAAAATTAAATTCAAAAAAATACACTTTCAGTTGACCTAAGCCATTAAACTCACTGAAATTTAAACTATTATCAAACAATTACTTATTTAACATCTCAAAAAAAAAAACCTATTTAAATCGAAAATTAAGTCCAAAATTCGAAAGAGAACTTCCCTTAAACAATTGATAGTAAAGTTAAACGACTTAATAAAAAGACATTTACTAGAGCTAGACTAATCGAATCTTGCTCAAATAAGGACTAATAGATTCGTCAAAATGTGGGATAAAGATTGTCGAAACAGTTTTTGAAAATATTCAATAATATTCGTAGAAAATTTATTTCAATAAAAATACACTTTCAAGTGACCTTAGCCCTTATCAAGCAACTTATTGGACACTTCAAAAAAGTTGTAAACACATATTTAATTCGGAAATTAAAGTCGGAAATTCGAAAGATAAATTCCCTTAAACAATTTGTGTTAAAGTTAAACAATCTATCAAAAAGACATTTACTAGAGCTAGACTAATCAAATCATGCTCAAATTTGGACTATAGATTCGTGAAAATGTGGGCTTAAGGTTGTCGAAACAGTTTTGAAAATAATCAAAAGTATTCGTAGAGAGTTAATTTCAATAAAAATACACTTTCAATTGACCTTAGCCCTTAAACTCACTAAAATTTTAATTATTATCATACTGCCCATGTTCGCATAAATGTCCCATATGCAAAAACAGCAAGCTGAGAAAAACGCATTTGAAGTTTGTCCCATACATAAGGCTACGTGTTAAGTTTTCACGAAAAAACTGGATTTCCTCCTGATTTATTGAACAAAGTACTGGATGTTATAGGCTCTTTCGAAAGAACACACAATTTTGAACCAAACTGCAACAATAACTCGAAATCGATGAAAATGCATATGGGACATTTATGCGATCAGGGGCAGCATACTACTTATTTAAATTCTTGACAAAATGTAAACGCCTATTTTAATCGAAAATTAAAGTCGGAAATTCGAAAGAGAACTTCCCTTAAACAATTTGTATTAAAGTTAAACAATCTATCAAAAAGACATTTACTAGAGCTATACTAATCCAATCATGCTCAAATTTGGTCTATAGATTTGACAAAATGTGGGCTAAAGATTGTCGAAACAGTTTTTGAAAATAATCAAAAGTATTCGTAGAAAGTTAATTTCAATAAAAATCTACTCTTAATTAACCTTAGCCCTTAAACAAACTGAAATTTAAACTACTTATTAAACACCTTAAAAAAGTTGTAATAACCTAATTTAATCGAAAATAAAAGTCGAAAATTTGAAAGAGAACTTCCCTAAAGTAATTGATACTAAAGTTAAACAACCTATCAAAAAGACATTTACTAGAGCTTGATTAATCCAATCATGTTCAAATTTGAACGATAAATTCGTCAAAATATGGGCTAAAGTTGGTCGAAACAGTTTTCGAAAATATTGAACAGTATTCGTAGAAACTTAATTTCATTAAAAATACACTTTCAATTGTCTTCAGCCCTTAATCATTTTTAAATTTAAAACTTTTTAAGAAAGTCACAAACATACATTTTAATCGAAAATTAAAGTCACTCAAAAGCCACTACCGAGCAGAGGCTTTAATTCACTGAAGTGCATCGCACCCGCGCACATTTGACGCAATCCTCAACGTGGCCTCAGCCAACCAAAAGCAACAGAAAGCTTCGAACGTCAAGGTTACGAGCGCGCCATCACAGACAAGAGGACGTTTGAATGTGTTTTTTTGCGTCTTCAAGATAAACGGTCATTTTGAATTTGGAAATTTTAAATGGGCTGTAGTTTCGCTAGCTGGCGCCTGACGGCGCCACCTGTTTTGAGTCTTTGACATTTCTACACTCAAAATTTAGTTTAATGAGATTTGTAGCTGTTTTATTTTTTTGTTTTTTTTAGATTATTGTCTACTTATCTGTGATCTCACCAACCAACTACCAACTACACACTTGCAGCAAATAGTACTCATCAAAACAACTTACAGGAACTTGAATGCAAAAAAATAAATAAACAAGAAGTAATTATTGCAGCCAGATGCGATCTTCTCGCAGGTGCTAAACGCTTCTGCTAAATGAAACTTGACTTAGTATGGCTTCCCAGCGAGTGTTTTGCGCTCACTTTTTTCCCTCAAGCTGAGACACTTTACCGAAGGAGATCACTTCATCATTTCGTTAAGGACACGTGCCATATGAAATCCGACCGACGTCGACTTGGTCAAACCAAATGGCAGTAGGCCAAGAAGTAACTTGAGACGACGAACCTGTCATACTTGAAGAAAAAGAGGTGACAAGTTGGCCGAGGCTACTTGGATCCACCTGACTTTAACCAGCTTTGGAGTCAGACTTCATGGGTCAACGGACTCAACGTCGAGGTGCGTTCGGCAGATGGCCTCCACCGCTGAATGGGTCTTCGTCTTCTTCAGGAGTTTCAACCGCGGCTCCGACGTAATTAACATAATCGTGTGCTGGTTAGTTGTTTATGGGCCTCTCTTTTGACGCATAAAAATGCAATAATGTTCCCGGAATCCGGCTTCCAGCGACGCAGGATTGACGAAGGGGTTGGGACCACGACGGATCGCTTTGTTCCCTGGAATTCACCTTATGGTGTTTTTAAGACGAGTCACAGACAATTGAACATGAAACTTAATTACGTCTTCAATTTGTTTGAATGCAACCAACTTGAACCAAGCTGTCACTTTTGTCAAAAGTGACAGTTACACGGTCAAACGAAACTACTCAAAATGTTAATGTGTTTGAACTTTTTAACTTCTGTTAGTCTACGACTAACCTTCAAAGCGTGTTTCCCCTAAAGATCTTCCAAATTCTTGTGTGAATGAAAAAGGTCCAACCAACTAAAAAAAAAACGAACCTGATTTCTTTTCTACTCAATTTTCACCCAATTTCTTTTGAGAGGGCGTCATGCCAGAAGAAGGCACACAAAAAAGTGGAGCCAAAGAAAGACCTTAAGAAGCGACAAAAAGCGCGAACTGATTTAATTTCATGGCGTTTGATTGAATATTAAGCGCGGAGAGAGAAGCGTGCAGCAAACTTTTGAACGTGTGTGTGTGTGAGAGTGTTTGTGTGGTTTTGGTGGAGTTGTCAGAAAAACCAGAAAAATATGTGATTGAAATTTCAAGTGAGTGGTGGGAAGAAGCTTTACAGGGTGTCACCAAAATTGTTAAATACATAGTGGTTTCAAGGTTTCAAGTTTCAAGGTATCAAGGTTTATAGAAAAATTCAACGAAAATTAAAAAAAGTTTTCTTGCAATCATCACTTAGTTTCAATATTTTTTGTGATGCTAAATTTCATCTAAATTTTAAGCAAAAAAAAAAAGATTCAAAACTTTATTTAAAAAAAATTATGGTGAAATGAACTTTGAAAAGCTTTTCAACAATATTTAATTGCAAACTTTAGTTCACTGCTCAGTTATTTTAAAAATAAAAAAGATAGTTTGGAATAGAATAGCTGCAGTTTTTGCCTTTCTTACAAAAGAAAGGTTTTAGGTTTGCTTTTGGAAAAACGCTTTTCTCAGAAATCTTAAAAAAATCGTGCACGGCGAGGATTCGTCCCAGGAAAAAATCCTATTACTAAATTGAAGGTTTAGATGCGCTCTTTCGATTGAATTTTGGCCCGAAACCCGGAACTCAAAGTCTGATTTTTGAGAGCTCTTTTTCTGAAATACATGAGCGTATCCGCTCTTAAAAAATTGTGTCTTCCTTCACTGGAAAACCGCTCGTAAAACCCACAATTTTTATATTTCAGATCTGTAGCCGTGGGGTCGGAGACGAACATTTTTTTTTTCGATTCACAATTTTCGACCAATAAATATGGTCAAAGCCATTTTTAGAGGTATTTTTTCGACTATTTTACAGATAACACTATCAAATTAAACGAATTCAGTTTCAAACAAAAAGCCATTCGAAAACATGCGCCATAAACTGCTTGGGCCCAAAATTTGAAGCTTTTCCAAAATGTTTTTCCAGAGATATAGCCATTTTAGTGTTTTTCGTCTTATTTTTCCCCTTTTTTTTTCCTATTAAATTTTTGGATTTATACAAATTCAAATACTGAACATCAAATTCAAAGTCCCGGCTCGTTCTCGCTCGAAAGATCGACAAGTCGTCAAGTCGAAGCATAACCGCCAACCGCGTTTTACGCTGCGCGTGAAAGTGTACTTTCTGGCTTCTCATAATAGATCGACAAAGTGCAATAGCGATACATATTTTTTTTAAATTAATCATAGACTAACAATAAAGACTGAGTACCCTTTATTTTTTTCTAATAATTCCAATCCAATATGTTTTTTTTAATTAAATTTAAATATCTTGCAACAAATAATGTACTTATGAAATTAAAAAAAAGGCATTTAAGGTTTAGCCTAAAAAGATTCGAAGCTTTAGGTAAAATTCTCAATGGGTGGTATCATTATGTTTCTGAAAAATTAATTGCACCAATATATTTCTCGGAGTTTCATCATTTTGTAAGAAAGGCTCTATTTTACCTCTGGTTTTATTAAATCGGGTTTTTTTTTAAATACTTTCATTTGAAAGTCAATAAATTTTCTCTGAATTTTCTTCTCAACCTTTCGACAGCCCTTTTGAAGTATTATCTAAAAATAATTAAAAAAATAAAAATAAAAATAAATAAATTTACAAGATTTTATTAAGTATGTGCTCTTTACTTTTGCTAAATATATGATTGTAGCTTTTTTGTCTTGTTTCCTAACCGGGGTATAATTATTTTTAAGATTTATAAAATTATCTAAATTTCCTGCAAATTTAGAACCATTTATTTAAAAATATATTTTAATATACTTTCACTCCTTTGTTAAAGTATTTCAGTGCAAAAATAATAAGCATTCTAAATTTGTTATCGTGCTCTCCCGAAAGACAAAAACATTACAAAATATTTGTAATGACCAAATATTATTTCGTTATTTTTCAAAATATCTACCATTATTTGAAAAGCTTTAATGGTATTTTTTGCGTGGTTCAATAACTATAACGATACATGGATCGTTATCCGTATATTTTTTGAAAATACTCAAATTTTCATATTTTGCAATATTGATTCATACAACGCAAAGTTTCGTATAGATTTTCACTGTCCCTCAACTTTTTTAAACATGCATTTTTTTTTCAAGTAATTCACAATATGGGTATTAAACGACGATATTTTTTGAATAGATTTTCAATAAAATTAAATACTTAGGCCATCAAAAAATTTTTTTTGTAAAATTTTTACTTTTTTCTTTGCAAAACATATTTTTTTTTAATAAAGTGGAAATCTATACGGAATTTAGCTACAATCATTTGATTGTTTAAAAAAAAGTTTTATTTTTTATTTTGAGAGTTTTACTGCAAAACATGTAATATAGTGCAAAACTTTTCAACATTTTTTGTCGTTTTTGGTACTTACATTGAAAATGTCAATATTTGAGTATTTTCAACTAAAATTAAAGTATTTTGTGAAAATATGAATTTTTGTTAAGATTTTGGTTGCATAAGTTCATTTTTAAAAGTTTCTTCAAATGAGTTTTCATCAAAAACTTAGGTCCGATGAAATAATTGTTTTTTTGATAAAAAAAAACGACGATAACGTTATCGTTTATCAACATTTCTATAATATGAATGTTTTTTTTTGTATAAAAAACAATTTGATTCGATTTTTTTGTGAGGCTGTTTCTCAGAAACTAATTGCCAGATTTTCAAAAGTTTCAGAGAGAGAATGATAGGAAATTTTCTCGGCTTTGCAAAAAAAAAGGTGAAAAAGTTCCAGAGTTGTT
Organism: Culex pipiens pallens; assembly: GCF_016801865.2. Taxonomy (NCBI): domain Eukaryota; kingdom Metazoa; phylum Arthropoda; class Insecta; order Diptera; family Culicidae; genus Culex; species Culex pipiens. The sequence continues at coordinate 16,075,638 of NC_068937.1, forward strand.
TTTTTTTAAGAATAACTTTTAAGAATAACTTTTTATAACCCAATAAACCTATAAAAACAAATTTTATACCTCAAAGTAGTTATGACTTAAAAATTGTAAAGTACTTTTCGATTGCAAATTTTTAACTACACAGCAAAAAAAGGTAATATTCATCTGGAAATGGTGACCAATTTTATGTCGAAAAATATATAATAATACATTGGTTTTTGATAAATTTTCATCAGGTTCATATTTTTACAAATTTTTTATGAAATATTACTCAAAAAGAAGTAATATTTAACCTGCCAAATAATCTGCCTTCCGAAATTCATTTTGTTTTCTGTGGGGTTTTTGTCCACATTTTCAATATTTTCCAAAAAACACAATTTTTTAAAAAAAATCATATCTTCTAAACCAGATTTTGCAGCATCACTTACTATGGCTCAGAAGTTGTCTTTTTTAGTCCCCTAAGGCCCATGCAAATTGTTTTCAAAGTATGGCAATCATTAGTCTTCAAAATATGAAAAAAATTAACTAAACAGAAATTTCAGCGAGAAAAAAAAACTTTTTGCGGTACTGTACATCAAAAATAAAAAAAAAAAACAAAAGGCTTTTTAACTAGCCGAAACATGCCAAATATGATTCTAAATGCAGGGGAATGCATTTTAAATTGATTTTAGTTGATTGCACTTAAATTTCCATTAAAAGATTGAAGTTTTTGAAAAAGATTTTTTTTTGCCCCCTGATTTTTTGGGACGACTTCAAAGAGGGGTTGACTTTGAACTTAAAATAAAATTTATACCAACCTAAAACATAAATTTAAAAAAAGAAAAAAAAAAGAAAAATTGAAATTTTGTTTGAGAATTTAACTTCTAGAATAAAAGTTAATATAAGTCAGTTCATAAAAGTAACTTACAACTTTGCCGAGGACACCAAATTGATCAGAAAATCCCTTCTCATAAAACAGAATTCAAAATTGTATGGAAACATGTATGGAATGATGCAAAATTACTACCACTCCTTTTTTTTTGCTTGTTATTAAAGATACCCCGAATTTTTTAATATTCTGTCTTAGTTTTGCTTAGTTTCCTTCTTCCAATGCAATAGGTTAAAAATATTGTCCGGCGCGATTTGGAGATTTCAAATTCAGCATAACATTTTCCCTAAAACTTCAGTCTGAAGTGCCTAATGAGAAACAGTTTTTTCAGGGGTTTACGTAATGATTTTACTTAGTTTGCCGAAAAAATATTTCCACAAAAAAATATTTTCTGAAAAAAAGTTCAACGTGAACCACCCTAATAATTGACCTTTTTTCAGAAGATATTAGTGGTCAAAAGATAGTGGTATTTGATGATTAAAATTTAAATTGAACCAAAAATATTAAAAATTAAGCAATTTTAGTCGCCACCCTGCACCACCACTAACCTAACCCTGAGTCACTTGACACCAGAATGGAATTCCTCTAGAGAAATAAAAAAATATTAAAATAAAACGGTGAAGCCATCGCGTGATCGTTCACGATTTGCCTCCCATCGTCGAAGTCCCAAGTTCCAAGACCAAAAAAATGTCGGTCAGATCGCGCTGCGCGATTCAACAGTGACTAATGCCCAAATCAGGAGGAAGACGAAGAATAAATTGAAGAAGTTTAAAGTTGATCGACCATCGACTTCGTCTGGGTCTCTAACCTGTCTCGCTTTTGGTGAGTTGGGTGAGAGATTCCTAACCACCATAAAGATGACTGGAATTTTTTTTTTGCGATTGTCGCTGAAGATTATTCGTCCAAGTCTTTTTTTGAGGTTATGTCAAGATCGCACGCTGGGAACGAAGAAGGTTACGAAATTTAATCTTCGAATCGTGTCGCCCTGATGATGATTTATCAAAATTTGAAGAATTGGACCAGCAGCTCAGTTTGATTGTGTAACTTCGCCTGAAAAGGGGCCAAAGTCGGTCGGATTTCTCTCCCCGAAGGTCCCACTTTCCCAAGATGCAGTTGCCGGCTCTAATCAGTGAACACAAATCGCGCGGTGGCGGCTTGTTCAGGGCTTGTTGCCCCATGTTTGATTCCCTTTTTATTAGATCCAGCGCCACAACTTCCTATGGGAAACTCTACCCTAATTGCCCACTTGTTCGAACGCCCGGTGGACCACATCGCGAGCGAGATGCACATTCCCTTTGAAGTAACTTGGATGCATTGAGGCTGCTGATGCTGTCGGCCATACATCGATCCTATTTCCATGCTGACGCGAAGGAAGAGAAGGCCCTTTTGGGCTTTAGACACGGAAAACTAAAAAGAAAAAAGCAAAAAAAAAAAAAGCAAAAAACAAAAAGCAAAAAGCAAAAAGCAAAAAGCAAAAAGCAAAAAGCAAAAAGCAAAAAGCAAAAAGCAAAAAGCAAAAAGCAAAAAGCAAAAAGCAAAAAGCAAAAAGCAAAAAGCAAAAAGCAAAAAGCAAAAAGCAAAAAGCAAAAAGCAAAAAGCAAAAAGCAAAAAGCAAAAAGCAAAAAGCAAAAAGCAAAAAGCAAAAAGCAAAAAGCAAAAAGCAAAAAGCAAAAAGCAAAAAGCAAAAAGCAAAAAGCAAAAAAGCAAAAAGCAGAAAAGCAAAAAGCAGAAAAGCAAAAAGCAAAAAGCAAAAAGCAAAAAGCAAAAAGCAAAAAGCAAAAAGCAAAAAGCAAAAAGCAAAAAGCAAAAAGCAAAAAGCAAAAAGCAAAAAGCAAAAAGCAAAAAGCAAAAAGCAAAAAGCAAAAAGCAAAAAGCAAAAAGCAAAAAGCAAAAAGCAAAAAGCAAAAAGCAAAAGCAAAAAGCAAAAAGCAAAAAGCAAAAAGCAAAAAGCAAAAAGCAAAAAGCAAAAAGCAAAAAGCAAAAAGCAAAAAGCAAAAAGCAAAAAGCAAAAAGCAAAAAGCAAAAAGCAAAAAGCAAAAAGCAAAAAGCAAAAAGCAAAAAGCAAAAAGCAAAAAGCAAAAAGCAAAAAGCAAAAAGCAAAAAGCAAAAAGCAAAAAGCAAAAAGCAAAAAGCAAAAAGCAAAAAGCAAAAAGCAAAAAGCAAAAAGCAAAAAGCAAAAAACAAAATTGAGACAAAATTGAGACAAAATTGAGACAAAATTGAGACAAAATTGAGACAAAATTGAGACAAAATTGAGACAAAATTGAGACAAAATTGAGACAAAATTGAGACAAAATTGAGACAAAATTGAGACAAAATTGAGACAAAATTGAGACATAATTGAGACAAAATTGAGACATAATTGAGACATAATTGAGACAAAATTTGAGAAAAAATTGAGACAAAATTGAGACAAAATTGAGACAAAATTGAGATTAAAATGAGACAAAATTGAGACAAAATTGAGACAAAATTGAGACAAATTTGAGACAAATTTGAGACAAAATTGATACAAAATTGAGACAAAATTTAGACAAAATTGAGACAAAATTGAGACAAAATTGAGACAAAACTGAGACAAAATTGAGACAAAATTGATACAAAATTGAGACAAAATTGGGACAAAATTGAAACAAAATTGAGACAAAATTTACTAAATTGAGTAGGAGTAGGAAAAGGAAAAGGAAAAGGAAAAGGAAAAGGAAAAGGAAAGGGAAAAGGAAAAGGAAAAGGAAAAGGAAAAGGAAAAGGAAAAGGAAAAGGAAAAGGAAAAGGAAAAGGAAAAGGAAAAGGAAAAGGAAAAGGAAAAGGAAAAGGAAAAGGAAAAGGAAAAGGAAAAGGAAAAGGAAAAGGAAAAGGAAATGGAAATTGGAAATTGGAAATTGGAAATTGGAAATTGGAAATTGGAAATTGGAAATTGGAAATTGGAAATTGGAAATTGGAAATTGGAAATTGGAAATTGGAAATTGGAAATTGGAAATTGGAAATTGGAAATTGGAAATTGGAAATTGGAAATTGGAAATTGGAAATTGGAAATTGGAAATTGGAAATTGGAAATTGGAAATTGGAAATTGGAAATTGGAAATTGGAAATTGGAAATTGGAAATTGGAAATTGGAAATTGGAAATTGGAAATTGGAAATTGGAAATTGGAAATTGGAAATTGGAAATTGGAAATTGGAAGTTGGAAATTGGGAAATTGGGAAATTGGGAAATTGGGAAATTGGGAAATTGGGAAATTGGGAAATTGGGAAATTGGGAAATTGGGAAATTGGGAAATTGGGAAATTGGGAAATTGGGAAATTGGGAAATTGGGAAATTGGGAAATTGGGAAATTGGGAAATTGGGGAATTGGGAAATTGGGAAATTGGGAAATTGGGAAATTGGGAAATTGGGAAATTGGGAAATTGGGAAATTGGGAAATTGGGAAATTGGGAAATTGGGAATTTGGGAAATTGGGAAATTGGGAAATTGGGAAATTGGGAAATTGGGAAATTGGGAAATTGGGAAATTGGGAAATTGGGAAATTGGGAAATTGGGAAATTGGGAAATTGGGAAATTGGGAAATTGGGAAATTGGGAAATTGGGAAATTGGGAAATTGGGAAATTGGGAAATTGGGAAATTGGGAAATTGGGAAATTGGAAATTGGAAATTGGAAATTGGAAATTCGAAATTGGGAATTGGGAAATTGGGAAATTGGAAATTGGAAATTGGAAATTGGAAATTGGAAATTGGAAATTGGAAATTGGAAATTGGAAGTTGGAAATGGAAAAGGAAAAGGAGAATGAAAAAAGGAAAAATAATGAAAAAGTGAATTTAAGGATGCGGTTCAAAACAAGAATTCCAACCGAAAATTAACACAAATTTCAAATTTTCCAACTCACGATTCTCCGTGCTTGAACCGGATAGTCCAGCAAAATTCCAAACCCAACATTTATTGTTTGTTTGTTCCCCTTTTATCCTCTTGTATCCAATTTCTTCCAAACACAACTTCCAGTGCGCCCAGAAGGAAAATACCTTGCACAGAGTCGTCCTAAAGATAAGCCGCCAGTGCTCATGACTCAACAGAACACATGGTAATTGAACCCCAAGCCAAACCTCAAGACCTCGGCTCTCCGACATTAGGGTTAATTGAGTATCGGAACATGGCATCGCGCTGGGGCTCGGTCCAAGATTATGGAGTTTGTGGCTTTCATTCCTGACCACACACAACCTGCAGACTAGAGTAGAGAGAATGGAGGACTTTCTTTGCGATCTAGATCTTGGTTGGGGGGAAACCTTCAGCGACGACCTGCTCAAAGGAATTCCTGGAACGAGGTTTCACTTCTTGCTGCAGAATTTGTTCCGTTTTTTTTCGACTCATGTGAAACTGATGAAATTCATATTTACGACTTTTCTTCAAAGATTTTCAGAAACTTTCACCCTTCACCTTGCCAACAATAAAAATCACTCATCTAGAGTGGAAATAAAGCTTGAATGAAAACGAAAAAAAAACCTAGTTGCACACGAAAACGGTTAAATTTCAATTATGAAATGTTGGTTGTAGCTCACCACCCCGTTAATACAAAGAGAGCGCGCGAGCTATCATAATTCGACCGGAGCTGTGGTTGCGAATTTTCTGCGGTTTTTTTTTATTTTTGCGAAAGAAAAAGTGGAAACGTTTAACGAAATTATAAGCCTTACCCTATAATAGAGCCGATGAGTGACCTGTTGTTCCGAGCGATCGAACCGCCAAAGGGCTTGTTTTACAAGGTAAGAAAAGGGTGAAGCACACCTGATGAGAGCGAGAGATGGGCGGTTGAAGATGGTCAACTGAGTAAAACATAAAAGAAACTTGTCAATGAAGTTGAAATAGTTTTCTTGCACTCGCAAATAAATATTAGTTTTCTCAGTAAAATTTTAAACTACAATTACATAACAATCAGTAAAAGAAGAGTAATTTTAAACTCTATTTAAAAAAATGATAAGGCTGTTGCTAATATTTTTAAGCTTTTTATCACCCTTGCTTATTCCCCCCCCCACTCCCCCCTCCCGCTTCATCGAAATCGGCTTGAAAAATCAGGGGGCAAAACAATATTTTTTCAAAAAAAATCAAAATTTCCAGTACCGCAGAAAGAAATGTTGAAATTCTGGCTTGTATTAACAATTTTAAAATAATAGTTTTTATCCACTTGTTCCCTCCCTTCATTTTTTTTTGCAGAAAAACTTAAATAGACATTTTCATTGAAAAAAAACTTGTTCATTCGAACTTTTAATTTATTTTTAGTTAAAAACACAATAAATACAATTTGTGATAAACTAATAAAAAATGAGACAATACACAGCAAAAAAAAGTCCAATTTTGGAATGTTGAAAATTTGGTAGGTTGAATATTTACCTCTTTTTTGAGTAATATTACCTAAAAAATGTGTAAAAATGTGAACCATTTCCTCATGAATATTACAATCATTTTTTTTCTATGCAGATAATTGCAAACTACAAATTATATAAATATATCAATCATATGACTTAATAATTTAAAAAAACAAAAATTGTTGTAAAAATTCCAACAATTTTTCTAAAACAAAAATCAATAATTGAGCATTAAAATAAAATATGAATAATTGAACATTTAACAATAACGCAAGCTTATTATCATGTTAGAATTAAAATAAAAGAATATTAGTTATATGAAAAAGGAACTAATTTCCTTATAAAGCATTTGCTAATATTTTCAAAGTTTTTTTTTATTTATTTTGAAAACTAATGATTGCAAAACAACTGGGCAGGTGTAAAATACATTTTAATACACTTTTTTTCATTCGATTGTTAATATAATGGTTTGTAATTTCATTTTGTCCCCCCCCCCCCCCCCTCGACATTGGCCAGAGTCGAGGGACATAAACTTCAAAAAATATTTGCAACGGCATAATTTGACAAAAATCAATGATTCAAATTGCAGCTATTTTACCAAAAAAAAAATTGTTTGCATAAAGTTTGAATTGAACATTGAACAATAACAACAGCTTATTATCATGTTAGAATTAAAACTGATGAATATATAACTAAAAAAGGTAATAATACAACTACACCATTGAAAAGTACCAAAAAAGAAAACAATATTTTTGAAAATTTTATTGCAAACTTATTAAATACAATCAACAGCAGAATTTAAGAAGAATAGAAGAATCAGATTTTTTAGAAGATTCAGATTCATTGAATAGAATAAAGGGATTTGAAAATCCTTTTATTGAAATTATTCAAATAATAACTCAAAAATTTGAATAAAAAGTGAAACCGAAAAACAAAACAATTATGAGAAGGAATAAAACAATAAAAAATCGAAAATTATAAAAAAATATAACATTCAAATTGAAAACATATAAATAATAGTGAAAACTATGAATTCAAAGTTACAAAAAGAACACATTAAATGGCAAAAAATACGCAAAAAAATTATATGATAAATGATATGAAATATTGTGCAAACAAAATAAAAAAAACTTGAATTTAAAATAACTTTTTAAAAAGCAAAAAATAATTCTGATGGTCAAATAAAAAAAAGCGTCAAAATTGCATTAATCACAAAACTTGTCAATTTTAGGCGTTATCCATAAATGACGTAGCATTTAAAAGTGATAAAGGGGGTGGGAGAAGAATCCTCGAAAACATGCTACGTCATTTGTGGTGGATGCCTTAATTTACTTAATGCTATACAACAGTGCAATTCTCCTGAATTTTGGACAGCAAGGGCTCAACAAGGGAAAAAATTATGTTGTCAATTTATTGGAAAACTTTGAAAAGATGACCAAAACAAAATTTTACTTAACCCTCTACAATCCAACCCCGCCTTTAGACGGGCTTCGATCTAAAAAATCGCCAAAAATCTATTTTTCAACCAATTTTTGATCTTTAATCCTTTCAAGCCTGAATTTTCAAAAAAATATTTTTTAGTTAATGATGGGAAAATGATTCTTACGACCATACGAAAATTGTAGGCTTCATTTTCATTTTTGGGTCATATATGACCCATCAGGCCTGAAAGGGTTGAAAAGCATTGGAAAGAAGAACTCTTAAAATTTAAAAAAAAAATTAGGGTTGGAAATTTTACTTGTATAATGTGACTTTGCCAATGATTTTTAAAATGTCATTTTTTTGGGTCAACTTTGGCTGTGTTTTTCACTAACATTTTCTTAATTTTAAGTAAAAAGAAGTAGCAGAAATTTTTGTAGTGTCCCAGACTATGCATCTACTCATTTTTTTACAATTTAAATGATAGTGGTCAAATAGTGGTACCATTATATAGCAGAAAATGTGAAAAACAAGCAAAAAAAATATGAAAAAGTGACTGTAAAAACATGAAAAAATCAGATAGGCAAAATTTAATGATAGGACGTGGTAGAATAGGCCAAATACTACCAAAAACAAACATAAACTAAACAAGATAAATGCAAATTAAAATACTAAAAATGAAACAAGAAAAACATAAAACAAGAGAAGTAAAGTTTTTCGTAGAACAAAAGTTGCTCAAAATGACCTCCCGAACACGGGAAGAATAAAAAAAGTCGAACAAAATTTGGGTAGTAGAGGAATATTATGAACAGTCGGCTCTCTTATGCTACTGTCAGAAATTTGCAAAATATCAATTAATTTATGAAAATATTCGTATTTCCTTGGTTTTACTTTACTTTAGCTTCTGATTCCGTCCATTAGGTAGTTACCCTGAGGTCTCCCACGCCGCCGATCGTGACGATCTGTTTTCCCCCAGATTACTTTCCAACCCCATCAAATCCGCCATCGCACATCGATATTGGCCCCTGGTTGGCAGCCAACCTTATGGTTTATGGCACTTTTTGCACCTCGTTTGACAGGTCGTTCGATGGCCGCCACAATGTTGTGGCCCGAGTCTTGGTCAGTCATGCGAAGTAACGACCCGAGACCAGATATTAAACCTAGATTAAGTTCTGTCAAATCGACACGAGCGAAAGGGAAAGTGACCGCGGCGGATTCGCTGGACCGGAACAACCTCCCTCACGGTGGTGGTCAATTTCTCGTGAGTGCAAAAAAAAGTAAGCCTGATTTATTCCGATTGCATGACTCGCGAGCATTCCAACGAGAGCATAATTTATGGATCGGGAACTATATCTCGAATGGCTGCGAACCTTAAGGTCTGACAAAATATTGATACTTTCGGTTTCAGCAAGCTGGAACTGGAACTGGTTGTCAGCAAGATCTGATTTGAAGGGGAGAGGATTACATCAGTTTGTATGACGACGACGATGTATGTGATCAATCGTTCCGACTTTTAAAGGTGAAAAAGGTGGCAAAAGTTGAAATTATTGTTTTTTCGAAATGTCAGGAAAGGGAAAGGAGCTTGGCAGGTTTTGGTAATCCGACACTGGGAGTTATGCGAAAGAGTTTGCGTTTTCATAAGGATTTTATCATTAATGAAAGGAATTTTGAAAGTTTGTTACACTTTCCTTTTTCCTCCTTTTTTGATAATTTGGCAACCCAATCTTTTTTAAAAAAAAAACATTAAAAACATAGCTCAAAAATAGTACAGGTCATTCCTCCCATGCCCTACAATATCACTTACCTCACGATCGAACACTTCCTGCTGCGATTAATCGTCTCAATTTGCCTAATATATCAATTTTCCGGTTGCAAATCGCAACGTTTAACGTTGCTGCGATGGCTCACCAAAGATGCAAAAACACACTCATAAAACAATAATAAAAACAACCCGCCGCGAGCCGAGAGATCCGAAGATCTGGCTGGCCGGTCAATAGCAGTAATGCGAGAGAGATCATAATCATTTTTGAGTTGCGAATCGCGATGCAAAAGTGCAATAATCTTCCACGCGCAGCTTCGGGTTGCTTCGATTGCAAAATCGGTGACGTTTGCTGATTTTGCTTCTTCCTCTTTTTTTCCGGTGAGCAGAGTGAAAAAGAAGAAAAGAAGCCGCCAAACAATCATCAAAACAATTGGATGGTGATAGGTGCTTCTTCACATATTAGATGAAGAGAAAGAGGGGATGATTGGCAATCGGAAAAAAACAACAAGATAAAGAAGTGTGGAAAATGATAGTCGGAAGAAATTGGAAAAATAGCAGAAGAAGAGGATCCACACTTGCGGCCGTTTTTACGAGTTAATTTAATTAAAGTGAAGGCTTTAAGGTGAAGCAGCTCGAACTCGCGAGAGCTTTTAATGGCTAATTGAATAAATTTTATTGCGAGTTTTTGTTTTCCACTATCATTTTGCAGCGGCTACACCACGTTCGAAAACTTTTTGATTCGGTTTTATGCGAGAAAAGAGAGAAAGAAAGAAAGGAAAAAAAAACCTGTCGGACTCGATCTTTTACATGACTTTTATGGTTTCGGATCACGAACTCGCGAGGGATTATGAGATCGTCTCTCATTATGGTGATCAGAAGAGAGGAATTTGTTTCGGGGAAAAAGTTTTTAATTAGATTTAGCGGGAATTCAATTGTTCATAATATTTCCAAAAGTTTATATCAATTTAAAAAAGTTCATTTGAAATAAATTCAAACGGAAAGATTTTATATTTAAATGTAAAAATTAGTAAAATTTAAATTATTGCGAAAAATAAACATTTTCAAAAAGTTTGCATTTATTTTTCAACCATTTTCAGCAATTTTAAGCAATTTCGAACAATTTAAATCAATTTAAACAAATTTGAAAATATTTTAAGCAATTTCAAACAATTTTTAACAGTTTCAAAAAGTTTTGAACAATTTTAAATAATTTTGAACAAATTTAGGCAATTTTAAAGTATTTTTAAACAATTTTAAGCAATTTTAAACAATTTTATTAAATTTTAAACAATTTTAAATAATTGTAAACATTTTTATACAATTTTAAGCAATTTTAAACAATTTTAAACAATTTTATACAATTTTTAACAATTTTAAACAATTTCAAATCATTTTAAACAATTTTAAACGATTTTAAACAGTTTTAAACAAATTTAAACAATTTTAAACAATTTTAAACAATTTCAAACAATTTTAAACAATTTCAAACAATTTTAAAAAAATTTACCAGTTTTAAACAATTTTAAACAATTTTAAACAATTTTAAACAATTTTAAACAATTTTAAACAATTTCAAACAATTTTAAACAATTTTAAACAGCTTTAAACAATTTTAAACAATTTTTAACAATTTTAAACAATTTTAAACAATTTTAAATAATTTTAAACAATTTTAAACAATTTTAAACAATTTTAAACAATTTTAAACAATTTTAAACAATTTTAAACAATTTTAAACAATTTTAGACAATTTTAGACAATTTTAAACAATTTTTAACAATTTTTAACAATTTGTAACAATTTTCAACAATTTTTTACAATTTTTAACAATTTTTAAAAAGTTTTAACAATTTTTCATAATTTTAAACAATTTTTCATAATTTTAAACATTTGTTATTTTTACTATTTTCGACAGCTTAAAAAATTCACAAATTTTCAACATTTTTCAGCCATTTTAAACCATCTGGAAAAAAATTGAATTCAAACCAATTTGCAAAAAATTTTGAAACAAATAAGAAACATGGTTAGAAATAATTCTAAAATAATTTTGATACTATTTAGAAACATTTTGGAAACAATTTGGAAAAAAAATTGAACCATTTGGATACAATTTGGAAACCATTTGGGTACAGTTTGGAAATCATTCGGATACAATTTGGAAAAAATCGAAAACAATTTGGAAGTATTTTGGAAACAATTTGGAATCAGTTGGGAACAATTTAAGAAATAAGTTGGGAAAATTAGAGAAACGGTTTGGAGATAATTTGGAAACAAATTGGCAACTATTTCTTACAATTTGGAAATAACTAAGAAATAATTTGGGAACAATTTAGAAACATTTTGGAAACTATTTTGGAAAAATTTGGGAACAATTAAAAAAAAAAAGATTAGAGATAATTTGTAAATTATTTGAATTAATTTGGGAACAGTTTAAAAACATTGCAGGAACAATTTGGGAATGATTTGGAAACAATTTGGAGACAATTTAGAAACATTTCGGTAACGATTTTAAAAAAGTTAGGAAACCTTTGAAAAAAAAAAAAGATTTAGATTTGAAGATTCGTTGGGAATTATTTGTGAAATTTTTAGAAACAATATAGGAACAATTTGGGAACGATTAAGAAATAATTGGGGAACAATTTAAAAACAGTTTGAGAACGATTTGAAAACAATTTAAGAACAATTTAGAAATAATTTGGAAACGATTTACAAACAATTTAGAAACACTTTGGAAACAATTTGGGAACAACTTGAGAACAATTTGTTAAAGTTGGGAAATGTTTTGGAAACAATTTGGAAATTATTTTGAAACATAATCTAGAAACCTGGGCCTGGAAGAAGAATTTTTTTCTTATTTTCTTCTTCTTCCCTCTCTCCCATATGGCTTCCAAAAAATTCAGGGGGGGGGGGCTTCAGCCCGAAGCCCACCCCCCTGGCTACGGGCCTGAACTTGGGAACAGTTTGTAAAAGTTGAGAAATATTTTGGAAACAATTTGGAAATTATTTTGAAACAGGGAGGAGAGCGGTAGCCATGTTGGCCTCGGTCGCGTTATTTTTTCGTCGTGATTGTTTTTGCGATTTTGGGATGTTTTTTGACGTTTTGGAACTAGAAAAGTGGTGAATCGGGAAGATTGTGCTATGGGCTGAAAGGAGATGGTGAAGTTTTTATAGAAATTGTCGAATTTGAAGTGTTTCCGAGCGATTTATTTGAGCAGTTCCTCGCCTTTTTTGGAAAGCCGTTTTGTGTCACTGTATTTTTCTCCTCTCTCCCAGTGCGAAGAGAAAGAAAGAAAGAGGGATAGAGAGAGAGTATTAGAGAAGAAGTTACGGTGTCAGTGTATTGGTTGGTGCATTTTGGTACGAAGATGACAGCTGGCAGAGTGTATCGTTGCGCGTGTGGGTGATGGATATTTTGCTGGCAAATTGTAAGAAGGCGGCTTCCCGAAGGTCGGCTGATGAACACTGATGGATGTCTACGAACCACGTGGCAAACAAAAAGTGGCTTCTTCAGGGCGGTGTGGTCGTGTTGCACCCCATTTTGATGCGGGTGCGATTGCGGAACGGCGAGCGGTCTCCAGTCTTCAAGACCCGGGTGAGCGCGTTTCATGTTGACATTTCAAGTATGTGTGGATGTGAGTGTAGAAGAATGTATGATGAGTGTGAGCGTGAGAGCCATCTGCGAGTGAGAACTGTTTGAGCATGTGAGTGCCACTTAGTGAGTGACATTTGGTACTAGAGAACCTTCAAAGAGAAGTGACATGGCACTCAAACACAACAAAACTCGCTCTCCCGTCTCTTTCCCGCTCATGTGCTTTTAAACGAAGGAACTCAATTTTGACAAGTAATTCAAGCGCTGCTCTGAGTGACGACGCTTCTCTCTCAGGTTCTCTATTTGGTACGCTTGTCTACTTTTACTGAAAATTCAACCCAATTTCGGGTACTTAGTTATTCTGGAAGTTTGATTAGCTTCATTTCAGGATGATTACAGTATGTCGATGCCTCTGTGAAATGATGGCAAATTTTCATAAATAGTTTCAAAGTCCATGATAAAAATCTAAGTTGCATTTATGGCAAAGTCTAAAAATATGTATTGGTTTATGTGTGTATGAGAGTGTGGCTGAGCTTGGTAATATTCTTGTTCCCAGGGATACCTAAACTGAAACACTTGTGAGGACTTTCCGTTATTATTGCATTTATTTTCAAAATTTTAAATATGCTGGTTAAACACATTACACACAACAAAGTTAAAAAATAACTAATTATACTTTTTGAATCGGTCGTTTTAATTTAACTTCTAACACTTACATTTAAATAAAACAGATAAATAAATAAATAATGTTTACTCGGCATCGCTGTAAGAGTTTAAAATCAAAATTCCAAGTATGCGTTAAATAATTTATGACCTCGAATTTCGCTTAAACACCTAATAATTTAAAGGAAAATATAAACTTCTCTTTACTCTTACAGTCGGTAACATGAGTTTAACAGCAGACATGTTAAAACTGTGTTTAATCAACATTGCTTTTACAGGAAATAATGGCTAATCTAATTTAGTAATACTACAGTCAATTGAATCACGGCTTCGTCGCGTTGTATCTGCCGTGACTTAAAATATAAAAAAATAAATCATGCATCTTTTACACTGTACAATCTGTACTGTTTAATAATAAAAACAAACTAACTCTACTTGATTCGCCCGTAATACCTCTCGAGGTATATCCTAGGGTTCTACCTCTCCTACTAACATTGAGTCCAAAACCTCCCTACAAACATCTATACCACTAAGGTGTCGTAGGGATCCTTGCGCACTTTAGATAGGTGTTTACTAACATTCCTTCCGCTCCCCAAAGGATAGCTTAGACCCGGCAAGGACCCCCTTATGCCCTGGGCTGTATTACACACTCATCAAAAGATGAAGACATGGTATCTCCCGTGTTGGATTATTGTTCCGGATGAGGGTCTAACACAACCAGACCAAACAGTGGGATAAGCGTTGTGGAGCCATCCGTGGATAGGGCGTCCTAAAATGCTAATGCTAATGCTAATGCTAATTTGGAAATTATTTTGAAACAATTTGGGGATAATCTAACGAATTCGAAACAATTTTGAAACACTTTGGGTACGACGTGGAAACACTTTGAGAAGAATTTGAAAAAAAAAATGTAAAAAATTTGGAAATAATTTGGAAATATTCTAGAAACAATTTGAAGAACAATTTGAATTTGGAAACAAATTGGAAACGTTTGTAAACAATTTGAGGATAATTTAAAACATTTAGGAAACGATTTGGATACAAATTGGAAACGTTAGAAAACATTTTGGAAAAAAATTGAAAACAATTTGAGAACCATTTGGAAACAATTTGAGAACTATTTGGAACCACTTTGGGTACAATTAGGTAACAGTTTGGAGATAATTTGGAAAAAATGTATTTTTTTGGAAACAATTTAGGAAAAAATTGGAAAAAATAAGGAAACAGTTTGAAAATAATTTGGAAACCATTTTGACTAGTTTGGAAATAATTTGAAAACAATTTGGAGATAATTTGGAAACAATTGGGAAAAAATGTAAACAATTTGGAAACTATTCGGAAACAATTTGGGAACAATTTATTAACAATTCGGAAACAAGTTGGAAACAATTTTTAAGCAGTTTGGAAAAAATTAAGTCACAGTTTAGGAACAGTTTGAAAACGATTGGAAAACAATTGTTAAACAATTTGGAAACAATTTCAATACAATATGGAATCAATTTAGAAAAGATAAGAAAAACTTTGGGAATAATTCGGAAACAACTTGAGATCAATTTGAAAACAATTCGGGAACATAATGGAAATAAATTGGGAACAAATTTCAAATATACAAGTAATAAAAAATTATTTGTTTTTCCCATTTTTACACAGTCATAGAGATGTTTTTTTTACAATTTTAAACATTTTTCACTTATGGTTTAAAACTCCTTTTCAAATTTTCAGCTATAATTATCAGTTTATAAAAAAGTTTCAACAAAAACTTCAAGCTAGGTCTGAAAGTGTGCGCCCAATTATGATTTCCTCCCCCTAACAACAAGAAAATTCCTGTAAGATTAACCAGCTCAACCTATAGAAAATTGAAAACAAACTGTCAAAAATCGGTAATTAGCGGCCCTCGTTGAAACACTCTATCCACGAGCAGTCGCGCTTTGGGGCTTGAGAAATAGAGTCGACCAACCGCAACTGACTGGTGCGGCGTGGACTTTCGACAAGACGACCAGAAACCGAACCTTGAAAGCTCCCGCGGAAAAGGGGGAAGGTGCATGTGTTTTGCATGTTGTTGAAACATAAATATTTTTTGTGCTATTTGCTCTACTGGGGGGTTAACCCTCGATTGAACATTTTGAAATATTTATTTTTAATTATTTTCTGATTTTTATGGTCGTGTTAACTAAGTTTATTTCTTTAAAAAAAATTCGAGGCTGTTTTCGGTAATTTATTTTTTGAAAATTTCTTAAATCAGCCATACAAAGTTGACTTGTTGAGGGTTAAACAGCGTGTGGACACCTAGCCTGTGCCCAAGGGGTGGAAGTGGATATTATGCTGCTGTTGCTATTTTATTTTTTCCATCTTTTAATTTCGCGATGGTGAACGGTTCTTTCAGGTTGAGCACGCGTTCGTTTTGCGATAAATTTTATTTATTATGTTTTGATTTCAGCGTGGCACATTTCCATTAAGGGAGGGGGGAAAGAAACAAGTCGCTATTAGTTGTTTGAACTAATTAATTGATGTTTGGCCTCGAAAAAAATATGTGAGCGGTGGATGGTCCAGTGAGATTAAGTCATGTTGAGAGAAACAAGAAGTGATGATTTGAATAGCTGCTGTAAAAATTTAAAAAATACTGCAAATTTATAAAATTTTGATGTGTTTCAATATTTTAAGAAAACATTGTTATGCTCTTACAAACGATTTTTTAAATATTCATTCGTACACACAAGGCTTCATTCAAAAATGTCTGAAGCTTTTTGTGTTGTCCTTTCAAAATTGTAATTATATAGTTTATTAAATCTACATCGCGGTACACCTTCTGACTAAACAAATATGATAGTTTAGTTCCCTCCAAACATTGTTAAATATTGAAATGCTGGTACAGTCATCCCACATATTCGGAACAGTATTGAACAGATATTTTAATTTTCTAAGATTTAACTGCTTAGATATCAAAATTTCAAACTTTAACAATAATTCATAATAATTTTTTTGGAAAATATTTTTAATGTTTTATTAAATTTTTTTTTGCGATTTTTTTTGTTTGTATTGATTTTTTAAATATATTTTTCTTACATTTTTTGTACTAAAAATATTAAATAACATGTTTTTAAGCATGCACCGCTTTGTGTACTATTTTTTTATTGAACCAATTATTAGTTTTTTTGCGCAAAAACTTTCACTTCTAACTTAAATTTATATTGTGCCTAAAATTTATTATATAGTACTTTTTTCGTACAATTTTTTATACTATTTTTCTCGTCCTACATATTTTTGTTCTATTTTTCTTTGTACTAAAGCCGTTCCAAATATTTTTCAAAGTTTATGGGGCCTTCTTTTTAAAATCACCAAAAAAAATCAAAAGACATAAACATTTTTATGTACTTATACTATTTTTTTTTAATTTTTTTCAACTTTTTTTTGTACTTAAAAATACATTTTAACACATTTTTTGTACTTTTTTTTCTATACAATTTTGCTCTTAAAAAATTTGTTGCACTAAATATATTAAATAAGATGTTGTAAAGCATGCAACTTTTTGTGTACTTATTTTTTTTAATTGAACCAAATATTTTTTTGTGCGCAAAAACTTTTACTTCTAACTTAAATTTATATTGTGCTTGAAATTTATTATATTGTACCTTTTTTGTACAATTTTCTATAACATGTTTTTCGTCCTACAAATTTTTTGTTCTAATTTTTTTGTCTAAAGCCGTTGCAAATATTTTTCAAAGCTTATGTCGCCTCCCTTTTCAAAATCGGCAAACAAATCAAGGAACAAAACAATTCAAAAGACATTATTTTTTTAATTTTCTTTTACTACTTTTTTGTATTTTTTTTTTTGTACTTAAATAGTAGTTTATGCAACAAGTTGCAAAAAGGGGATTTTTTCACCACGAGTCGTACATTTATCCAACGAGGTTCACCGAGTTGGATAAATACGAAGAGTGCTGAAAAAATCAAGTTTTGCAACGAGTTCCATACAACATTTTTTGCAATTTCGAAAAACACCCATTGAGTGAAATTTTAAGTCGAATTTTCATGTATTTTGTCAATGAATCGTTTAAATCAAAAAAATGTTGAAAAGTGTTCAACTTTTCAGCACCCATTTGAGTGCTGAAAAGTAGAACTTTTCAGCATTTATTTTAAAAAGTGTTGCTATTCGATTCTGTTATTTTTGGTACAGAAAAGTAGGCTATTTCGTCGTTCAAGAATGACAGGAAAAGTAAGTTTTTTTTACGACGGAATTGCAAAAAATGTGAAACTACTTACTTTTCCTGTCATTCTTGAACGACGAAATAGCCTACTTTTCTGTACCAAAAATAACAAAATCGAATAGCAACACTTTTGAAAATAAATGCTGAAAAGTTCTACTTTTCAGCACTCAAATGGGTGCTGAAAAGTTGAACACTTTTCAACATTTTTTTGATTTAAACGATTTATTGACAAAATACATGAAAATTTGACATAAAATTTCACTCAGTGTGTGTTTTTTGGAATTGCAAAAAATGTTGTATGGAACTCGCTGCAAAACTTGATTTTTTCAGCACTCTTCGTAATTATCCAACTCGGTGAACCTCGTTGAACCTCGTTGGATAAATATACGACTCGTGCTTAAAAAATCCTCTTTTTGCAACTTGTTGCATAAACTACTATTAACTCATTTTTTAGTACTTTTTTTGTTCTATACAATTTTGTTCTTTAATAACATTTTTTGTACTAAAAATATTAAATAAGATGTTTTTAAGCATGCAACTTTTTGTGTACTAATTTTTAAATTGAACCAAAATTTTTTTTGCCTAAAAACTTTTACTTCTAACTCAAATTTATATTGTGCTTAAATTTTATTATTTTGTACGTTTTTCGCACAATTTTTTATACTATTTTTCTCGTCGTACATATTTTTGTTCTTTTTTTGTACTAAATATTTTTAAAATTTATGTCGCATCCTTTTTCAAAATCGGCAAAACAATTAGGGAACAAAAAAAAAATTCAAAAGACATTAACCTTTTATGAAAACGAAACGAATTTTCCGGCATTTTTATAATTTTAGCATGTTTGGACTCGTCTTCAAATTTATGATTTTTCAGGAATATCCTATGTACAGTACCGTAAAAAGCATTTTTCTAAAAAAATATCAATAGGGGAATTATATCCATTTTTGTCACACTAACCTTCTTGACCTATTCTCGTCATAGTTGCTTGCTCACTTTTATTAGAGCTATTCATTACTTTGAAATAGTCAAAAACACTTTATGAAAGTTGTAAATAAAAAAAATATAATAACATTAGAAATAGACCAAGAAAGGGTACATTTCCCGTACTCAGATATTTTGAAAACTAATAAACTGTTGTAAAATGAATTTTAGAACACTTTCTTGTTCAAATCTTAAAATCATTTAATGGGTATAAATTTGAAAAAATATTTGCATTGGCCTCTAATTTTGTTTTGCACTGACATTTTATTTTTTATTCTTATTTTTTTTTGTTCTAAAAACTTTAAAAAAGTAGTTATTGAGTGCACATTTTTTTCTCAATCATTATCACTGTAGGTTCATACAATTTCCGTTTTATTTTGAAATTTATTGTGAGATTTGGCAATTTTTTTTTATCAAAATGATTTTTTTATCTGATCAATGCAATCTTATAATTGACAAAATCTTGTCATGCTGGATATTTGTAAAGACCCACTTCCAGAATATTTTAACCAGCTCTGACATTTTGAAAGGGCTCAACAAATTTTCGAAAATATTTTTCGATTTGAACCATAAAAAATGCCAGACATGGATCTAAAATATTGTACTAAAATTGATTCCAAAAAACAAGATTTACAAATCTGTCCAAACTGATTTTTTAAAGGTGTCGAACAGATTCTTCTTTCATGATTTTGTTTGAAATATTTTCTAATAGAGCAACTCTCCCAGAAAATAGAGGAACAAAAAACGCTAATATCTCGATTTTTCTCTAGACTTGAATCTGTAAAAAAATATTACCGATTTTTTTTTCGGATCTGGGAATATTCTTTCTTTTTTTATAACTAAAATGCACTAAATCCGTAAATTTTTTGAATCTTTTCAGCTGAGAATAATTTTAGTCCTAATGCTGTAATAAAAACATTTTTAAATTAAAATTTTGTATTTGATTAAATGTAATACTGATATTAAATTTAAGAAACAGAAAATAAATTATGTTAAATTTCACATTTTTTTCTTTCTTTTCAGGTAAATAAAATGTGACCACCCATATCGTAAGTTCCTTCTTATATTTTTTTTCACAAAATTTCGTCAAATCAGTATCAAATTAGTCCATACAACTTGTCGACTACTTTCACTAACAATTCCCACTAACCCACTGCTTACGAGAAGTCGACACAGATTCCACTCGGAGTTCACACGAGCTCGATATTATGCCGCAGAGTTATTTGTCTGCCCAGCAGCTAAAAATCGACCGTCTTATCGATCACCGCAACCCCCGCCGGGGGCTAACAAGTGGCCAATAAATAAGTCCCCGCCTAATCATCGTGATGCAACGGCCATTGGCCATTGGCGGACAAGTTTAACGCGTCATAATAAAAGTGTAATAACCAGAAACATCCTCCGGGCTTGACGTTGAACTCTCGGTTGAAACGGTGATTTTAAAGCGACATCTGGTGGCGAAAATTGCAACTACATTGACAGTAATGAATTTGACTAGTCTTGAAAACAAGCACCTCTAGCGGCAAATAGTACTACTATCAACACAAACACGCGCTCATCTGTCAGAATACAATGTAAACAAGGTCAAGGTATCAACATCCGACCCATACCTCCAAGCCATTGAAAAGGTGACACATTAACATAGATAAGCCTACTCCTCTCAATTGAGGTCTCGCAAAAGTGACAGTCACACACCCTGTAAAAAGCCGCGAGGGGCCTAACAAAGTGGCCCATTTTTCCGCAAGGGGCGACCCCTCGACTTGTCTTTTTCTCACACGCAGGAAGCAATTTTACACCGTCATCGCGTCGGATGAGGACCGATCAATCCTTTGCGCTGGTGGTCCGAATTGAGCCGTCATCAACGACGTGACACGTTTGTAATTTTATATCCGTCGGAATGCTTTGGGACCCCACTTGGATGACGTTGTAACTTTATAGCCCCTCGCCGTCGTAAATTTCGTCTGACCGCAACAAGACCCTAAACGAGAATTGGTCAAATTTTTGAGGTTATGAAAAGTGATCCGATCGCGCCATTTTTATTGCGGCTTGTTGGACTGCGGAGTTAAGTCACCGGCTTCGGAAGCACCACTTGGCGGGTTCTGCCCCTCGTTCAGAGGTGGCGCTGCCGGTTGAACCACTTTTCATAATTTATGGCCGACGACGTGGCGTGGTCGTTAGTCTATATTTTTGTGCTTAGCACTGTCAATAAATAAGTAATGGTTTTGTCAGAAAATTTCTCAATTTGAATTCGCATAGAGCGAATATTAAGACAAAGTTGCAACTAAACAGTGCAATTTTGACAGTTGGTTATGAAATATTTCAATTTTGACTGAAGCAACTCTAGCTTTTGACAGTTCCAACAGGCAACTCCTCTTCAACATCAGTCTATGACTAGATGAAAGCCCAACTCCAGAACAGGTCCCTTGGCGCGTGGTCAACCTAGTAGGCTCGCGTTCGACCCCAACCGATTGACGTGTGTGTGTGATGCAAGCGAAATGTTTCAAGATGGCGAAAGATAAACAAGTCCGCTGCTGTCAAACTGAGGTACTAATGTGAATGTCACGTTTCGTCTACTTTGGCAGGCCGGAAAATTATTCAATTCGCTCACGCCGTCGGCTTTTCACTTCTTGTGTCGGTCCACCAAGTATTTATGTTTGTTTTTGTTTTGCTGAAGGGGCTGTTTGCTGGTTTTGCATTCTCGGTTGATTAGAAACCGGCGAGGATATTATGCAAAAAAAAGGGCAGTTGACTTGGGTTGCAAAGTTGCTATTAGTTTGAAGCGACGAAATCGGCTCTATCGATATTGTCGAAATTTGCCAAATTATAAGGCCAAAGCTCAAATTGATTTGTATCAAATTTGCTCAAATCTTATCTAAAGCTATCCTTCACAAATATTTTAGATAAAAAGTCCTAACAACAACAACAAAAAAATACTAAAATGACCAATTTTTAATGTAAAAAATAAAAAATGTGAATGTCATTAGATTCAAACATAATAAAAAAATTATTACAAAAATAAAAAATTAAAAAGGCATAAAAAAAAGAGAAAACAGATTAAAAACAAACAATTAAAATGCCATGAAGACATGACAAAATTGTAACAGTAATAAAAAAAATAAATTTAAAAAAGTTGCAAATACTAGAATGACATGCGCTGTTGAAAAAAAAAAACAGAAATATTTCAGATAAAAAATACTAAAATTGACAATTTTGCATAGAAAATATTTTTTTGTTTAATTTCAAAAATAAAATAAAATATAACAAAAAAAAACTGAGATCAAATGCATAAAAAAAATTGAAAAAAATTTAAAACTTGAAAAACAAATTTTAATTCAAAAGTTTAAAGGACAAGAAAACGTGTGAAATAAAAATAAATAAACAAACAAATAAATAAAAAAATATGATTTGAACAATAAAAATTATCAAAATAAAAAAAAACAGCAAAAATTTTAATTACCGTAAACTGGGGTGACTTTGATAGCCCGGGGTGACTTTGATAGGTTTTTCAAATGCCCGTTAAATTAATATTTAAACATTTTTGAGAATTTTGAGTATGTAAGCATTAAGGGAAAGCTTATTATCGAACATATATGCAAAAATGTGACTGTTACATTGGATGTATCAAAAATAGTGGCCAAATCAAATTTCTATCAATGTCACCCCGGGCTATCAAAGTCACCCCAGTTTACGGTACGTAAAATTTAAAAATTCATTCATAGGAAATTTAACAATAAATTCTACAATATCAGAGATTATATTTATGAAATGGTCCTTTAGGCCATGAGATTTCTTATGCATAACTTCATGATTCGAAATCCGGACACTTAGTTCCATATTATTTTTGTTATAGCTGGCAAAAAATCATTTAATAAGTTGGAAATGTAGAAATTTCATCAGGATATAGTATAAATAGTCAGTTTTAAGAGAATGCATGCAAAATATGTCTTTTCTAACAATTTTTCACGGTGCTTCGGACGCCTATGAAATATTTCCATTGAAATGTTTCGCATTTTTGGTAAACTTATAATTTTATTTTATTCAATTGTTTTGGCATTTTAACACTAAAAAAAAAATAAAAAAAAAACAAACTTTAAATGAAAGTTGATGTTAGAATTTATCAAATTACACAGTTT